>NC_091827.1:131202170-131502170 GCF_038994185.2 Dermacentor albipictus | reverse complement strand
GTCCCTCCAATAGTGTGCGTGAATGACAGTGAATGTATATATGATGGCACCTGCACTGTTCTTTTGCACAAACTCATCATGCCACAGGTTCTTAAGTGTCAAGATGTAAAACTTACCATATCCAGCTTGTCAGTTAACAATATACACTATAGAATTAACGTCTAAGGTTATCTCTAAGATGAGTGCTAAAAGCCCTTAATGCTTACATTAGGACCAGAATTCACAAGTGGCTGTAATATCAATGTGTAAGCGCTAAGAGGGTTCCTGAAGCACTGTTGAGCACATGAACATAACTTCCAGCCGGGATATACACGTGCGATGGGAGACAATGTCACACTCTTAAAAGTCACTCGTTACAAAGCAATACACAACACCCTTTCTCACAAAACCTTATAACACTAGTAAAATTTGTTGGCCAAGTTTCGATTTATCCTACTTTGAAGCAAGCACATAAAGATAACATCCCAGTCTTCATCCACGATTAAATCACCAGTATTAAATGGACCCACCTTAAGGGTTATTTGGCAACAGCATGTGTATGTCCATGCTTGTATCGTTTATTGATTGTCCCGCTCTAGTAGAATGGACGACCACGCAGCCTGATCATGCACTTTGTAATGAAGCTTCTTTCTAGAAAATCACAAATACCGACCGCACACACAGCCTTTGTCACATCTGCACAGAGCACTCGAGCGTTACGCTGCGGAGAAAGGTTACCAGAGAATGGCTGTTGACAGCGCAGCGATATTGCTATGTAAAGGCTCATATTGCTATGTAAATGAACGCTGTTTCCCGCGCGTGCAATGACGCCGCAAAGCACTCATTTAGCGACTTCATTCACTACCGCCCTTAGTCGGCGGACGGCAGACCTGAACCATGTGTCAGGAATGTGCGTTTACATTGCGAGATAAATGATGAATACTCTTTATTTTCTCTAAACAAGTGCGCGCACATGCCGCACTTGGGTCATCTGCCATTTACACATTCTGCCGTGTAGCAGCACCGTAACCAGTTAATGTTACGTTCAAGTGATTGTGAAAAAGGCTCTTACCAGCACACTGTAGCACTGGCTGAACGGTGCGGCGGTCCGCGGGATGCGTCACAAAGAAAATAAGCTGGTAAGGAACCTGGAAATGAAGTATCAGGCAGCTGAAAGCGTATGTTTGCATAGTAGAGGCACATCGAATGGAAAAGTGAAGTACTTACGATAGCTTATGCTAGCACAAGCCCCAAAAAATAAACGATCCACATCTTTGTCCAGTTGTTTTGAGCGTAGCTCACCTTTGAGCTTGCCATTCTGCCGCCAAAACCAAAGACGGATGTGACATCACGGACGCGAAAAACAAAGAATGAATGCGACATCCCGGACGTGACGTTTGGGTGAACGCCTGCGTTCCGTCGACCGGGTGAACGCACACACTTTCGTTTTGCTGTTGCCTTGGCTTAATTTCTCAACTACTTGCGACTCTGGGGCTCTTGCATTGCCTAGGGGGCGCTGCGAAAAAGATGCTAAAAAGCGCTCTCTGTCCTAAAATGGGTCGTACCAAGCTCGGTCGTCTGCTTCGTAAAGCACGTTTACAATATGGACCCGCCACTTTCGGTGGTGTTGTATCACGGCCTGCAGCGAATATCCGGTGGCGAAGATTTTTTCAGGGGTGGCACGCTGCGTAAAGGCAAGAAATTATGCAGTGCCGAATACCTGTATGCCGTTCAAGAATTAAGCGGCGAAGTTTTAGCGCGGTGTCAATCGCAAGTGAAGCGAGTCGCGTACGAAGTGGAACTTCAGGTTAGGTTACGCTGCTAGATTCAGGCACACAAACGCGAGGAAATGCTTGCTATAAATGAATCCACAGCAGCGATAAGCAGACATCATGTGTACGGAACTGCTCCAGCACACGATTGTGCGCGCCGCGAAGGCAGCGGTCTTTCGACATGCCGCGGAAAGGCGGGCCTCCTGCAATCTTTGTTGACTGCATGCCGCTAAACAAGTTGTTATGCCTGCGTTGTCGTAGCGGCCATCTGTCCCTTTTAGGAACTGGTAATAACTGATGCAATGCATATGAGCTCGCACGTACGTGCGAATCGCACTGCAGCGCGTGATCGTGCGCTGCTCGCTCGCCGTAGCTTTTAATGACAGCGCTCGAACATCGATCTGCTGTAATCAATACTACCTTGCTGCGCTGCCTCAAAATGCTGACTTGAGGTCAAGTATGAGCACATTTAACTCTTTAACCTGTGCTGCTCGTAGTGGGGTAGTGAATTGTCACCGAATCAGCCCGGCCATTTGTGGTCATTTGCACACACCTGGTCACTTAACCACTTCGCATCGGTCGAATTGTTCATTGTCGCTGTGGCCGGGTCTCGAATCGTGAATTACCAGCCATGCCTGCTGCTATGTCGGTGTGCTGTCGGGACTGTAGGTGCAAAAGACCGAAATTTAGAACGCAGATACATATAATCAAGCAAGCTTCAAGACAGGCGAAGCAGTCAGCATGGCGCGAAATTTCGCTTACTCAGCGCGCCCGACGCTCCACTTCGTGAGGCCTTGAAGGAAAACGGTAGAATCTGATGTTGGGATTCAGGCCTTCTTGTTCATGGCAGCCCACGACGCAGAAGTAATGACGGTGACGCCTTCTCGAGGCTGGGCTAGGTCTACTCTCCGGATCGGCATCACCGATTCCGTCTGCTCCCAGCATTACGTCCCACGGCACACGGAGAGCCCGTTTTAACGCGATAGCGTTAAGGAGCTCGTGTCGCAGAAAAGCCGGTGTCGTCGGCGTCGGGTGTCGGCGTCCGCGGCATTGACCGTGAGCGATAAATCACGACAGGCACTTAATAAATAAAAAGCACCTTCCAAGATGGGCTGGGTGGGAATCGAACCAGGGTCTCCGGAGTGTGAGACGGAGACGCTACCACTCAGCCACGAGTTTGATGCTTCCAAGCGGTACAAACGCGCCTCTAGTGAATGCGGTGTTGCCTTCGAAACGAGCCGTGGAAAGTTATACAGCAGTGTATATCGGTAATTATGAACATGTAACTTACAGAAGTCGCAATTACACGAGTAGCGAAGTGCGTTTCCGCTGCATTTCTTCTGCGCTTTCCGCACACGCAGAGCCATCTTGCGGCAAACACAGAAGACCCCCTCCTCTCCATGTAGGGCGCTGCCTCGACAGATGGCGCGCCACGCGCGCATTGGAGCTGTGGAAGGACCGGTGCGAGGGGGGTCGTTGCCCGAACTCTCCCCTGACAACGCTTCGCCTTGCTCCCTCCGCAGAATCAAGCGTCCTTCCTTTCTTTAGATCACTATCTGTCTATCTCTCTGCCCATGTCGATCATGACGTTTGGCTGGCGTGCATTTCCCCCTCCGAGATACCGAGTTCTTTGGTTCGTTCCGCTTGCTCAGGCGCACGTTTCGTTGCTGCGCCGAACGCCGCGTTGCTCGACCATATGGCTCGACGCTCACCGCGTCCGATGCGGGGCGCTTCGTAAGTGATGGCTGCCCTGTAGCCCATGTCTTACACCCCTTGGCGGGTCGACGGGAACGCTGTCGCGTTCCACTCTTGAAGGCGAAGCTTAAGCGTCCTCCAATTTTTTCGTTAAACTATAGCTGCGACGAGCTCTCAGCGTGGTCGGCATGGTCTGTGAGAAGTGACGAGCCTTTTCGCACTCGGAACAGGGCAGAAAAAAGTGCGAATCGACGCAAAACTCGGCCTAGAAACGTGCTTCGCCACAGCCGGGGCTCAATACGACCCAAGCTGATACGACCCAGATGTCGTTTCCCGCGCCGCCACCAGGCGCCGCTACTATACCTCAAACGCCAGCGCAAGACGCCCCTTGTTTCCAGTTGCCAATTTTGCACAAGAAGTACTGTACAATTAGGGAAAGACCAGACGAGGTAATTAACAGGTGACAGTCATATTGCTTATGGGTTTAAGGGTTATTGCAGCGTTTGATGATGGACGCTGTTACGCATTATTTTCTTTTGCACTTTATTTAACCCATATCGCGGGTACATTGCTTGGTTCCGACGATCTGTCAGTGTCGCGGAAAGCTACCACACGAGGAAATATAATGAAGCAAAAGGAAAATTTAAACTCAACTGGCGTTTTCTCCGGCTGCAACTCGTTCCTAAATTATACAGATCAGCTAACTACGAACCGAATCCGTTTCCTCGTGCCAGGATCAGTCCAAACAAAGAAGGTTGAACTAACGAAGCAACACCATGCGCGTGACCATTGAATAGGTGGGGACAACTGAAGGCATCTCGAGTTAATCGCGTGGGCACCGAATCGATGAGAAAACTGGCCTTCACACCCTAGGACATGCCGATAGATACCGTCATCCAAAAGGAGTGAAAAAGGCAGCAAAATGTTGACCACCGAATAGCTGTCAAGTCTGAACATTGATTTGGCGGCGCTGTAGGAATGTGCGTGAGGATTGGTGGCGTGGGCGGGGAGGGCGGTGTATGCTGCTTAATTTCGGGGAGGGCCTGGGCCCCCCCGGCCCCCCCCCCCCCCCCCCCCTTGAGTACGTGCCTGGCACGTATACACCTACTTCTTGGTCCTTTAACTGCTGCTCTATTTCTAACCACTTCGCTCTCTTTCTACCGCCTTGCATGTTTGTGTACCTGATCGTGTTAAATTTCTTTTTTGTAGTTTTCTTCCTGGAGCTCCTAGTGACCATTTTATTGGCGTCAGCCTCTATTGTTGCACTTCATACATTGTTCCTACATACCTCTATGCCCTGAGGCGAAGTGGACCCCCGTAAAAAAGCTACTGCCCTGCTTGCCAGGCGTCAGCCGACATCGCCTGCATGCCATTTCGTCTAAAGTCTCCGCCAAAGCCTGCTCTATCCACTTCTCTGTTTATGTCTGCCACTTCAAAGCCTTTCTCCTGGCTTAGCTTTCTTATCTCCCGATTAACAGCCATAACGTCCTTGGTAATTTCTCCGTTCCGTCCTTGTACCTCCGGCACTGTGCATACCACGATCTGGACTTACTGTGCTATCGCCCTTAAATCGTCAACTCCCTCCGCTAATCTTTCCACTACTTTTGCGGCTTCACCATTCAGGACATCATTTAGCCCCGCCGCTATAGCTAATTGCGCACTGCAAAATTTGAGGAAGCTGCTGATCAGTCCACTCTCTACTCTAGCGGTTGTAGATTTTTGAAGACACTTTTGGTTTCTGTTCTGAAAATCTATCCAGTTTACGTGCATAGTGTAACAAGATGGCGTCTGGTTCTTGGCGTGCGCTGCCGAAAGGTGTACGAAATGTCCTGAATGGGTGAGTATTCGACTCTTGGAGCATTTTGTCACTGCGCAGTCTTATTTCTGACTGCTCGACAGGGAGCGGCGGAGTGTTAGCGGCGGTCGTAGTCAGAATCTAGCTGTACGAGGTAGCGTTTTCGGGAAAGGTGCCGTAGTGGGCTGGTTGAGAGAAAACTAAAAAAAAAAAAAAAACCACCTTTAAGAAGGCATTCACGAAACAGCGTAAAAAATGACTAACCACAGGGTTTGAAACGCACATCCCACTGCTTCTCTTCATGCACTGTTTTCGATCCCCGACTATGTTCGCGAGTAGTAGTGTTGCTGAGCGCACATGTGCTCCCTCTTGCCGATCGGAGACTCGTGCGTCAGCTATGCATCGCGTCTCCTTGATTCGTCTGCACCAGTGGCGCGCAGTGCGGCACAAGTGTGACTCGCCGAACGGACACTTCAAATGGCGCGCCGTTCTGTTGGCTGCCGCAGGCCGCTGCGGGGAAAAGCATGCAAACACTAACCGCGTGATACAGAAAATGTGTGGTGCAGTCAGAAAAAAAATTCTACTGCGCCCCAGTAGCTCACTTAAGTTCCGTAATATTCCCCCCCCCCCGTCAAAAAAAAAAAAAAAAAGCTCGGCCGATTTCAAATCCTCTTTTCTTGTGGGGATGCGGGATGTAAAGATCACTGAACAACCTTTTATTAACTGGACAGAATTATGACCAAACCAGGTGACTGGACTGACTGAGTTAACACTAGAGAAAAGCATAGTTTTCAGTTACTGGTCGTCAGTTTCTGATGCCACTCAACAATTAAAGACCATACGTCTACTTCTCTAACTCAGAGTTACAGTGAGCCTGCCTCCTTTCCTAGTTTTAGTTGTTATGCAGAAAGCATCACAAATTTCCTGGGGTTTTACTTGGGCTTGTAGGTCCCTAGGAACTCAGTTCAAGTCTGCATCGGGGAAAGATCTACAGAAACACACCAGTATCCCCAACGGCAGCTCAAACTCAATCTTGTGTGACATTACTTGCACCGCATAATGTTCAGCAGTTGCATCGAAACAAGGGAGAGGAGGCACAGCGCCAATCTAATACACCGTATTTATTTGCATGATTTATGAACCTTGTTTTCTTCACTTTGGGGCCTTAGCAAGGGGGTGCACAAGTTACATGTGGATTCCATAACACATCCCCCATTCCCCCATGACATGTCTTGAAATACGCAGAAAAAGAAAAGTATAACACAAGCAAAAGGCTCTTATTTTACAAAACCCTTACTTGGCCTATTCAGATTCTGTTTAAAAACCATTGAACATGGTATACTCTGAGCCATTGCCATTATTACTGGTGTCTCAAACAACATAATCTGCAGTTGATTTGATTTGATGTTTATTTACTTCAAACGAAAGGGAAAGCCAAGGCAAAAGGCAGTAGGCCTAACTGGTCCTTGGCTCCCTGTTACAGACAGCAGCACACTCATCCAATGTATATATAACAGCAAAATGTATGTAAATCAAATACACAACTTGATAAAACATAACAGAAAATACATTGGTTATGTACATAGAAAACAACTGTGAAGTGGCATCAATACAATAACTGAATATGCATAAAAAAGATCACGCACACACAAAAAGAACTTGTCCTACAACATGTGCAATACTACAGCAGGTACAACTCCAAGTATTGCTTTATATTTTTAAAAACCTTTGCCGAAGTCGAGAAGTCATCTAGCAAAGTTTTATTGATGACAAATGGTACCTGAAAGGTACCATTTGTCATACTGAGCGTCTGTCCTGTCCACTCCGTTTCTTGCCACCCGTATTTCCACTCAACGACACTACATGATGCACCAACTGGCCCAACAGTCTACGCTTCTGGCCTGAAAGATTCATTTCTGTCTCCCGTAGTTAGTCCGAGTGATAGGTACTAATTTTCTACGTGTTCTCAGATGGTAAGTTACAGCAGGCTTGTCGATAGAGTGGCGTAAAGTTTGTTTTGGCGAATACATTGCAGTAGACGATAGTAATAAATTTGATGTGTAGGTGGAATTGTATATTTCATGAATAAAGGTTCTGTAGGCAAATCCTGCAGTCTGCCATAATAACCTTCAATGGCTCTAAGGGCTTTTTTTTTGCAGAACATGCAACCTACTGAAGTTTCCAGATGAAGTGGTTCCCCACACAAGACTACAATATATCTTAGAATAAAAAAAGAGCATGGTACATAGAAATATTGAGCCATGTGGGTGTTAAATTAGTAACCTTATGGTAACCACGCGGTGTTACCATTCCTGAGCTTGCGCCGATGAGTTTTGTGTCTCTCTTTCTTTTTTTGCCTCAGTGCTCCCTTCAGTTGATAGTCGGCGTTCGTGTTGTCCACTTCTCTACACTTGTGTCCTGTCTGCACACCTCACTTCTTTTTTTTTGCATAATGATGTAGTTATCTCTGATAGGCCAGTTTCAGTTTTCCTATTCAATAAATGATTTACCTGCCACCATACTTCCTTGGCGTCATTGCATATCAACGTAAAGTGCTCAACATACTGATTTGATTTTGCAGTTTTCAGTTTTTTATTTAGTTTGTTCCTATATTTCTTGTTTTCTGAAAAAAGATCAGGATTTCTAGTTTCAATAAACCTATGGCATATTTCATTTCTCTTTTTAATTTTCTCCTACAGTGTTTTATTTATCCATGGTTTTCTATATTTTTTACTTTTAATTTTCCTTTCTCTCAACGGGAAGGCTTCATTGTAGCAGCCAATAAATTTTTGAAGGACAGCTTCGTATGGTTCGTTTACATCAGTCATATCATATATGGTACCCGAAGAAGCATCGTCAATTAGTGATTTGAATTTACCCAAGGACTCTTCACTAATGTCTCTAGGCTTATATGTTACCATGGACAGTTTACGCTGCTATAGTTGAATAGGAACAAAACAGAAAACAGGCAAATAGTCACTGTTGTTCTTGACCAGCACACCAGACACAGTTTCAGAAATAATACATTTGTGGCACAGATATCTAGTAAACTAGAAGTGGTTGCAGTTACCCATGTGGGTAACTTTATGTTCGAACAGGCATATGTATGTGCAATACTATGTAGTTCCCGTGTTATATTATCATTGGAAATGAGGTTTACGTTGACATCACCCATAAGAACAAGCGGAAGCTTGGTGGACGTTAGGAATTCCATTTGACTTTCTAAGAAGCGGGAAAATTGTAATCTGTTGCCAGCAGATGGTCTGTATGCTGTTGCAACCATAGTTTTGGGCAGGGCTACAACCATACATTCAACATTTGGAGTTATGACTGAAAAATCTTCTATTGCACTATGTGGATAGCAACTTTTAACATATACTGCAACACCACCGCCTCTGCCGCTCGACCTAACTAGACCATTATAGTTGTAACCAGGGAGGGGAATGTGTTCATCATTAGTGTCCAACCAAGTCTGCGTAAATAGAATTGCATCAAAGTTTACTTTTAATGATTTAAAAAACAAATTTAGGCAATCTTCCTAATTCTTCATGCTACGGGCATTGAGATGAATTGTCGAAAACCCAGCTATGTCTGAGCAGTAAGTTGAGGTGAGACTATCATTGTTATAATATTGACATATCACAGATACATCCAGGACAAAAACAACAGCAATATAACTTGCATAGAAACACACCTTGTCCAAATCGGACAGATCTCGAACCTTTAGCACATCTCGCGTCTCAGTATTTTGCGAGAGTACCTTGCCACCAGAGGTCCAAACAAACTTCTACCCGACCTGCTTTTTACATGCAGTAGCAGCTCCCATTAACATGGCAAGTTGGTGACTGAACATGTTCCCGGGGTGGGCAGTGCAACCAAGACGAAGGACAAGGGGAAGGGCACGGTACGAGCGCCGACTCACAACTGGTGTATTTTTTTAAACAAGAGATTAAAATATACAGAAAATGTAAACACATGTAAAGTGACGCTTACAAGGGTGAAAGGGTGTTAGCCTATCTTGCCATTCAAAAACTCATTTTCTTTATCCAGCAGAGTGGTAGAAGTCGGGCTGATGCATGCGCCAGAGTTTACATGCATGAAGTAGGATTCCACAATCTTGCGATTGATTTGATTCATATTATTGTACAATATTTCCATTTGTTCAAACATAGTTGTTATTCTGCGCTCATATCGTGTACAGTCGCTGACCGTTTATTCGGACCTCACGGGGACTGCGGAAATGTCTGAATAAACAGGTGTCTGAAAAAGCAGATTAAGAAAAAAAAAAAAGAACAAGTCCTTTATTTCCACGCACTTATTCGGGCTCGGCAGTAGGCTTGAAGAAATCGTAAAGGCGCCATTGCACGCTGTTCCGTTTACGCGCAATCAGATAAGCCTGAATCTCGGAGAGAATCGTATGGTCACTATAGGTGGCTGAAAGCACAGTCACTGCTTGTACTCGGAGTCATTGGAGCCAACTTGGAGTTGTCCGGAGGTGTAGCAGAAACCTAACGAATGATCTCGCCGTCGTCAAGTTCTGCACATGTCGGTATAGCAGTGTCAGCACCTGTGAAACTGTCAAATGAGATGATGTCCGGAATCGCAATGCAGCCATTGCGCAGGTCTCGGCAGAACATTTTCAGCCTCAGCAGGGAGCACATAGGAAGGTGACAAATCCTAGGCCTCCCAGTGCCCGCTTGCCAGCATTCCCCAGTGCAGTCTGCGCGGGCACTGCTGGCGCCATTAAACACTTGTCGCTATGTTTCCATATGCCGCGTTGGATCACCACTACCTCGACACAGCACACAAAGCAAACACCACCACGCCGTCATGCCGACACCAGTCGCACAAACGGAAAACGTGGCTGTAGCATGCATGTGACGCCCCCCAGGCATAATGTTCGTTTGCCGCAAGGCTCGGTGGCGTGCTAAAGCTCGGCAGGCAACATTGGTCACCACACCGCAATAATTTCAGGTATATGGAGTTGCCGAAACCCATTTAAGAGATGAGGAAGAGCCACCATTCATTGCAGGATACACCTGGGTTGGGTGCAACAGAAAAAGGAAAGAACGCAGAGGAGGAGGCCTTGGGGCGCTAGTGAAGGGACAGGACTGGGAAAGGGTAAGGGAGAGCTGCAGTGAGCACATGTGGCTCAAGGGCACCGTAGGGAATGTAGAGACAATCCTGGGAGTTGTGTATCTGAAAATGAGGTATGAGTTGGAAGAGGAGAATGCAAAACATGTCAAATGTATGGCCAAGGACATCAGGGAGTTGGCTATGAAACGGGAGATAATCATCCTAGGGGACATGAATGCACATTTGGAATACTTTGACAGGGCGACAGATGCAACAGGGCAGATGTTAGTAGATTTTTGTGAGGCTCATGATTTTGTGATAGTTAATACCGAAATTAAATGCGGCGGGAAGATAACATGGGAAAGAAATAACACCCACTCGACAATCGACTACTGCCTAATGTCCCACAAGCTGTATGAACGGTTGGGATGTGTGGAAATTGATGAAGAAGGTACAAAAAGCCTGGGGAGTGATCACAAACGAATCAAAATCAGTTTTGGAAGGACAGTACCACTGGTAGAAACTAAAAAAAAGGAAAGGAATGAGCAAATTGAATGACAGGCAGCTACAAGAAGTGGCGAAAAACATTGAAAGCATGGTATCCAAGCAACCGCAAAGTGCATGGGCATATGACGAGTTAATAGGTATTTTTAAACGAGACCTAGAGAAGGGACAGATTAGGAAACTAGGAAGTAAGCAGGGAAAACATAAACCGAAAAGCTGGTGAGACCGAGAAGTTAAGGAGGCCATAGAGCAATGCAAAGATGCGTGCAAAAAACACAGAGCAGCAAAGAAAGGGGAGCCACACCAGAAGAGGTGGAGACAAAATGGGAGGATTACCTTGCAATGAAAAGAGAAGCATTGGCATTAATTCAAGTCAAGATAGCAAAAGTTGGGGTACAATGGTTGTTAGAGATACGAAAAAAGACAGAAATGCCTCTAAGAAATTTTGGGAACACATAAGGCAACAGAGTAAGAAGACAGAGGTGGCTCAGCACTCACTGACCACACCAGAAGGAACAAAGGTAGAGGGAGAGAAAGCTCAGGAATATATTAGGTTAACAATAGAGGCAGCATTTGCAGAGCCAGTGGGTAGCGAAACGGAGAACAATGACAAGAGCAGGACAGAATTAGAGGAGGAGAACAGAGAGATGACAAGTAAGGAATGGGACAGAATTGAACGCAAGGTCCCCGTTGGAATAGTGACAGGACCTGATGACACACCTATGAAATTGATAAGCATATTAGGCCAGAAAAGTAAATTAAAATTACAAGAACTTATTGAATAAATAGTAGTAGGGGGAGATGTTTCACAGGGCTGGAAATCAAGCAGAATGATATTAGTTTACTAAGGTAAGGGAAGCAAGGACAACATTAAATCCTACAGGCCAATAACTGTCACATCAGTCATATACAGAGTAGCAATGCAGATGGTGAAAATGAGAGTGGAGGAATGGGCAGAACGTGAAGTGATCTTGGGAGAACTGCAGAATGGATTTAGAAGGAACAGAAGGCTAGATGATAATTTATTTGTTATAACACAGTGCATAGAGATAGTGGCAGCCAGGCAGAAACCGCTATGGATAGCTTTTTTAGACATTCGAGGAGCCTATGATAATGTAAACCGAGAAAAGTTATGGAGCCAGTTGAGGGAATATGGTCTAGATAGAAAGGTGATCGGGTTCCTACAACAAGTTTATACAGATAATGAGGTAGAGATAACATGGGAGGGGGCAACTACAAAGCCAGCTAAAATAAGAAAAGGTCTCGGGCAGGGCTGTCCATTGTCACCCCTGCTTTTTATGATTTACATGAGCCAAATGGAAAAGAGACTAGAACAGAGCACAATAGGAACTGACATAAGCTATATGCTGGAAGGGCAGAAGGTAGCTCAAGTACTAGCCGGACTGATGTAGGCAGATGATATTGTACTGCTTGCAGACACCCGAGTAGGGCTACAGGAACTAATGAGCATATATAGAGAGGAGGGAGAAAAATTGGGACTGCAATTCAGTAGAGAGAAGTCTGGGATAATAGTATACAATGAAGAAAGTGGGGAACCATTGGAAATACAAAGCAGTAAGATTGATCATGTTGAAAAATACAAGTATTTGGGCATATGGCTAAACGAGGGCAAAGAGTACTTGGAAGAACATGAAAAAATTATGATTGAAAAAGTGAAAAGGAACTCAGCTGTAATGAAACACAAGGCACTATGGAACTATAATAGGTACGAGGTGGTTAGGGGTGTATGGAGAGGGGTTATGGTACCTGGCGTCACATTTGGAAATTCAGTACTGTGCATGAAATCGGAAGTTCAAGCATGCACGGAAACGAGACAGAGAAGTGTAGGCAGGTTGGCCTTAGGAGCGCACGGGAACACCCCTAATGAGGGAGTGCAGGGGGACATGGGATGGACGTCATTCGAAGGTAGAGAGGCAATAAGTAAGCTAAAATATGAATAGAGACTCCCAGCACTGGAGGAAAAAAGGTGGGCAGGAAAAGTGTACAAATATCTATACAAGAAAAGTTTGAACACAAAGTGGACACTCAGAACGAGGAAGCTGAGAAATAGATACCTACAGCCGAGGGAGGGGGTCCAACGGGGTTCTAGTGTGGGAAAGGAGGTGAAGGAGACAGAAAGAAAAGTGTGGCAAGAAAGAATGCTCGGAAAGCCAGCACTATCTATGTATAGGTCACAAAAACAGGAGATTAAGAGAGAGCTCTCATATGATAACTCGCGGGGCAGCTCACTTCGAAGCTAGGACGGGGGTTTTGAGAACGTAAAAAACAGGGCTAAATTTGAAGACGTGTACCTTTTGTGCACAACTTGCGGAGCCGAAATGGAGACCACAGAGCATATAGTGCTGATGCACAGACCTTCACCCGACTCTGGCAGAGGGAACAGTGACAGATATGGAAGGGGCATTAGGTTTTCCCGGGGAACGAGGGCAAATAGACGAGAAAAGAGTGACAGTAACGAAGGGGAGGCTAGAGGATTGGTGGAGGAAGTCAAGGGAGAGGTAATACCATAAATCGGGGAGATAATGTTTTCTATGTTTTTTTAGGTAGTTATTTTGGGGGGAGGAGGGGAGTGAAAACTAGTTTAAGGAGATAGGAATATGAAGAAAGGAAAAAAATAGGAGGGGGAGTAAAAGGCTAGGTTGCGCCAGCCGCCGCCCGTTACAAAGGGTGTAGCCGCCGTCCATCCATCCATAAACACCGACGAGCACGGTTGCTCGCGGGTCAGTCATCGTTCAGCACCACCACGCTGCTGAGCGTCCGTGTATCGGAGGGTGCCTCGAGCCCTCCCTTATTCACAAACCTGGGTGGATCGTGACACTGGCGACGAGGATGGCGACGAGTACCCACGGAGCGTTCCACGCCACCGCGAGCGGCGAAACACCGCCCCCCGTTGCTGCCGCCATGCTGCTGTACAGAAGGCTCGAACCGTTTGAGGGAGATGGGTCTGCCTGGCAAATTTACGAGGAGCAAGTCCACGTGTTCGTCCGGGCAAACGACACACCCGAAGCCAAACAGTGGGACATTTTCTTGGCCAGCTGCGGGACCCGCTTCTTCAGCCTCTTGCTCGGCCTGGGTACGCTGGGCGAGCTGCTCACCATACTGCACTCGCATTTCAACCCGGCACCATCCACATTTATGGAGCGTTTCTGTTTCAACAACCAGGGCTGCTGGGAAGGAGAGACTCTCGGGTAGTTCGTTGCTGCGCTACGAGGGTCAGCGAGTGCCTGTGCCTACGGGGACCAACTGGACTCGCTGCTCCGGGACCGTTTCGTCTGCGGCATCAACAACACCGCCATGCAGACGCGGCTCCTGGAACCTCCCGTCCCCTCGCTGGACGACGCCATGAAGGCAGCGCTGGCAATAGAAGCTGCCGGCAAGGATGCCGGCGAGATTTCCCGTGCGACTTGCTCACCGTCGGCGGTAGCGGCGGTCAACATGTTGGCGACAAAGGCCAGCATCTGCGGTCGCTGTGGTGGTGCCCACTCAGCCTCACAGTGCCAATTCTCTCAAGCACAGTGCTTTACGTGCGGGAAAACTGGGCACCTCGCACGTTTATGCCGAAGGGGGAGGACGAACAGCAAACAGCAGCAGCAGCCTGATTCAAGCCCAGGTACCACAAAAGCCCATGGCCCGGGTAGCCGTCGCAAGGGTATGCGGTAGCCTGTGTGCCACGTCGAAAATCTGCGGGTTCTTGGACAGATTTTCGACATGTGGCACACAGGCTGTGTACCGTCGTCTGTGCTGCCATACATGCTGACCGTCGAAATCTGCAGGCACCCCATTTCTATGGAGCTGGACACAGGGGCCAGCGTGTCAGTAATAGCCAGGAAACTCTTCAAGCGTACTTTCCCCGGTGTGTTCGTCGAGGCTTCGGGTGTGATGCTGTGCAGCTCCTCCGGGCAGCTCTACCAGGTCCAGGGTCAGGCATAGGTCAGCGTTCGTTTTGGCAACAGGGAGGCAACCCTTCCCCTTTACTTAACGAAGGGGTCATCGCCGACGCTGCTGGGCCGAAACTGGATTCATGCACTGGGCGTTCGTCTGCCAGAGTACCCGGAAGCCAACCTGCATGTGGTGCAGAGCTGCCAAATCTGCCAGGAGCATCAGCGAGCCTCGCATCATGTGGAAAACACCCCCTTGCCGTTCCCACAGAGACCCTGGTCCCGCCTACATGTGGATTTTGGGGGACCCTTCCTGGTGGTTGTGGACGCCTTTTCAAAGTGGGTGGAGATTCTACCTGTCACCACTCCGTCAGCAGGTGCGACCATTGCAGCGCCTAAGACAGGTCTTCGCCACCCAGGGGTTGCCGGATGTCATCGTGTCTGACAATGGTCCTGCCTTCGCCAGCGCCAAGTACCTGACCTGGCTGACGAAAAACGGAATCTGCCGGATGATGGTTCCACCGTACCACCCTGATTCAAATGGTGCAGCCGAGCGGGTGGTGCAAACCATCAAAGACAAGCTCACTAAGAGCCAGACTGGGGATTTCTGGACGCAGATTGCCCGGATACTATTTCACTACCGGACCACGCCCCACGATGTCACTGGCCCTCCCCCTGTGAGCTTCTGCTGGGTTGGATGGTCAAGACACCCTTGGACGTGTTGCACCCAGACCTCCGATCCACAGTGCTCTTGATGCAGCTGAAGCAGAACCTGAGTGCTGACCAAGGATGCCATCCCGGGCCTTTGCCAGAGTCGGGAGCTCCAGTTTGTGCCAGAAACTTCCGTCCTGGCCCACCCTGGTCTGCCGCACAGGTGGTGTCTTCTGCCAGCGCCTCATTGCTGCTCGTGCGCATGCCAGATGGGGCTATGTGGCACAGACACGCCGACCATGTCAGGCCTCACCTCAGGACCTGCTGGCCAGCACCCTCGACTGCCACTTCTGAGTTCCAGCCCGCAGGAGGACTAGCGGCAACACCAGTCGCTTCCAGCGGAGCACCACCCACCTCGGAGGCGGCAACTGTTGCCAGTGGTGTGGCACCCGTTGGACCGGTGTCGAGCACGCACCACTCGCAGGGCCGACCACTACGGACCCTCTGGATGGAGCGAGGCTGGCTCAGGCAGCACCTGGCGTTGCCACACCCGACCCATCAACACCGGTGCCCAGGCGGAGTACTCCACGGCGGAGGCCACCGGACCGTTGCTCGCATGGATAGCAGGCACAGTCGACCCAGCTAGGGTGGAGGCAGAGCCTCGTATTTAAAACATGGACGTTTGTTTTTTCTTTAACAAACAAACTGGGGGTAAGGGGGTGTAGCAAGCACGTGATGCCGCCTAGGCATAATGTTCGTTAGCCGCCAAGCTCGGCGGCCTGCTAAAGCTTGGCAGGCAACATTGGTCACCGCACCGCAATAAACACCGATGAGCACAGCTGCTCGCCGGTCAGTCATTGTTCAGCACCACCACGCTGCGGAGCGTCCGTCTATCGGAGAGTGCCTCGGGCCCTCCCTTGTTCACGAACTCGGGTGGATCGTGACAGTGGCCTATTCGCAGCGTCGTGCATGAAGAAAGAAAAAAATCAGCTGCTGCTTTGTCTTGACGTGGCTTACTAAGCTGAGAAATGAACTGCTGTAGCCACTCTGTTGAACCAGGCAGAAACGATGATGATGAGTGGGAATTTGCAGTAGCGCCACTTCGTGGGGCAGCAAGGAAGCTCCGTTCAAAACAAAAATGGTGTTCAGCAAGTCGAACCATGCACCGGTCAGAGTGTGCATCGTGCTCTCGATCGAGTTGGCTCAAGGAGGGTCTGAAAAATCAGACGAGAGGCTGCAAGGTGACCAAACTTTCGGCAGTTGTTATACATTATGGTCTATGGGCAGAATGGCGGTGCCGCAAAGCAGTCCAAATAATCTAGCATGTCCGAATTTGTGGAGTCTGAGAAATCAGTCGGCGACTGTACTTCCTCTTGTCTTTCGTCCGGGTTGCACTGCCAACCCATAGGAACAAGCAGCTCCAAGTAGCTTCTTATTGGCCTGAGTGAAGTGCTCATTAAAGGGCCGTTCTTCAGGTCCGGCCATTTTGAGCTGATAAGCGCAGAGCATACAATGTGTGCTAATGACCGTGTTTGCAAAGAATTGCATTGCTATACGCCGTGGAAAAGTCTGAAATTTCAGTGCAAATGTAGTTTTCCCTTTCCCTTGCGGCAGCCGCGCTCCAAGCCAGACGGTAACCTACTCGTGTCTGCAGTGTGACGTCTCTCATGGTGATACGTGATTTTGAGAATTATTCAAGGCAACATCTGTTATTTGTGTGATCTTTTGCTTGAATTGACAGATTGAAGTTTAGAGAACTAATAAAACGTGCAAACAGAATGTCTGCTTGTTTTTTTGTTTTACTTCACACCAAAGCAAGAGATGTACTTCTGCTTCGTCTGCTTGTTCTCACAGTTGTGCAGTCACGTGTGCAGGTACCGAAACTACGCCATTTCCTACCGTGTTCCAGTGCATGGTCATGCTCTGCGATCTGCTTGTTCTGCCTCAGTATTCGTGTAGCACTTAATTATACCACTAGTCATGTGTCCTTGTCCACAGCGTGCAAAGTCGTACGCTGTGCCAAACGAAACCATCCCAACAGACTGCGCACAACACCGTCAGCAGAAGTGCACAGTGCCGAAAAATAAAGCGAGAAAAAAAGTGAAGGCAGTGCCCGTGACATATGCGTCACGTGATCCTCGAGGTCTGGTATGGGAGAACGCAAGGAAGGAATTTCGCTTTCGGAGGTCTAGACGGAGCGAGTAGATAGTGTGTCCCGCTTTGCAGTGTAGCTCGTCTGCTGAAATCATGGGTTCGCGGCACTGAAATATTTCTATCTCGGCTATTAATGAGCTGATTTGAAACATTTTTGCTGCAGAACGCTCCATAGAGGACACGTAACAACTTCCAGCGTATAACCAAAATTTGCTTTGGGGCCTGGTGAGGGACCCTTTAACAAAAACTGGACCCTCTTCAAATGGACTGAGTTTGTCATTTGAAATCCTTTGTTTCCTGGCCTTAGACAAAAAAGCATGATGCTTGTCCCTTCTCACAAACCTAACAATTATATCCATCTCGTCAATCTTTTGAGCTGGTACTCTGTGACCTGAATCAAACTCCACCTCAGAAACAGACTCATCGAACAGTTCACCAATTTTCGTTACTATGTCCTCAGGGTTGTTGGTTGAAATCACATCTTTTATCCCCAAGTTATTCAGACGACTGTATTGTTCATGTTCATCAATTCTTTGCGTCAGACGCATGTTTTCCTTTCTGAAATCTTCATTGGATTTCAAAAGTTCACTGACCTCTTTTCTGAGTGCTTTGACTTCGGAGGTAAGCACTTTTGTCTCGTTGCAGGTATTGCTGCAAAACTTGACGCTTTCTTGACAGTGCAGTCCATGGCTTGTTTCTCGCTTAAAGTCGTCAAATGCTTTCATGAGTTCCTTTGACATGCTTAAAAATTCACAGTACAAGGTTGAAATCGGGTTCACATTTGGCACCAGTGTGCAAAATTAGGGTCAGAAGACGCTGTAAACAAAAGTATTTGCTTGCCTGCAAAAGCAGGGAAATTTAGCATGATGCTTTCAGTGTGCACACTGCTGCCAAAGTGAAGAGCAGCTCGATGTGGTGTCTTTTTTAAAAGCAGCCGTTGATAGAAATCCCATGCAGATAGGTCAAAGCAGCCAGAACTGCGATACGTCTATCGCTGCGGTGACGCCCGTGCGACGATGATACACCGCCCCCTGTCAAGCTCCACAGTATATGAGCGGTGCCATAGTAATTCTGCAAAAGCAGGGAAATTTGGTATGATGCTTTCAGCGTGCGCGCTGCTGCCAAAGTGAAGAGCAGCTCGATGTGGGGTCCCTTTTAAAAGAAGCCGTTGATAGAAATCCCATGCAGATAGGTCACAGCAGCCAGAACTGCAATACGTCTATCGTTATGGTGACGCGGTGACGCCCATGCGACGATGATACGCCACCCCCTGTCAAGCTCCACAGTATATGAGCGGTGCCATAGTAATTCTGCAAAAGCAGGGAAATTTAGTATGATGCTTTCAGCGTGTGCACTGCTGCCAAAGTGAAGAGCAGCTCGATGTGGTGTCCTTTTTAAAAGCAGCCGTTGATAGAAATCCCACGCAGATAGGTCACAGCAGCCAGAACTGCGATACGTCTATCGCTGCGGTGACACCCATGCGATGATGATACGCCACCCCCTGTCAAGCTCCAGAGTATGTGAGCGGTGCCATAATAATTCTGCAAAAGCAGGGAAATTTAGTATGATGCTTTTAGCGTGCGCACTGCTGCCTAAGTGAAGAGCAGCTCGATGTGGTGTCCCTTTTAAAAGCAGCCGTGGATAGAAATCTCACGCAGATAGGTCACAGCAGCCAGAACTGCAATACGTCTATCGCTATGGTGACACGGTGACGCCCATGCGACGATGATACGCCGCCCCCTGTCAAGCTCCACAGTATATGAGCGGTGCCATAGTAATTCTGCAAAAGCAGGGAAATTTAGTATGATGCTTTCAGCGTGTGCACTGCTGCCAAAGTGAAGAGCAGCTCGATGTGGGGTCCCTTTTAAAAGAAGCCGTTGATAGAAATCCCATGCAGATAGGTCACAGCAGCCAGAACTGCAATACGTCTATCGTTATGGTGACGCGGTGACGCCCATGCGACGATGATACGCCACCCCCTGTCAAGCTCCACAGTATATGAGCGGTGCCATAATAATTCTGCAAAAGCAGGGAAATTTAGTATGATGCTTTTAGCGTGCGCACTGCTGCCTAAGTGAAGAGCAGCTCGATGTGGTGTCCCTTTTAAAAGCAGCCGTGGATAGAAATCTCACGCAGATAGGTCACAGCAGCCAGAACTGCAATACGTCTATCGCTATGGTGACACGGTGACGCCCATGCGACGATGATACGCCGCCCCCTGTCAAGCTCCACAGTATATGAGCGGTGCCATAGTAATTCTGCAAAAGCAGGGAAATTTAGTATGATGCTTTCAGCGTGTGCACTGCTGCCAAAGTGAAGAGCAGCTCGATGTGGGGTCCCTTTTAAAAGAAGCCGTTGATAGAAATCCCATGCAGATAGGTCACAGCAGCCAGAACTGCAATACGTCTATCGTTATGGTGACGCGGTGACGCCCATGCGACGATGATACGCCACCCCCTGTCAAGCTCCACAGTATATGAGCGGTGCCATAATAATTCTGCAAAAGCAGGGAAATTTAGTATGATGCTTTTAGCGTGCGCACTGCTGCCTAAGTGAAGAGCAGCTCGATGTGGTGTCCCTTTTAAAAGCAGCCGTGGATAGAAATCTCACGCAGATAGGTCACAGCAGCCAGAACTGCAATACGTCTATCGCTATGGTGACACGGTGACGCCCATGCGACGATGATACGCCGCCCCCTGTCAAGCTCCACAGTATATGAGCGGTGCCATAGTAATTCTGCAAAAGCAGGGAAATTTAGTATGATGCTTTCAGCGTGCGCGCTGCTGCCAAAGTGAAGAGCAGCTCGATGTGGGGTCCCTTTTAAAAGAAGCCGTTGATAGAAATCCCATGCAGATAGGTCACAGCAGCCAGAACTGCAATACGTCTATCGTTATGGTGACGCGGTGACGCCCATGCGACGATGATACGCCACCCCCTGTCAAGCTCCACAGTATATGAGCGGTGCCATAGTAATTCTGCAAAAGCAGGGAAATTTAGTATGATGCTTTCAGCGTGTGCACTGCTGCCAAAGTGAAGAGCAGCTCGATGTGGTGTCCTTTTTAAAAGCAGCCGTTGATAGAAATCCCACGCAGATAGGTCACAGCAGCCAGAACTGCGATACGTCTATCGCTGCGGTGACACCCATGCGATGATGATACGCCACCCCCTGTCAAGCTCCAGAGTATGTGAGCGGTGCCATAATAATTCTGCAAAAGCAGGGAAATTTAGTGTGATGCTTTCAGCGTGCGCACTGCTGCCAAAGTGAAGAGCAGCTCTATGTGATGTCCCTTTTAAAAGCAGCCATTGATAGAAATCCCACGCAGATAGGTCACAGCAGTACGGGAACTGCGATACGTCTATCGCTGCGGTGACGCCCGTGCGATGATGATACGCCACCCCCTGTCAAGCTCCACAGTATATGAGCAGTGCCGTAGTAATTCTGCAAAAGCAAGGAAATTTAGTACGATGCTTTTGGCGTGTGCACTGCAGCCGAAGTTGCTGCCAAGCGCATTTGCGATTCCGCTTTTCTTGTGACAGAATTCCTTGCTTTTGGGAAATACCTTTTGCTAAGCTGCCAGAGTCCACTTGTCTTGACAGTTGATCTTTTTGGTCTCTCAATTCTCTGTCCATCCACTCCGTGTTCCAGATGTGTTTAACGGAAACTGCAAAGATGCCAACTCTGCATTGCAGGCTGAGCTGGTGTGAAAACCTGTGGGATAAAGGGGGAGTGTGTAAATCACACAAGTAAATTATGGTAGTAAATTAAACTCACGACAACAAAACTAAGATATGTAAAAGCAAAATGAGCCCTAGCTTCTTCACCCCTTGCCCGCTTAATGCACACTTTCGGGGCACCAATTACAAGTTTATTTGTTTCATTTTGGTGTTGAGTCATACCCCAGTCAGGCAAGCAAATTGTGTCGTCGCAATGTGCGTTGTTGAATGGGTTGGTGCATATTTACAGGCTGGGGATGAGCACAAAATTTGACATGGTAGACGGGACAGGTGGCACATGTTCCTTTGAGGTCATTCCCACTCTCTAAAGTTGAGTGTCACTGTGAGTGAGCGCACTTTGTTGTCACTGTCATTTGCCTGCTGTCAGATGAAAAGCTTTAGTCTCACTTCGACGCACTTGCCAGCCAGTGGTTCAGCGTTGAACTTGCTTCATTGCATAGCAGCACTTGAAAAATAACATAATACTCAATGCAGTGTGCAGACTAGTTTAGAAATGACTTTTTCCCAAGCAGTTAGCATTCTTATTTGTCTTTTATTTTATTTCAGTACTTTAAAGACCCGAAGGCTTTACATAGAGGAGTAGGTATTTTTCTTATACACAAAAATATTCAGACGTAGCTTTCATGAAGGTGACAGGATATCAGTAATTGCAGCAAAGAAGGAGAGAGACAATTCCATTTGTTGTTTGTTAGTGGTATCAAGGAATCAGAAAAATGGTTGCTACACAATGTGGGAACCACAAATTCGAATTTGTGGTTGCTGCAAAAATAAATGTAGGTGGGAGGGACAAGCAGCTATTCTTTAAGGTGAAAATTTGGGAAATAAATCTTACGAAATAAACTCAAGGGAGAGCATGTACAGTATGATTCAAGACTAGGTAGAGCAAACATTAATTTGGTTCTTCATATGAGCATTTGGATACAATAAAACGAGCAAAACAGTTTTGTACGCTTTCGACTGCATGCAATAAAAGAGCAATAGATGAATCTCAGATAGAACTGGTATAGTCGAGCTTCAATCTCACTACTGATCTATAAAGTAAAAGTTTCATATTGGGGGAGGTGGTACAGAAGCTTCAGTGCAAATAACCAAGCATGCTGCTGGCATTCATAAATACAAACTCAACATGCACATTCCAAGCATATGCACATGTAACATCCACATGCAACATGCACATTCCATTGTCCATAATGTGTATTCCAAGGTATTTGAATGAGGAAACAACTGCTGAAGGTCTGTTGTTGAGAGTGCGGTAGGAGGTTGACTTGAGAATGTGCAGTGCTCGTCACTTTACACTTTGAAACATTGATCACATGAAGACGAGAGCTTATTTTTGTCACTTTGCGAAGTAAAAGCATCTTTGGGGTAACCGATGAACCAATATAAGACCCAATATGCAGCGGAAAGTTTGATCGAAGATTTACTTCCAACAGGCACATCATTAATATATATAAGGAATAATAGCAGTCCTAAAACGAATCTCTCGGGCACTTATGAGGTAACTTATTCTGAAGGAGAACCAAAGCCATTGGCATGCACATACTGAGAATGGTTTGACAGAAGCACTCTGCCTAGCCTAAAACATTATGATCTACTTTTAGTTTAGACATTCGTAAACGAAGGAGATTATGCCAGACTATCAAAATCCCTCCAGAAAGCCTAAAAATATACTGTCAATAGTGATTCTCTTACCTACTGCTGTGAACAAGTCATTAGTAAAAGAAATAATTTGCACTTTGCAAGGAAACAACAACTAATGACGGGCTGACATGAAGAGAAACATGCGTTAGATTCAAGGAAAGGCATTACTTGGGGTGCTTTGTGCCCTTTCTTGTGTCTGACATATCACTAAGCATTTTCCTGCCAACGTGGGTCACTGGGTAAGTCCGTGGTCAGATGGATGGAGGGGTGCCATCCAACCAAATGGGGGGGTGGCACTGGCCATGTGCCACCCTCCAGTGAGGCCGACCTGGGTGCGTTTCACAGGATATGCGCTGCTTCTGAATGAACAAAGTATTTAATTTTTCTCTGGTGCTTGGCAGAATCGAATCTGTGTCGGGTATGAGAGACCGACTAATAGGCAAATGCTTGTTTCCATGCATCGGAACCGCACCCTTTTGAGGTATGAGCAAGTATGGGTCAAAAAGTCATTTAGCACTGGCTCCATATAGAGGTGCCTGTAAATCCCTATTTTGGTCACTCGTGCCCATATTTGCCTGTTTTTTAACTTAGCTCCTGAAGGGGCTTTTTGGGGGGGAGCTCATTTTATTTCGTAATCATTCCACTAAAGCTAGCAGCATTGGCAGATGCTGTTGCTAATGACAACACACCTGGCAATGTGATCTAGCAAATAAGGGCTTGTGCTATAACCTTTATTAATCTTTTGAGGGTCTCTTGTCTGACACTCGTTAGCAGTGGCTGCAAGGGGTATGTATATTTGCAAGCGGTCATGCCACTGCATGTTACACTGACAGTTGTGATTAGAGAGAAAAATGCACAGCATGTGGAGAGAGGTGCAGTGTGTGTTGCAAGCATTGGGAACTGTGTAGTGGTTATGTTTTTCAGTGCCTTTGCTCTTTTGTGCACACTTGTGCTAAAAAAAAAGACAGCCAGTTCATCCGAAGTAGTAAGCTCTGCCGTTCACCCTGCTGTTCTTACTTAAGCACATTTGTGTAAGGAGATACATGGTGCTGTGCTCCGTTGGGGAATAATAAAACAAACAAAAAAAAACTTTGTGATTAATAAAGTCATAGTGGATAGAAAAGGTGCTCGCGGAAGACTTTTACGAGGCTTAGCAAAGCTACTGCACCATAACACAAGTTTATTTATTTATGTATTCAAATAACTGAAAGGCTCATTTACATGAGAGCATTGTGCGAGTGGAACAATATACATGGAAATCGCAAGAGCATAAGAGCAAATACAATGTTTGAAGAAAAACGTTATACAATTGTTAACGATAAACACAAGACATTTTACTCTTAAAATCAAGGAAAGCAGTTATACAAGTTTAGGTTTTAGAAATGTGCCTGTATAAAAACAGAACACAACTTGGCTCAGAACTAAACAAGAGAACAGTTTCATGCATGTAACACAACATTTAAAAACATTTTGTTTTTGGTAACAGCACATAAAAATAAAGATATTAGGTAAGTATGGCAGTTATCCTTTCTCTAAATGCGTTAGTATCTTTGGTGTTTGTAACATCATCAGGAAGGCCATTCCAATGGCTTATGGCATGTGGGACAGCAGACATGTTAAAAGCTTTAGTATTACCAAAATGCACCAAAAGCTACTGCGATTATGAAGATAGTGTGAGATACGGCATGGCTGAGACAAAGGCAGTCTGTTTCTATGAGGACTCAGCACCATTTTATGAAATACAGTTGAACCTCACAATAACGAAATAGGTGGGGAATGCAAAAAAAAAAAAAAATTGCTTTCACAAGAATTTCGTTGTTGCGAAAAGAAACAGCATAGATAGGTAATGCATCGCAGAATAAAACTTTACTGTCAAAGTTCTGCAAGCCTACCTTGCAAGCTTTGCTCGAGGGTATAGAACTGCATTGCCGACAGTACAACGTGCGCCGCATAATTCGACCAGCAGTGGCAGCACTGCCCTAGCGCATTACTCTCGGTCAATTGCTTTCGCAGATGTAATCACTTCTGCGAGATTTTGCGTAACTCGGCACTGGACGCAAGAGCAACAGCGCATGCAGCAGCATTTCTCCAGCGCGCGCTGTTGCACGCAGGTGCCGATGTGTCCAGTGCCGAGCGCAAAAGTGATCGTATTGGTGTACCCGAAGGTAAACGATGGGGATGACGGCCTTTACACGCAAATCTATAGCCAGTGCCGAGTCCGCACGTGATGCCTGTTAGTTCACACCAAAACCAGCATTCTTGAAGCAAGGGATGCGTATTCCTGCACGATCGCTCAATCATGGCCCGATGCATGACACTCAATGTGCTGCGACTGCCGTCTCAAGCAGTGGGACGTGGATTTCCTTGTTTTGCTGCATTTATCTCACCGAGGGGCACATTACACAGTGCACTACCGTGATCAGCGATTGTTCTTTGCAACGCGCATTCAGTTTGCGTTCAGTTTCACCTCATGCGATTGGCCTAGGCCTCTCTGAATTGTCAGTCACGGGGAATGCAAACTGAACGGGCGTTTCGAACAACAATCTACGATATCGCCTGTAGTAGGCGTGCAAAAATCATCGTCACATGTGATAGCAACATGCGTGCTGCTTCAAACGGGCGATCAACGAACAAGATTGTGGCCATAACATGTATCCAGTGCACTGACTGCTTCTGCCGTTTGGTTGTTTTTGTGAGAGAACATGTCGGCGCCAACACAAGTGTAATGTTGTGGTATTTTGCGCAGTTCTAGTGCAAAACAATCACATTTGAGCACATTTTGGAGCCTGCTAGCCTTACACAAGTAGGTAATATGCGGAGTTACATTCTGGCAAATTTCATTGATGTGTGATTGCAATACAGCCACATTTCGTTGTCAAGAGGTATGAAATGTGTTGAATCCTATGGGCGTTCGCCAGGGATACGAAAATGTTTCACTATCGCGAGAATTTCGTTGTTGCAGGATTTTATTATCGCTGGTTTTGACTGTAAACAAAGCAGTGCAACCGCTTGGTGTGATTCTAAAGATGGAAGTGGTAGCGTCATCTTGATGTTAGTCACGCTGGAATGGTGGCTATAATTGCGATTGATGAAGCGTGCAGCACGGTTTTGAACAGATTCAAGGGAGTGTGTTAAGTATGCTTGGTAGGGTGACCAGATAGGTGATGCAAATTCAAGTTGTGGGTGAACAAACATTAGGTAAACTAGTTTTTAAGTCTCAGGTGGCACACCATGAAACTTAATGTTTAGATATCCGAGAATATGTGAAGCCTTAGCTACAATTTTATTTATGTGTGTCATCCAGGAAAGGTTAGGATACCAAGGTATTTGTTTGAAGATGCCGCTGAGACTGGGTGATTGTTAAGGGGGTAGGTGAACATGGAGTTTGATAGTTTTTGACTGAAAGTTACTAATTTACATTTGTCAGTGTTTACTGCCATTAGCCATTTAGCGCACCATTTTGTTACACGGTCTAGATCTTCTGTAGCTCAAGGTGATCAGTTGGATTAGAAATTTTACGGTAAATAACAATCATCTGGAAACAAACGAATGGTAGAGGTAATATTTGTAGGCTGGTCGTAAATATATATTAGAAATAGTAATGGGCCCAAGACACTGCCCTGGGGAATACCAGAAGATACCTCAGAGAGGGATGATAAGGAATAATTTTTGCAAGTGAATGGTTTGCGAAATGACAAAAAATTTCTAATCCATGATAGTGTTGAAGAATTGATGTTTAAGGCAGAGAGTTTGGAAATTAGACGACAATGTGGTATGTGATCAAATGGCTGTGAAAAGTCAATGAAAACACAATCCGTCTGATGGTTATCATTCATAATAGATAAAACTTCCTGAGTAAATTCCAAGAGTTGCGTATTGCATGACAGCCCTTTCCTAAAACCATGTTGATGAGGGTAAAAAATGCTGCTTTCTTCAAGATGCTGCGCGATGTTTGATGCAACAATATTTTCTGGTAGTTTACATGCAATACTTGTTAGTGATATGGGCCGGTAGTTACTGATATTATTTTTTTCACCAGATTTGGACACATGGATGACTTTGCTCCAATCGAATGGAAATTCGCCTGTCGACAGAGACTGCTGAAAAATGTGATAGAGGATTAAGCTACTTGAGGTTATTGTGAGTTTCAGAATTTTGGTGTTAATTCCGTCAGCGCCAGGGCTAGTGGACATTTTAATGTTATTGATTAAAGACGTGATGCCTTCAACGGTTAGCTTGATTGGGGTCATATATCTGTAGCCAATTTTGGCGGTGGAAAGAATACTAGAATGATCTTCGTGGATGAACAATGAAGTGAAATAATTATTAAAAATGGTAGCATTTTTTTTCGTCACAAATTAAATTTCTGCTGTCATACTGTAAAGCTGTACGGGCCTGCGGGTTATGTGGGGAGATTGTGTGCCAAAATTTTTTCTGGTTATGTCATAAGCTGTCAAAGGTCACGAGATAAAAACTGACGCTTTGCTTTACGAACGGCGTGGCAGTATTGTTTTTTACAGCATTTTTGTTTCAAGTTCAACAAGGGGGAACTTGATTTTTACACTGCTATGAACAAACGTTTCTTTTTATTCTTTAGTGAGCGTAGTGACCTATGGTACCATGACTTGGATATGTTCACCCAGAATGAAATTTGATATCCAATGTGTATTGCAGCAGCTGTAGAAGTTTGTGCACTTGTGGTACTACGGCAGACGGAGGAAGCATAGGCTCGGCCAGCTTTAAAAGGCGGCATTTGTCAAAGAAATACTCTACGAGGGAGCCTTGCTTGAATTTGAAATTAAGCGCGGCGTCCCACCTTTGCACTGGGTTGCTTCGGAATGTCGTCAAGAATTTTTCTTTCCACTGATTCCAAGAGTTGCCAGCCTCTTCAATAATGTGCAAATCATACCACTTCCGTGCAACACCGCTTAAGTAACTACGCATGTTAGTAATCTTGTCCTCATTAGAGTGCCAGTTGTTCTTTCCAGCGGCATATTCATAGAATTCAAGCCAACCTTCTGGACTTGATGACATGCCGTCGAATGCATCAGGTTCTACAAATTTAGTCACTGGCTTCTCAGCGTTTAAAGAGCTTATAAGCGATGTCACCAGCTGGTTTTGTTGCGAAATCTGTTCTTGTTGTAGCCGAAGTGCTTTCAAAACGAGGCTCACCTCTTCCGTCGACGACTGTGATCCAGAGTCCTTCCGACGCATCGGTTGAAGAACTAATTCGTCGAAGATCACCAGAGGCAAGTTCACGTTCACAGCACCCTTCCGACGTAGTTCATCAGGGTCCATGGAAGCCTTCTCTAAAACCAGGTTCATGAGTTCTGCCGAGTTGAGTTCGCGAGGTAGTTCCACCGCTGGTTCATCTTCAGCTTGGTATCTCGAAAAGATGATCTTGTCCGCGGAGGTCTCCTCAAGGAAAAATCTCACCCACATGTTGGAGTTCGCTGTTGGCTGCGCCAAAATAATGTAGCGTTCCTACTTAAAGGACACAGTAAACGTAAAGCATTGCTGTGGAACTGGCGTCCATCTTGTCTACATTTTATTCTCACTTCCTTCTTCTCTTCTCCTGAACCCAGACTCCTGCGCTTCTTCATCTTCTATTCCAAGGCTCATACCGCTTCAACACTGCTATGAACAAACGTTTCTTTTTATTCTTTAGTGAGCGTAGTGACCTATGGTACCATGACTTGGATATGTTCACCCAGAATGAAATTTGATATCCAATGTGTATTGCAGCAGCTGTAGAAGTTTGTGCACTTGTGGTAAAGAAGAAGCATAGTTTTCTTTTCTCACCTCAAGAAAATTTGAGGTTCTCACATCAGGACAGTAGGAATCCTAGAGAGCGTGATTTGATTCCCTAGAAAAAAAAAATGGAAATGCAAAAATGATCCGTTCACCTGTGTCAAAACTGCCTGCTTCTTTTCATCCCATAAAAACTTATTGGGAGTGAATGCAGGCACAAGCTTCAACTTAGTACCTATAGATGATAAACATGTCATTGTGCTAGATTCTGAAAAGATTTCTGGACGTACAGGGTTCAACGCTTCTTTTCTTACTGGAACATTTGTCAGCTTCAATTTATTAGGCACAAGTTCTGTATTCTGTTATTAACTATTTAGAAGCTTCTCTGGCATATTTTGTGGTTTCTGTGCTGGCTCCAGTTGATGCATCATTGTTAAACAAGAAATTTTGCCTATCAAAGTACAACGGAAACCCGGTTATACGTCCCCCGGTTTTGCAGCGACCCGGGTTTTACGACGGATTAGCGCAGTCCCGGCGAAGTCCCTATAGAAGCAATGCATTAACAACCCCAATTATCCAACGCACTTTTACGCCTGACCTGCATTATACGACGACCCTCATGAAGCGTGGGACGGGGAACGGCAGACGAAAGAAAAGTGCCGCGGGTCTCTTTCCTCGCTCCGATGCAGCTTTCTTGCCTGCCTCACCTCATCATTTGTTTTTCTCCCCCACCAGCACCCACCCATGACGCTCGCTGTGCTGAAATGGCGCCTTTTCTTCTCCACAATCACTTTCTCCCTCTCTTCTCGGCGGTATCGCCTCTTGTCACGTTAGGAAAGCATTTCTCTCCTTCCACTTTCCCAGCAGCAGATCGCCGGCAAGGTATCGCGGAGAGGCCTAGGTTTATTGCACGTGTTCTTCGTCGTAATCCTAGCGACCAGCGTTCAGCGGAGGCTTTAAGTTGTGTAGAGCAACGCGATGCGCAATCTTCCGAAAGCGGACAGTTCTGTCGCTCGGCGATAAGCAGAATATTATCGAGGAAGCGGAAAAGCGGCATCGATCTACGAAAGCCAGCATTGCCCGGGACCTTAAGATACCCGAATCTTCGTTTAAGACGATTCTGGCAAACAAAGTGGTGATATTGCAGACTGCCAACAAGTTCAGGCTCAAGCGGAAAGCAGCAAAAGAAGGACAGCATGAGAAGTTCGAAAAAGTTCTCGTCAAGTGGCTGCATCAAGCACGGAGCTCTGCGGTCAACGTTGACGGCGCCATTCTAAAAGAAAAGGTGGACCTTGTGGCATTGCGTCTGGGCATCGACGACTTTCAGGCATCGAACGGGTGGCTGGATCGCTTTAAAAAAACGAAACAGGATTGTGTACAGCCACTCCTGCGGAGAAAGCACTTCCGTGGACATTTCGACGCTGAACGAGTGGATGGAGTCGCTGCCGGAGTTGATTGCTGCATACAAGCCCTGCGACGTTGTCAACCCCGATGAGAGCGGTATTTTTTACCACGTGCAGCCCCAGCAAACCCTTGCATTTAAGGGTGACAGCTGGCATGAAGGCAAGCATACTAAAGAGAGTGTGATGGCACTATTCTGTGCTAACGAGGACTGTTCCGAGAGGCTGCCTGTGTTTGCAAAGCCACGGTGCTTTAAGAACTTTAAGAACTTTAAGTGCTGCCATGCAGCTACAACTTCACCAAAAGGCCTGGATGATGTCTTCGCTCCTCAGCAATATTTTGCAGCAGCTGGATAACAAAATGGGTGCCAAGGCGAGGAAAATATTGCTTTTCGTGGACAACCCACCGTGCCACCCACCCGATGTGTCCAGCCTGAGGAACATAAAGGTTGTTTTTATTCCGCCCAACGGCACAAGCTGGCTACAGCTGCTGGATGCCGGCATCATTAAGTGCGTCAAGCAAGGGTACTGGAAGCAGTTAGTGCAGCGTCGGCTGGCGGCTATGGAGCGCAGCGAGTCGGAAAAAAAGATCACTTTGCTCGATGCCATGCATTTTATTGCCAGTTCGTGGAACGCAGTGTCGCGAAGCACAATCGCTAACTCGTTAAAGCACTGGGGCTTTAAGCGAGAGACAGCCTCCTCTGCTGGGTACGCAACAACCTCGATGGCGCTTGAGGCCAGTGCAGGCTTTGCTGACGACGATTTCGAGGTTTTAAACCTCACCATGACCTTTGTTGAGTATGTGGAGGCCGACGACAATGTTGCGAACTGTGGCGAGGCACTGCTGGATGACGCCATCAAGATGGCTTTGCCTAGTGCCGACACTGCTGCGACCTCGGACGAAGACAACGACGACGCCACAGATACAGTGCCTGTGCCTACTATGTTTGCCGAGCTGCTATGGTACATAGACAGCATACGGAACTTCGTCTGTTTGCGCGACGCCGCAGAGGACCTCCTTTTGGACATTGCTTAACTCGAGCAAAAGCTCTTGGTTCACGGGTCAAATAAGGTCCAGAAGAAACTTACCGACTTTTTTTAGAGTTCGCGCCGGCTGGCGGGAATCGCGGCAGTGGGCAGTAGAGTGCCATAAAGGTTCATTTGAATAAAGCATGATTGGTACCTGTACTGCAGCATTAATTCTTATCTCATTTACTTTTTTGGTAATTTGGATTTCTGAGCCCTGCAGAGTATGTTAGTAGTTTACATTGAAGTTTGTCGTACATCCATCGCGCGAAATAAGTGGTATTTTATAGACATAATTTATGTTCGGATTTTACGATGCCCGCATTTTACGACGCTTTTTCGCGGCCCCGAGAAAGTCATATAATCGGGGTTCCACTGTACACTATCTGCTCAACGAGTCTGAACAGATTTATTTAACGCGCGGGTTAACAAAAAAGTGGTCTTTTGTGTGCCCAAGAAAGCCCTGGGAATTGATGGCTTGCAATACTAAGGTTGCTACTTTACAAGTGGACGCTACTTCAGAGTTCTTACTATGAAAACTGACAATAAACATTCAATTCAGAAAACAAGTTGCACTTTGTGAACAATTTATAGTGCCTATTTTTCCCTCTGTAGTGCCTAAAATGAGGATTTATGTGCCTGTTATAGGCGCCTAAAACCTACATTTTTAGTGCCTGAAAATCCGGCCTCTAGTCGTATATTGAGCCAGTCTTGCCTAAGTATGTATTGACACATGTGGGACTTCATAATGTCATTGCTAGATGACGCAGCGTCTTCTCCACAGGGAATCGCGAAAGAGGAGCCTGACTGCAGTGTGTGCCTCATGTGGCAATGTGGGCTGCATCGCTGCATTGCTAATTGTATTAACATTGGCAGTCATCCTCAGATGGCTTTTCCACAAAATTTTTGTGATTTCAAAGGTTATAAGCATCACTGTTTCACATGTAGTCATCTGCAATTGAAACTTTCATTATTCCTCTGCTTGCCTTGGGGATGCAATGCTTTCTTGTATTTGATTATGACGATTGATAATGTTGATGCATTACCTCATTTGCGCTAAACTTTGTAACAAATGCTGCACGTAATAACACTGTTTTATATTGCAAACATTCCTTACAATAACAAATGTATAATGTGCATACTGATCTGGCCATCGACATTTCCATCAAAGCCAAAGGATGCTTGCCTTTCCTTAGCTGCACTGAGCCAAAGTGACACTTAGTGCGACCAAGTTCACTTGCTCAAAGTGTTACTAAATTTACTCGTCACATCAGGGTATGACTTTTGATCAGTGTCGATGCAGATTGAATTCTCTCACATGGTCTTTTGCAATTATACTTTGAATTTGCTATACTCAGCCGTGCTCTGTCATTCGTGATCGGAAGTTGAGAAGCTTCCGAATGCGATCAAAGGCTGCCATTGACTATGCTTGAGCTCTTTCAGGAGAGAGAATAAAATAAAAGTGACATCATCATTAAGGAATACCGCACATTATTCCTAACTGTGCTAGAGACTGCGCAGATGGGAATGATGGAAGAACCTCTTCAAGTGTTGTGTCTACAATTGTACACACCAAGGTAGTGCACCACAAGCAAAAGTATCAATGAAAATAATATTTGAATGACGTCATGGGTCTAAAAAAAAAATTTGAATGGGACCTGTGCTGCAACTTGTGCAAGTTGTTTTAGTACAAGTTTGAAAGTGGACAGCTGGGTGTTTCCTTTCAGTGTGCTGTAAAGGCTTCACTTTTGTGGCTGGATAGGTGCTTTACATGTAAGCTAGACATGTAGTAATTAACATTCGTGTAGTGAGTTGTCGCACGGAGTCCATATTCTGCAAACTTGTCAGAACTCACTGAACAATAGAAAATTGAATAAAATAGGAAAATCTTAATCGGTTCTGCTGCTGTGGGCTTCTGATGACTTTGATGATGCAAGAGATGTGGTGAAGCTAAATTCCTAACAGATAGAAATAATTGGTGCTTGAAGGAGAGATAGCTTTCTTTTGCATTGTTTTAACCTAATGAATAAGATATGCAATTGCTCTTGAGAGGTTAAAAAGATTTAGTTAGTATGATGGATGCTGTTAGCAAAAAGCTTGACAACCATATTGTTTGCATAGATAAAAGGTTGAATTCTATCGGATGTAAGCTGAAGTGTCTTTCTGGGAGTGTTGTGTAGATTGAACATTGTGAGAAAGCCATGGATAAAGTATCAACTGGTAGGACCAAAGCTAGGCAAATTTGACAACCAAAGTAGGCTTAATAATATGGTTACCTGTGGACTGTGGGAAAGCAACCCAGAAACATCTGAATTGATTCATATATAAGTAATTGAACATGTATTTAGCACTAAGATGGTTGTTGTCGTAACAAGCCTCAAAAGAATTGATCGTGTCAAAAGGAAAAAGAGGCACAAACAGGCCAGTCATTTTGCGACTATTTAATGAAAAAAGCGGTGCACTTTAGGCATGCACAGAAGTTGAAAGATTCAGGATTATCACTCTAAAGAGGTACGAGATAAAAACAGGCACCTAAGAGAATATGCAAAGGCACAAAAAGAGCAAGGGGAGCCGAACCATGTTGTAAAACATTTTTACAATAAGTTAATTATTGATATTAATACAGCAGCACAGTTTCGCAGAGATTCCAGTGTTTTGTTTAAATGAATTTGATGCAATTCCTTTGTTGCCTTGGCTCAGACCATATGATAGTTTGGTATGCTGGGGTTTTTAGCCAGTCTCAAGTTGTAACAAAGTAAGTTTGAAACATAAGGTATACAATTACAAAGTACACACTTTTGGGACCCAATAAATTTATTAAAGGGTTTTGCCTGTGCTATTTGTTATGTATGTGACGTCTGAACACCAGGAGAGATCCTGAGATATCTGAATGCATTAGTACTTTATGATAACTGAGCTCTTTTGTGTGTAGTTATCAACAGTGTAAAAGGAGCTCCTGCCAAATTAGTCAAGTTTCGCAGCCAGCAAAGACGCTTAAACAAAAGGGGTGACGCTGCCTCGAAGCATTAGCTCACGATGACACAGGGATTTCGAATGCCTGTAATGGGGTCAAGCGGGACAACATTGTATTCTAAAGGAGCCAAGGCCTGAACTTCGAGCTTTGAGCAAGCTTTTTAGAACTTGTGCTTCTCCATCAGTGGCCTAAACTCAAGAAAATACTTCAAAATCCCATGACGTCACATTAACGTATCATCACTGGAGTTTTAGAGCGAAAATAAAACAAAAGAAACATTGACCTTCATTATCTCTTCAAACGAATCAACATTTTACTGTAAAATGAACAAAGAGCTTTGAAAGACTACTTTATCAGTGTAAATTGATTTAATCCTTACCCTTGGTGTCCCTTTGATTTGCAGCTGAAAGGATACATTTTTTGAAATTGCATAAAAAGTCACCTAAATGAGAAATTATTTGAGAACCTGTTAATGTTGTCATGTCTTGACTAGCTGTACAAAGTTTACAAAGTTTGCATTCTGTTTCACTGTGCAAGTGTGTTTTGCCTTTTTTCATTCCTTTTTGCTGTCAGCTCACAGTAGAACTCTAACCTGCATTGAAAAACGTCCTGCAGCCCCATTAAGGTAGTCGCCAACTACATACTCTAGCAGTATGGTAATTTGTTTTATTATATGTTTGTTTGGTATATTCTATCGTGTCCACCTAGTCTATAATGATACCTTTATTATAATAATTTCACCTTACAACAGCTTGTGGAGCAATTAGAGGCTGCGGTCACGGGATCAAATCGTGGCCATGGCAGCCGCATTTTGATGCGAGTGAAGTGCAAAAATGCCCGTGTGCCACGCATTGGGTGCACGTTAAATGTCCCCAGGTTGTCAAAATTTCTGGAGTCCCCACTGTGTGGTGCCTCATCGTGGTTTTGGTTTGTAAAAACCTCAGAATTAAAACAATAATAATTAATTTATTCATTCGATAATCCAGTTCTATTTGGAGACTGGATTGTTTAGAGTGCACCAAAGTCTGTCTAATGTGAAGTGCAAAACAAGAAATGCATGTGTGATGCACAATGATCCTTTTCTTCTTATCAACCTGAAGAGATGGGGAGTGCTACAAAGTCCACTCAACCACGTGGCAGCAGCTCTCTTTGGGACTGAGTGTATCATGTGATGATGATTGTGCGATAATGACTCTGGTCATCAGCAGAATATTGCCGCTGCCCAGTGTGGCTTTGTGTCAGTAAACGTTCTGTGAGCTCCTGCACTGTCGCAGTGCTTGTCCCATGTTACTATGACTCATACAAGATGTCTCTGCTTTTAAGGAAATAGTGCTTATAATGATGGTTGTTTGTAGTCCCGGGGACTTCATTATAACCACGCTTTACCGTGCCAGTATGATGAATGAGGGAACTGGCATTGTGCAGCCTAACGGCGATTCCCCTCTAGAGTGTCTTCCATCGGAGAAAAGCTGAAATTCTGAGAGAATTTGTCAGTTCTGGAAAGCTTAGGGGAAATACTGTTTTCACTCCAGTTGCTTATAATTGTGGAAGTGGTTGTTATGGCAAAGCCAGTGGTATGCAAGATGGAAGCTAAGTTTTCAACTGAATCCAGGCTATTCACAAATAATGATGCCTTTTGCTGGCTTTGTGTGTGTGAGCCGAGCCGGGTGTCTGGAATATGAAACGCACGATTTGTTTAAATCCGATGGTGCATATCCCACCTGATTTACAGCTTACTGATGGTAATTGGTGAAACTTATGGGCGGCAATAGTAACTCGGGCAGCTACAAATGCACATTTTCTTCTTGCAGGGACTTCTTTTCGTAAAGAATGGTCTGTTGGTAAAACCAGGGAATGTGCCCATGTGTAGCAGACACCCTCTTTCGCAGGCGCTGTGACAGCCGGCGGCTGCTGTGCACCACGGGCAGCGTCCCAAGTTCGGAGCAGATAACCAGGGTGCCGCTTTCCCAGCCCCTGCCGGGGTTTCCCAAGCCGCTGTATGCTGTGCCCTCGGCTCAGGACCATGCCACCGAGGTCACCACCCTCAACAACGGACTCCGGGTAGCCTCGCAAAACAAGTTTGGCCAGTTTTGCACCGTGGGCGGTGAGTGGTACTACCTGTGTCTAATCTCGCATGCGTATGGTTTATGTCTGCAAGTTTAGGCATATCCACCATTGGAAAAGCGAGCAGCTGCAGGATTGTGGATTGGTTTTACCATGCTTCAGCAGCTAAACAAAATGCTAAGACATCTTGGTGGCCACTTGGCATGATATTGTTACGGGGATAACATTATGGTAACTTAGAGTTATTTTAGAATAGCTGTCACTTGGGCATGTCAGTAAATGTTCATGATGGAAAAGCACTGCTAAAACAAAGACTTAAGAAGAACACATGACAAAGTGCTACTAGCAACTGCAAATTTTATTTAGGAAAGGTGTTATTATATACATAATGGATGTATGTCACCACGAATCCACTATCGTTGAAAACCAGAACCAGAGATATCAAGACCGAAACACGTGTGCAACCAATCATAACCAAGGCACGTGTACAATCCGCTTGTTAAATCGAAGGCACAAAGGCCGTTGTCATGTTTTATACAAAAAATCTACTTTGTAGTTTAAAAGCAGACTAGATGGCTGGCTGACACAGTCAACCCCACTCTTCTTAATGTGATAGGCTTCAATGATCTCTTACAGTTTGCTTCGCGTGCATGTAAACAATAATCGTGTCATCAAATTTAGGTGTGCACAGGCATTCACTACAGTGCATTTCTAAATGTGAATACAATGCCCCTCTCAGAGAACTTTGATGTAAATTACAATCTGATTTACAATTTACAATTTGATTTACAATGCAAAAACCAGAAACATCTGTACCACCATGTGTGACTAACTAGCCCACTTTCTCAGAAGCAGCTGCACAGGATTTCACGAAGCATGCTTTTCGGCCACAGTTTTCCTGTCTCTTTGATCGTGCCTTGTGCGCTGCTAGGTGCTCTCCGATTCTTTGGCACTGAGCCCCTTGCTTGTTGGGCTGTCAGGCTAATTACGCAACCATTTTAACACTTGTCCCATAAATTCAAGGACTTACAATAGATCATTATTATCGTGCTAGGTTACAAAGTGCTCGCGAGATGAAGTTCTCGGCATGGACTTCCTGAACCAACAAGGCGCAATCATCGACCTGAGGTCAAAGTCGATAACGCTGTCCACAGACAAAGCGATACTGATGCAGAGGCCTGCCAGTCAGCGTGCCTTGAACATACTTGAGGATGAAGTCAGCATCCCACCTCGCTTCAGCATTGTCATTTCCATCGGCAGTGAAGCACCTGCAGACGTTGAAGGTGTCATCGAGGGCGAGCAACATCTACTGCTCCACCGTGCAATTTGTGTTGCAAGAGGGAGCGCTCGACTGAACTGAGGGAAAGCAAAACATGCTGACAAGCTTCAGCAAGGAGTTCAAGCACATCAGCAAGGGCACGATGAACGCATACATTGAAGAAGTTGTCGAAACCAGCAAGGGGTTGGTTCTCTTGGATTCTGCCACATCAACACCAACGACTGTAGTTCCCGAACCAGGCTTCAACCTCCAAGTCTTCTCCAACGATACAGGGTCTACTTTTCAATTTAAGGGGTCTACTTTTCGATTTAATTGAGGATTTGACAAACAGCTGTTGCAAAGCATCACATAATAATTGAAGAGTACGCTCGATCACTCCGCCAGAGCCCTTACCGAGTTTAGACACGAAAACGTGAAGCTGTAAGGCAACAAGTCGACAGAATGCTGCGTGACGATATCATCCAGCCGTCGAAAAACTCGTGGGCATCTCGTGCAGCCTTGGATTATCATTGGTTGAACAAGATCACAAAGGAGGATGTATACTCCCTTTCCACATATAGACGACGCTTTGGATTGGCTCTGTAACGCGGAGTACTTCTCGTCGATGAATCTCAAGACTGGCTACTGGCAAATGGAAGCCAACGAGAGGGATGGTGAAAAGACTGCCTTCATCGCGCTAGATAGCCTCTACAAGTTCAAGATCATACCATTCAGACTGTGTTCGGTGCCTGCAACGTTCCAGCATGTAATGGACTTGGTGTTCGCAGGATTGAAGTGGCAGACCTGTCTTGTTAGCTTGGATGACGTCATTGTCTTCGCCGGAAATTTCGACGGTCACCTTTAGGCGGCTTGCGTCGCTTTTCAGTTCTCACAAAAGATCACTTTTGCGCCGCTTGACGTTCGATATATCAGCAGTTGCTGCTATTTTTGTTCGATGTAAGCATAATTTTGGCTGTATATACTCATTGTAACTATACCGTGTTCAGAAATTGTTTGATATATAGAATAATTCGGTGTAAACAGGTTCAATATAGTTGGGTTCGACTGTACTTTGGTTAGGAGCTTTAAGTCATTTCTATATTATTCTACTTTGTACACCTAAAAAGTTGGCGTGCATTTTATTTGAAGGCGGATTAAACATCTAGCACCTACTGCCAAATGAATTGGAAATGTGTTTTAGTGTTTTTCTCGGCATCTTGTTTATTTCAACCTGCCAGATAAAAAGATCAATTTCATTGGTCCTGTTCATCATCATCATCATCATCAGCCTATTTATGCCCACTGCAGGGCAAAGGCCTCTCCCATACTTCTCCAACTACCCCGGTTATGTACTAATTGTGGCCATGTTGTCCCTGCAAACGTCTTAATGTCATCCGCCCACCTAACTTTCTGCCACCCCCTGCTACGCTTCCCTTCCCTTGGAATACAGTCCGTAACCCTTAGTGACCATCGGTTATCTTCCCTCCTCATTACATGTCCGGCCCATGCCCATTTTTTTTTCTTGATTTCAAATAAGATGTTGTTTACCCGCGTTTGCTGCCTCACCCAATCTGCTCTTTTCTTATCCCTTAACGTTACACCCATCATTCTTCTTTCCATAGCTCGTTGCGTCGTCCTCAATTTCAGCAGAACCCTTTTCGTAAGCCTCCAGGTTTCTGCCCCATATGTGAGTACTGGTAACACACAGCTGTTATACATTTTCCTTTTGAGGGATAGTGGCAACCTGCTGTTCATGATTTGAGAATGCCTGCCAAACGCACCCCAGCCGATTCTTATTCTTCTGGTTATTTCAGTCTCATGATCCGGATCCGTGGTCACTACCTGCCCTAAGTAGATGTATTCCCTTACCACTTCCAGTGCTTCGCTACCTATCGTAAACTGCTGTTCTCTTCCGAGACTGTTAAACATTACTTTAGTTTACTGCAGATTAATTTTCAGACCCACCCTTCTGCTCTGCCTCTCCAGGTGCATTGCAATTTGTCCCCTGAGTTACTAAGCAAGGCAATATCATCAGCAAATCGCAACTTACTAAGGTATCCTCCATTAATTCTTATCCCCAATTCTTCCCAATCCAGGTCTCTGAATACCTCCTGTAAACACCCTGTGAATAGTATTGGAGAGATCATATCTCCCTGCCTGATGCCTTTCTTTATTGGGATTTTGTTGCTTGCTTTATGGAGGACTACGGTGGCTGTGGAGCCGCTATAGATATCTTCCAGTATTTTTACATATGGCTCATCTACACCCTGATTCCGTAATGCCTCCATGACTGCTGAGGTTTTGACTGAATCAAACGCTTTCTCGTAATCGATGAAAGCTATGTATAAGGGTTGGTTATATTCTGCACATTTCTCTATCGCTTGATTTATAGTGTGAATATGCTCTATTGTTGAGTAGCCTTTACGGAATCCTGCTTGGTCCTTTGGTTGACAGAAGTCTGAGGTGTTCCTGATTCTATTTGCGATGACTTTAGTAAATACTTTGTAGGCAACGGACAGTAAGCTGATCGGTCTATAATTTTTCAAGTCTTTGGCGTCCCCTTTCTTATGGATTAGGATTATGTTAGCGTTCTTCCAAGATTCCGGTACGCTCGAGGTTATGAGGCATTGCGTATATAGGGTGGCCAGTTTCTCTAGAACAATCTGACCACCATTCTTCAACAAATCTGCTGTTACCTGATCCTCCCCAGCTGCCTTCCCCCTTTGCATAGCTCCTAAGGCTTTCTTTACTTCTTCTGGCGTTACCTGTGGGATTTTGAATTCCTCTAGGCTATTCTCTCTTCCACTATCGTCGTGGGTGCCACTGGTACTGTATAAATCTCTATAGTACTCCTCAGCCACTTGAACTATCTCATCCATATTAGTAACGATATTGCCGGCTTTGTCTCTTAATGCACACATCTGATTCTTGCCTATTCCTAGTTTCTTCTTCACTGTTTTTAGGCTTCCTCCGTTCCTGAGAGCCTATTCAATTCTATCCATATTATAGTTCCTGATGTCCGCTGTCTTACGCTTGTTGATTAACTTAGAAAGTTCTGCCAGTTCTATTCTAGCTGTAGGGTTAGTGGCTTTCTTACATTGGCGTTTCTTGATCAGATCTTTCGTCTCCTGCGATAGCTTACTGGTTTCCTGTCTAACGGCGTTACCACCGACTTCTATTGCGCACTCCTTAATGATGCCCATGAGATTGTTGTTCATTGCTTCAACACTAAGGTCCTCTTCCTGAGTTAAAGCCGAATACCTGTTCTGTAGCTTTGTCAGGAATTCCTCTATTTTCCCTCTTACCGCTAACTCATTGATCGGCTTCGTATGTACCAGTTTCTTCCGTTCCCTCCTCAAGTCTAGGCTAATTCGAGTTGTTACCATCCTGTGGTCACTGCAGCGCACCTTACGAACACGTCCACATCTTGTATGATGCCAGGGTTCGCGCAGAGTATGAAGTCTATTTCATTTCTAGTCTTGCCGTTCGGGCTCCTCCACGTCCACTTTCGGCTGTCCCGCTTGCGGAAGAAGGTATTCATTATCCGCATATTATTCTGTTTCACAAACTCTACTAATAACTCTCCTCTGCTATTCCTAGAAAAGTATCAGTCATAGCTCTCGTAGTATAGCCTTCTGGGCCGTTTCCCTTTTTTTCTTTTTTTTTCTTTGAAAGTAGTCCTATTAGGGTTATTATAATTACACAAAGGTATTTCGCCCTCGTCAGCAGAAGTCCTTGAGATAGCTATTCTGGCGGCTAGCTTCCCACGCTATGCGTGTCGCCCTCGCACCTGTTTAAGCTTTTCCTAGACGCTAGAGTTAGTATACTAAGTCCGCGCAACCTTGAGCGATCGGAAAGCGCGTTTTCCCCTCTTGGCTGGCAGAGAAGGAAGGCTTCGTTCCGGCTGCGGAGCTCTCCACATCTCAGTAAGGTGCCTGGTGGTGGTCTCGTGCCGACGATGCCCTCTCGGTGAGCGCATGTTTCCCCCCCATCTTTTAAGAGGTTCAATACATACAAGCATTTGTCTCGCAAACCATAGTTATTTCAAGGGAATTTCCCACGTCTCAATAATTTCTCTCGTCGTATTCGAGTGCTGATTGCCGTGTTATAGTTTGTTAACGAAGCTTTCCCTCAAGTCTAAATATTTTGAGGCAGTTTGTCGTGTGCGTATCATGGCCACGCATGCTTACATCGCCTTCCATTTCCCTACCACGGTTGCACTTTAAAACCACGGCGCTGCAATATTGCTTTCCTTTCCTTCCTTCTTCTAAATATTTTAAGGCAGTTTTCCTAGTCTCTAAAGCCGCTCGAGTTCACTCTTCTCCTCTGGCGGCCATTTTTCCAAGAAATTATGCCTTCCAACCACTCGGAATCAGCAAAAATCGACTGTCGCGGACAACATCAGTCCCTTTCCACGTAAGTATGAGGCTCGGAGCAGGAGCTATGGCGCTTGAAAGTAACCTGTGGCTTGACGAACCAACCGACTGAGCTATCTTTCCGGGCAACATTCAAGGGTCACGAGTTCAAATCACATGTTATGTACCTTTTTTTCCCCTGTGTTAGGCTGCTGAGCACAAGGTTGCGGGATCGAATCCCGGCCACGGCGGCCGCATTTCGATGGGGGCGAAATGCGAAAACACCCGTGTACTTAGAATCAGGTGCACGTTAAAGAACCCCAGGTGGTCGAAATTTTCAGAGTCCTCCACTATGGCGTGCCTCATAATCAGAAAGTGGGTTTGTCACGTCAAACCCCATAATTTAATTTTTAATTTAACTCCTGCGGGGACGGTAGAGTATCCGTCTCCCGTACAAGAGGACCGTGATTCAAATCCCGGTGCTGCGCAATTCTCCACTGGAAAATACAAAAAAAAACGTGTGTTGAGAAAATTGCACAAACAGGCCTGGAGTGCGGCCTGATCCCGGTGACCAGAACCGGTAACGCATTCTCTCACCAGAGCAGGATTGGCCACCCTGGTGCAGTACTTGGCCACAACCTCCTATATGAATACGACAATCAAACCCCGGCCCTCAGTCCCCAGCAGCCGCAAAGCAACTGACAACGGCGGCGGTCAGATCTGTGACGCTGCAGAGGGTGCTAAGAATACCTGGCTCCGGACAGGCCGCCATTGGAATCTGAACCTGGCAACGTTTAACGCTAGAACGTTATCTAGTGAGGCGAGTCTAGCAGTGCTATTGGAGGAATTAGAGGGCAGTAAATGGGATATCATAGGGTTCAGTGAAGTTAGGAGGCCAAAAGAAGCATATACAATGCTAAAAAGCGGGCACGTCCTGTGCTACCGGGGCTTAGCGGAGAGAAGAGAACTAGGCGTCGGATTCCTGATTAATAAGAATATAGCTGGTAACATACAGGAATTCTATAGCATTAACGAGAGGGTGGCAGGTCTTGTTGTGAAACTTAATAAGAGGTACAAAATGAAGATTGTACAGGCCTATGCCCCTACATGCAGTCATGATGACCAGGAAGTCGAAAGCTTTTATGAAGACGTGGAATCGGCGATGGGTAAAGTCAAAACAAAATACACTATACTGATGGGCGACTTCAATGCCAGGGTAGGCAAGAAGTAGGCTGGAGACAAGTCAGTGGGGGAATATGGCATAGGTCCTGTTAGGGTCGAATTAATGGAAGTTGACTGCATTGCGTATGATTGGCATAATTATGTAAATAACTTTCATCATGTAGATCTTTCTCCTTGCAGTTGTCATCGATTCAGGATCACGATACGAGGCTCCTTACCCAAGCGGAGTATCGCATTTCCTAGAGAAGATGGCGTTCAATGTGAGTCGTTGGTCACTTTGAAGTTTCTGTTGGCTGAAAAGTTGTTGTGAAGGGGAGATTAACTGGAATAAATGATGGACTGTAATAGAGTGCTAACGTGGGCAGGTTGGTGCATGTTTGTGCTAATTATAAATGCAGAAGCATGACAAGTGGATGTATGAATTCCTCCTGTTTGTCCTGTCCCATGCACTGGTGCTGTATTCCATGAATATACTTTAAAGTGTGAAGTTGAGGTAACCAGTAATAGAAATGTAAAGGGGTGCAGATAAAGCATTGAACCTTCTCCAGAAAGAAATTGAGCTGGCAATTTGTAACTGCCAGAGATCTTGTAGTGACATTTGTCCTGCACCTTCTGATAAGCCCTTACAAGTGCTGCTGATGTAGCTGCTCATGTGCAGCATTAGTTGCCACTCCCAGATCATTGTTCATTTAAGTATTCCTTGAGATTGAGGAACAATCTCAATCAGGTTAGATGGGCCATCACTTGATGAGTGTAACAATAACATGAGTTAAAGCCAACAAAAGAATGTTTATTCAAACAGGCATATTGTATCTATATTTCTACACATGAGGCAAAGGCAGCCACATGTGATTGTAATCAGTTGCACAGTCAGTTGTACGTATCGGCATATGCACACATTGGGCAGACTTGACAAGTACAATACATTTCCCTTTCTGTAACTTACAAAGGCCTTAATTATGAAACTTGGATGAAGGTAAATCTGGCAACATTGATGCCTTCAGGTAGCATGTTTATTTATTTATTTACTTATTTATTTATTTGGTACCTGCATCGCCGATAGGCTTTACAGTGGGGGGCACACTTTCACATTTGTAATTTACAAGAAATCATGCACTTAACTGAAATCATGCATGGTCTCATCGCTTCGAGACGTAGAACAGTGGCTTCAGATAATTTCTTTTGTCTATACCAATCTGTGAATAATAGATGCTGGAGAGAAATCTTAATCTTAAAGTTTTTCTTTGAGCTTTAAGGTCTGGCCTATTGTAATTTTCAAGGACAAAATGGGCTGCCCTATTGTGAATTTTTTTTCCAGTTTATCCACATATCTTGAGTGTATAGGTTCCAGCAGACAGACGCATATTCAAGTACCGTGTGGATGCGAGTTTATATTTGGGAAAATGGCTGAAATTTCTTCTGAACAAACCTAGGAGACCAACAGTTTCCTTCACCATGTAATTGACATGCTTTAACCAGGTGAGCAGTAAGGTAGATGCCTAAGTACCAAATTCTGCGCTTTGCTCACAGACACGTGGTGGATAGCGTTAGCATAAGACAGGTAAGAGCGCTTCCTTGAAAAAGTTACGTGTACACATTTTTTAGCATTCAAAGTCATGTCCCAATTAGCACATCAAACGAATATCTTATCTAAGTCATCTTGTAGGCTTTGCATGTCACGTGAGCTATCTGTGACTCTGTAAATCACACAATCTGCGAACATTCTGAATGAGGATGTAACACCATGTAATTTATATTGCTACGAGGTGCTGCAAGAGCGAACGATGATGAGAGGGCTGATGAAGACGACGACTGCCGATAGTCATGCGCCAGGCTCCATCTTGTATGCCTGTCTTCTGCCTGTTGTATGTATCTTGTAAATATATTGTCAAGCGTCTTTTCTCCCCAAAACATTTGGTGGAGAGTGCGGGTTTTTCAAGTTTCAAGATGGATCTAAGCAGCGGACGCCCCTTGGCGGCATCTACAATGCCACTGCACAGTGGGGATGAGAATGGTTCGAGCAGGTCACCAGCCGTGCCTTAATCATCCGCCGCCAACCGCCCTGCCATCTTCTCCCAACCGCGTGACCCCGGTACCTTTTCTGGCTCTGACAACATGTCGAAGATTGGCGGCAACTGTATGAACGGGTGAGCACTAGCAACAACTGGGACCCAACTCTGATGCTGGTGAACATCATATTTTACCTGGTGGGCATGGCATAACTGTGGTTTCTGAACCACGAACAGGAACTTACGAGCTGGGAGGTATGTAAGCAAGAGCTCATTGATCTGTTCAGCAAGCCCATCAAAAACCGTCGTGCTGTGCATAAAGAACTTGCATGCCGAGCTCAGACTTTCATCGAGTCCTACGTGAAGTACATCCAGGACGTGTTTGCTCTTTGTTGCAAAGTTGATGACACGATGCCGGAAACAAGAAAAGTTTCGCATGTCCTCAAAGGTACCACGGATGACGCCTTTACACTTCTGGTTTTTAAGAATTCATCCACAGTGAAAGACGTTATCAATGAATGCCAAATCTATGAAGAAGCAAATACCGTAAAAACCGGACTATAGGTCGGACCGGAATATAGGTCGATCCCCCAACTAACGAATTCTCAAAATGAAAAAAAAAAATTCAATGGCAGAAGTACCGAAAGATATGACACCCTTACCTTGAAACAAATGCGACTCAGGGGGTTGCACAATGGTGACAGTATTTATTTAAATGCTGATCGCAAGTGCACCTGGGCAAGTTTTTAGCGGTATCGCGCGACCATCGACACGCGTGCTTGTCAACACCTTATTAACGGCGCTGAGCAGCGAAATAAACGAGATACGCGCATGTGTACACACGCCCTTACTTTCGCTATTTCGCCGCTCCGTGCCGTGATGATAAGGTGCTGATAAACACGCGGGTCGATGGTCGCGCGATACTGTTAGAAATTCGTCGGGTGTACAGTACACAGAAGGGCACGAAATGCGCAAGCGCTACTCCGAATCAGAGCAACGCCTTTGATCAGAGTCGGATGACGAGTGCTTCTCGCTGCCCAGTCCATAGTCGCGTGCGATCTCTACCGCTTTCAAACGGATGCATTCGGCAGTCACAGGCAGCGATCTTACACGCAGCTCGCGGACGGACTCCGCAACCTTGCCTTCCAGTTCTGCAGTCCGCTGCGATCCGGCACGAAATGACGTTTTCTTTTGGTTGCTGCAAGTTGTAATACGTTGCTTTCGCCTCCGCCACTACCGAATGCTCTTTTCGGATACTTCAAGTTCGCGCTGTGCCGCCAGGTTGCCGTGGGCTTCCGCGTACTCAATCGCCTTTTTCTTGAAGGCGACGGTGAATTGATGTCGGCTTCCGCTCATTTTGAAACAAAATGAAAATGCAGCCTTCAATTAATATAACATTGCGACAATGGAAACGCGAAATTCCGGTGCCACAACGTCGCCATGCCGCCATAGACGCCGCGCTGCTGCTGATGGCAATGGCGGCTGTTTACTTCATCCGCCCATTGTTGCAAGACTTCCGTAGTTTTTCCGCCAATGTCCGGTATATAAGTCGAGGGTCGACTTTTCGCGATGGTTTTTTGAAAAAAAGTTCGACCTATATTCCGGTTTTTACGGTAGTTGCTGCGTTACTCCGAACTTCACACATCTTCCGAACACGGCTGCGACGTCTACCTGCAAGGACCTCCGTTTTCCACCCGTTCCTGCTGCACCTGACAATATTGTGCACATCATCTGCCATGAGATCGAAGCTGCCTCCCCACTTCCCCTTCAGGTGCGTAACTCCGATGAGTCCCACACAACCATTTCCCTTATCCAAACCGTTGTGCGTCAAGAACTAGCAAACGCAGGATTACAGACGCTTTGCCCAGTCAACGGACCTGACTACCACCCGCCCGTCGCCCTTGAGTTATACAGTGGCCAACTGTTTGTCCTCATTATCAAAATTCCGCAGAATGGCGCACTTCCGATGCCAGTCCTATTTGCTTCTGTTGTGGACTCGCTGGACACATTTCCTGCCATTGTCGCAGTGCTTGGAACTCGCAGCCTTGGCCGAGCTATCGAAACATCCGATGTCCAGGTGGTAGTTCTTCGAGTGCCGGTACACAATAACGACAGCGCTCCGCCATCATCACCAGCACGATGAAACCACTCCCCTTTGTTATCCTGACACCTGCCCCGCTCACCTATGCGTCGTCGCTCTCCTTCTGCCTCATACTCCCACCACTCACTGGAAAACTGACGGGCACACCTCCGAGAGGTGAGCCTGCCATGATGACCCGACCAGAAATTCCTCTGCGCACACTACCTGGACATCACAACCTCACCAATGTAGACATGGATGGTACACAGTCGCCGACCGTTTATTCGGCCGAACCTCATGGACACTGCGGAAATGTCCTTATAAACAGGTGTCCGAAAAAGCAGATTAAGAAAAAAAATGATATCTTTTATTTCCACGCACTTATTCCGGCTCGGCAGTAGGCTTGAAGCAATCGTGAATGCGCCGTTGCATGCTGTTCCGTTTACACGCAATCAGATGAGCCTGAATCTCGGAGAGGGTCGTACAGTCACTATAGGCTGCTGAAAGCACAGTCACTGCTTGTACACGCTTTGCATGCGACGGCAGCGTAGCACATGGTGCGTCATCTTCCGACTCGGAGTCATCGTCCGGTGGTGCAACAGAAAAGTGACGAATGATCTCGCCGTCGTTGAGTTCTGCACATGTCAGTACAGCAGTGTCAGCACCTGTGAAACTGTCAAATGAGACGGTGTCCGGAATCGCAATGCAACCACTGTGCAGGTCTCAGCAGAACATTTTCCACGTCAGTAGGGAGCACATCGGAAGGCGACAAATCTTAGGCCTCCTGGCACCCGCTTGCCGGCATTCCCCAGCGCAGTCTGCGCAGGCACTGTCGACGCCATTAGACACATGACATGACGTTTCCGTATGCTGCGTTGAATCACCGGAATCTCGACACAGCACACAAAGCAAACACCACCATGCCGACACCAGTTGCACAAACAAAAAACGTGGGGGTGTGCTCGCAGCGTCGTGCGCGAAGAAACAAATCAGCTGCTGGCTTGTCTTGACATGGCTTAATAAGCTGAAACCGAAACTGCTGTAGAGCCACTCTATCGAACCAGGCCAATGCCTCCTTTACTAGATGCCAGCTGCGTTGTCCATAAGCTCGGTTCCTGGCCCTCTCCCTTTTCTCTCCTCCGCGAAAAGGCAACGAGCGCCGCTTGTGGCGGACGTCTGCAACCTAGATCACGTGCTGCGGCCTCTGAGATTACCATGGCGTCTGTTGCCATGTCGGGGGCCCGCGATAACGCTCGCTAACAAACGCCCGCGCATATAAAGCGCCGGTGGAGCATTCAGCCGCCGCTGCCACATCCGCCGGAAGTTGAAAAGGCAACGAGCGCTGCCTCACGGAATTTATGCTGAACTAACTTCAACTAAGGGAACCGCCGCCGCAATGGGAAAGCGAGCAACGCGGCTGGCATCTAGTAAAGGAGGCATTGACTAGGCAGAAACGATGATGATGAGCGAGGATTTGCAGTAGCGCCACTTTGTGGGGCAGCAAGGAGGCTCCGTTTAAAACAAAAACGGCGCTCAGCAAGTCAGACCATGCACCGGTCAGAGTCGGTGCATGGTGCTCTCGATTGAGTTGGCTCAAGGAGTGTCCGAAAAATCAGACGAGAGGTTGCAAAGTGTCCGAACTTTCGGCAGTTGTTATACATTATGATCTATGGGGAGAATGGCGGTGCTGCGAAGCAGATCGAATAATCGAGCATGTCCAAATTTTTGGAGTCCGGAAAATCAGTCTGCGACTCTACCTGTCATCGCATTCATTGACATTGGCGCCCACATATCAGTCATGAGCTCAAACCTCCGTATTCGTCTGAATAATGTTCTTATGCCTGCTCCGATTGCTGTAGTCTGTGTAGCCAATAGTGCGACTTCGGCTGTTGCTGGGTTGTGTATCGCCCGTTTCACAGTTGCCGGACGCCACACTTCAGTTTTGTTTTACGTCTTGGATCAGTGCCCACACGCAACCATCTTAGAACTTTACATTCTCTCGGCACATTCGGCTCTTATTGACTGCTCTGCAGCGGTTATCCAGCTTGCCTTACCTCATGTGTTTGAGCCTTCTGATCCTGTGCCGAGTTGGCTGTGTTCCGCTGATTACATTCGTCTATCACATCTAGCCGTGATGTACCGTATTTACTCGCATAATGATCGCACTCGCGTAATGATCGCACCCCTGAATTTTGTCGTCAAAATTCACTCTTTTTTATTTCCCGTGTTTTGATCGCACCTCGAATTTGCCGCAGCGATATGTCGTGTGCCAAGTCTAGCTAATAATGATCGCGCTATCTGTCGAATGCTACGCGAACGACTCTTCAAGACAAACCAAGCGGTCTGCATGCACCAACCATTCGCAAGCAGATGCCCCATTTCATTCCTTTCATCACTTTCCGCACTTCCATGACAAAAAAATAAAAAAAGAAGAAGAAGACAACAACCAAACTCGCCTTTATTATGTGTAGGCTTTATAATGGCTGTGGTCAACAACAACAAAAAAGGCGCCTTTCGATTCTTCTCGCCTGCACTCGTGGGCACGCAACGCAACAAATCGCGAGCGGCAACGATAGCAGCCACACTAATACGTTAGAAGTGTGCCCTATTCATACGCCGACGCTTGTAACATGGCTAAGATATTCGCCCACCCTTAGCGGAAATGTGCTATATTAGGATATTAGTGAAGACAAAAGCCGCAGTTTCTGCAACATGCCTGCCAGGTGTTCCTGTCACTGGCAGCTATAGAAGGATCGACATTTGGGCGAGTTGGTACTGGTTGAACATCTTGAAGGGGCAGTGCAAAAAGACGATGACAGAAGGCAGGAACATACAGGACCTGTGTGTTCCTGCCTTCTGTCACCTGTGTGTTCCTGCCTTCTGTCATTGTCTTTTTGCGCTGCCCCTTCAAGATGTTCAACTGGCAGCTAAGCGTGGCCATCTGTTTCTGTCCCCTCAAAGTGGACATGGCTACGTTATTGCCGCAAACTTTCCGCTATTAACGATATTATTCATTACTGATACGGAAGAAACTGTTTCAATGCGCGTAATGTACTCTCAAGAAGAATAAAAATCGCGTTCGGCTCGCTTCGCCGCCCGCCATTTTTGTTTTGGTGTCCCGCACCACATACAGGGCAGCCGCCTATTTGTTGACCTGTTGTCATCCCGCAGCAAATGCGAGATGAAAGAAAATTTTTTTTTTGCAGGAAATTTAATCCACGTTATGATCGCACCCTTGAATTTGCGTCAATTTTTTTTTACAAAAAAGTGTGATCATTATGTGAGTAAATACGGTACATAGACGTCTCTCCTGATCCCCCTGTGGATGACGGCAATTACATTGTGTCGCGCAACGTTACCGTCTTCTGTTAGCAGAATGTCATGTTTCTCGGTCATCAGTATAAAGGGCAATGCTGCATGTCTCTCTATTGTGAATTTTGGACTATGTTCTCAAATGATACCCCAGGGAATCTCTCTTGCAACCCTAGCTCCAGCCTTTGACTATCACATTTCCGTCTTAACTGAGCCTGCTGCACCGCCTTCTGCTGCTATTGATTTGAACCTCACGATGTTAGATAACATATCGAAGATGATCGCCACTGACCTTCCGGCTGAACACATAGTCGCGCTTCGGGGTCTGCTCATGTCATACAAGGACATTTTTTATCTCCATGACTGACCACTGGGCCAAACAACAGTTGTCAAGCATCGGATTCACACCGGCGATGCCGAACCCCCACACTAACGTCCCTATTGTGTCTCCGCTGCTGAGCGCCAAGTTATACAAAAGGAAGTTGACAAAATGCTTGCCCGTGATATCATTGAACCTTCTTCAAACCTATGGGCATCTCCTGTCAAGTTCGTTAGAACAACAGCTGGCGCTCTGTATCGACTACCGGAGTCTCAACCAAGTAACAAAAAAAGACGTGTACCCCTTACCTTGGATAGATTACGCCCTTGACTGTGTCAGGGGTTCCAAGTATTTTTCTTCGGTAGACCTTCGTTCCGGGTATTGGCAGATCACAGTTGATGACATGTATCATGAAAAGATGGCGTTTATTACACTTGATGGGCTCTACCAGTTTAAGGTGATGCCATTCAAGCTATGCAATGCTCCCGCCACATTCTAACGAATGATGGACGCCCTCCTTCAAGGCTCAAAGTAGTCAATCTGCTTGTGCTACCTCAATGATGTAATTGTCTTTTCGCTGACTTTTGACACACACCTCGAGCATCTCTTGACAGTTACTTCAGTGTTCCACAAGGCAAGACGTCAGCTCAATTCTACTAAATGCCACTTCGGCCGCCAGCAACTTACTGTGCTCGGACACCTCGTCGACTCATCTGGTGTTCGTACTGATCCGGAGAAAGTTCGTGCGATCAAGGATTTCCCTGTGCCCACCTGCACAACCGATGTTCGAAGCTCTGTGTGCCTCTGCTCCTACTTCCGCAGTTTCATGCGAAATTTCACTGACACCCTCTAATGGAAGTTCTTAAGAAAGACACGACTTTTGTCTGGGGTCCCGACCACGTTAGTGCATTTGCTGAGCTGACGACGCGATTCACGTCGCCACCGACTCTCAGCCACTTTGACATGTCCGCCCCAATGGAGGTTTGCACCGACGCCAGCGGCCACAGTATCGGCGCTGTTTTGGCACGACAGCATGGTTGCGACTGTGTCATTCCTTATGCTAACCGTCTTCTGTCACCAGCTGAGCGCAATTACTCGATCACCGAACGTGAATGCCTCGGCCTCGTTTAGGCAGTAGGTTAAATTTTGCTCCTACCTCTACGGACAGCCTTTCACGGTTATCATCACGCCCTATGCTAGCTTTTATCTTTAAAAGATCCAGCTGGACATCTCGGTTGGTGGGCTCTACGGCTCCAAGAGTACTCTTACACAGTGGTGTATGAGACAGGCCGACTTAGTGAGGACACTGATTCCTTGTCACGTCATCCAGTAGACCGACCAGACCAGCCTGAGACCAATGCGTAAACATCCATCCTCGTGCGTACTGCATTTGGTGATATCGCCAATAAGCAGCGATGCGTCCCTCACCTGAGAGACATCATTCTCAGCCTGACGGACCTGCCAACTTTACCCTCTTCGGGTATGCTTGTGTTGCAAGATGACTTATTGCACCATTACAACATGCACCCTGATGACCCTGAACTGATGCTGGTTGTTCCCAAGCATGTGCATGAGACTGTGCTCGCACAGTTGCATGATGTCCCAACCACTGGTCATCTGGGAGTCTCAAACACATATGACTGTGTTCAGCATCGTTTCTTCTGGCCTGGTATTTACCATTCCATGTGCTGTTACGTCGCCTTTTGTAACTCTTGTCAGCACCGCAAAAAACCAGCAGCTGTGCCAGCTGGTCGTCTTCAGCCCATTGAAATACCACCTTCGCCATTCTTTCGAGTTGGTCTTGATCTCCTTGGCCCTTTTCCTCTATCGCTTAGTGGGGACAAGGGGATAGCAGTTGCTACGGACTACACCACCCGGTACACGATCACGCGGGCTCTCCCTACCATGTGTGCAACTGACATGGCTGATTTCCTTTTCGACGCAGTGATACTTCATCGCGGCGCTCCCCGACAACTCCTTACCGACTGGGGCAGCTACTTTCTCTCACAGGTTTTCCAGGACATCTTGCACACCTGCACTACAAAGCACAAGTTTGCAATGGCGTATCACCCTCAGACCCTCACAGAGCGGCTCAATAGAATTATCACAAATGCTCGCCGTCTGCATCTCCACCGACCACCATGACTGGGATGCTGCTCTGCCATTCATCACTTCGCCTACAACACGTCCCACAATGATTTTGCTGGTTTCTCTCCGTTTTTTCTCTTGTATGGACGAGACCCTATACTACCGTTTCTCACGATCCTCCCAGCTGTTCTCGATACAATGTCAGAATATGCCCACGATGCCATATCTAGAGTGACCGAAGCACGTGAGATTGCACGTCTGCCTCTGACCACTTCCCAAGAAAAGCAACAACGCATATATGACGCTCGTCACCACGCTGCCCACTTTAACCCTGGTGACTTCGTGCTTCTTTGGAAACCAGCATGGCGAGTTGGTCTTTGTGAGAAGCCGATTTCACCCTATTCAAGCCCATACTGTGTCTTGCATCAAGTGACAGACGTGACCTAGAAGTTACAACCTCTTGATACCTCCACACCGCGATCCTCCTCTGATATCGTTCACGTGGCTCGACTGAAACAATGTTGGTCAAACCCACCAAGCGCCGGGACAGCGCCTTTGCCGCCGGGGGTCATGCTATGAGGCGCTGCAGGGGCCAACGATGATGAGAGGACTGATGAAGACTGCAATCGCTGATAGGCATGCGCACGAGCTCCAGCTTGTGTGCCTGTCTTCTGCCCATTGTATGCATCTTGTAAATATATTGTCAAGCGTCTTTTCTCCCCGTAACAATATATAAGAAAAGGGAAATGGCCCCAGAATAGAACCCTGGGCGATGCAATAAGTGAAAGGACCATGGTTCGACAAACAACTACGCACTGCTGATGCTGGGACTCAGAAATCCATAAGATGACCCTGTCATTCAAATTGTTGCTGCGTAACTTAGAAACAAGAAGATTATGCGCAGCAACATCAAATGCCTTCTGTAAATCCAGAAATGTACAATCAATAACCTTTTGTTATTTGTTTAAGATAACTTTTGTTATAACCTTTTGCTCGGTCATATGTAAACTTGACCAACTGTGTAGAACAGAACAAACCTTGATGAAATCCATGCTGTGCGGGGTTAAGTAAATTATGTTTTATCAAGATGCATCATGATGCAGCTGTAGATTACATGTCCCATTGTGTTGCAAGCTATACTTGTTAGAGGCACTGGCCTATAATATTCTACCAAATTTCTCAGCCCACTTTTATGTATGGGCACAATGCAAGCCAATTTCCAGTCTGTTAACAGGTAGAGACTCTTCTTACAAACTCTTTTCAAATAAATCGATAAAGTACAATGACAATGTATCACTTGACCAACTGTGTAGAACAGAACATACCTTGACAAAAGCCGTGCTGTGCGGGGTTAAGTAAACTATGTTTTAACAAGATGCATCATGATGCAGATGTAGATTACATGCCCCATTGTGTTGCAAGCTATACTTGTTAGAGGTACTGGCCTATAATTTTCTACCAAATTTCTCCGTCCACTTCTGTGTATGGGCACAATGCAAGCCAATTTTGTTGGTAGAGACTCTTCTTACAAACTCTTTTCAAATAAATGGGTAAAGTACAATGACAATGTATCAGAACAGTTTACAATGTATCAGAACAGTTTTTAGCAACTGCAGCAAGTAAGTCACGTGGGCCGCTTGCAACTGTAGGCTTCACATTATGTAATAACTTTCTAATACCTGTTGCACTAGACATAACTTCTGGCATCGGATCAGCATCTGGTGATGGAATCTGTAGTACTCGCGATTGCGATGAATGAAATACTGACAGGAAATATGTAATAAAGGTTTCAGCCTTGCATGCGTCATCATCAATCAATCACCACTTTTTATTGTTGGTACCAAACAATCATCTTCGCCACGACTGTGACCAAATTTCCAGAACGGTTTTGAATCTTGATCCAAGCTGTTTCCAAGTGTAGAAAAATAAGAATGTCGCATTATTCTTGCTAATGATTTAAATTCAAGCTTCAGTCTCATTAATTGAGCCAGATTCTGGGGGCAATGCTTCCTCCTGAGTTTCTGATAGACACATTTTATTCTTCTGCTCAGATCACGCAACTGGCTGTTGAACCATGATTTATCTTTAGCTCTTTTAGAAGATAAAGTTCATGCAGGGATGAACGTGTCTAAGTTGATCAACCAGAGAATTGAAAACTGGAAAATGGGATTCCAATTTTATGTTAATGCTATCATAATTGCCTTTACTATATACATAGACTCTTCACACGAGTTTCTTTGCGACTGATGTGTTACCAATAGAGATGTCAGCTATCACTATATTGTGATGACTTATTCCCGACAGTACCTGAACATCTGAAAGAACATTTGTGGTATTACAAAGCAATAGATCAAGAATATTCCCAGAGCCATCTTTGTGTGATGCATCATGAATGTTCTTGTGGCACTTAAGCGAATCAATTACTAGGTACAAAAATGTTGAGTACAAACAACCTTGAGCACTGTCTCTCGGGGAACTGGCTGGCCAATCTATGCCAGGGAGGTTGAAATCCCCTCCCAACAAGATAGGATCGCTCTCAACGGAGTCGAGAATACCCGCTAGATGTTCAAATTGTGCCCGTGATGAATCTGTTAGACAGTAGGCCACCCCAGCAGCTAAGCTTTGCCTACTTAAATATCTTAATTTATAAAACATAGACATCATAACACTGGAAAATTGCAACAATGCATATGGTACTCTGATAGCAACAAGAATGAACACACCTCCTCCTTTTATGCAACAATCACAACGAAAACACTGACATCCAAGGGGAAAAACCTCAGAATCTAAGACAGACTAATCGAACCATGACTCAGTTTTAAGAACAATTTGTTTAATAGATTGGACAGAACAGAATTCATCGATCTTATTTTTGATGCTTTGGCAGTTGATAAGCAGTGAACTGAGCGGCCTTGATTTAGCAGGATGAACTTAGTGATCACAGCTTGTCTACTCCCCCTGATTTGCTATCATGCTGATGTTTCCCATTTAAGTGCGGCATATCGAACCTTAGCACTGGCTTCTTTCCATCCTGTTTGTTTCTTTTTAAATAATCCCACAATATCTTCCTGTTTTTGCGCGCAGAGTGGGAAGAATCTTCAGGTATGCTATAAGGCATGTCTTTCAGGTTATGCACGCTTGAGAGCACTAAAGCCCCTGCATCTACGCGCCACCGCCGCTCTCTTAAGTAGCGCCAACCTTTGTGTGCGCCGCCTTTTCCCCTCACACCAAATCCGGTTCCGGCATTTCCGCTTCCGGTATTTCCGGTTCCGGCGTTTCCGCTTCCTGGAATTGCGCTGCGAGAATTTCCGCACCCATTGCAGACGATGGTGAGGCGCCCGTGCTAAACAACCGGTGCAAATCTGAGTTGCTCGCACTAGCCATTCCACCAAGCGTCATTCGCGTGCATCTACGCGCTTGTTTGGGTACGCTGCGCCCACACGCTTTGCCTGTCGTCCTCTTTCGCTGACAAAGTGCGGAGAGCCATGGACTGTGGCTGCATCATCGGCTGCTGCATGTGTCCGGTGCTGGCTGGAGGGGATGTATGCTTCAAAACAAGAAGAATTCAAAGGGGACAAGCTGTTGTATTCCGCTGAAGTAGTAGTTTGCGGCCGCTGTTTTCCAAATGCACGAAAAACGGGAGTGGTCGATCTCCAAGCGCCCAGGCACTACATTCAACTGTACGTTGTCTCTCGTGGCACAACCCGTCGCAGGTTGACGCGAAGCCGTGAACACGACCAGATCGCCGATTACAATAGGCGGTGGTTCTTGGATGGAATCGCATTCACAGTTTCAACCGCAGCTGGTGCAATTAAAGCCTCTCTATCGACGCGAAAGTAAACATCGCTAAAAAACATAGCGTCACTTCCACTCGGAACAGGAAGTTGAAGCTATGTAAGTTCCGCTTCACGCCAGAAGCTAAGGGGGTGAGAGGAGAGGAGCGTGGAGGAGGAGGGTAGGTTGGCGGTACTTAGCTTGGCCGGCGGTGGCGCGTAGATGCAGGGGCTTTAGAGAGCACTGACTGTCATACCTTGAAGGAGGAAAATTTCACAGTGATAGGTTGATCTTTGGCAGCTTCAAGTTTACTTAGCCTGTGAGTGCGTACAATTTCCAGCAAGCAAAGTTGAAAAGCGCATACATCAAGAACAAGTTCTCAGACTGAGCAGTGGACTCATTCTAAGAGTCCTCAAGACCAAAAAGGGTCAGATTTTTCCGCCTTTTTCTGTTTTCTAAGCCTACAATTTTGGCTTTCAGTACCTTCAGTGCTTCCTGGTCTTGGCGCTGTTCAGCTGAATTAGTATCTATGGCTTTGCTCATGTCATCCATTTTTGCAAGCTGCTTCTCAAGAGAACGTAAACACTCTTTCAAATCATTCATTTCAGTAGTGAGCTGGTTTTGATTTGCCTCTATTGATGTTAATTTGGACATCACAATTTTCTGGCCATCGAGTAATTGAGTCAGCTGCTCAGAAGGTCCCGGATTCATTTCAACATCATCGCAACACAGAAGCAAAAGTAAAAAATAAAATGCGTGATTGTGAAACAGAGATAGCTACTGCCTAGCATTAACATTCCACGACGGCATATCCTTCTGCTGTGATAACACAATCAAGAGCGGTTAAATGCTGTCCTATTCTACAGCTTCCTGGACTGCTCTTGAATGCTCTTGAATGTCTATAGTTAGGTTCAAGTAAATATTAATTTTTTGGCTTGAGGTGAATAAATGTAGCAAGGTACTTCCGTACTTAGCAAAACGGTTTCAATATCGGGCTTCCGTGCTAGACGTTCTGTGTTCGAATCCTGCTGTTGGGCAATTTTAATAATGTTTATTTAATTATTTGTAGCACAGTACTTTCTTGAAAATGATGAGTTTACAAAGTAATGAAGCCGTTTGAAGTCAGAACGATGAACTTTAGGCAAATCCATGTATTAACCATCATTCCCATCCTGGCTGACCTGGCCCTCTCGCAGCTTCTATAGTCACTAGCACCAAAGTTTCCTAGAGTAATTAATGTATGAAACTCTATGCAGTAAATGATCTCTAATATGTTTTGCACAACGGTGGCAGGTTTCCTAAAGTCGGCATGACCGCAGTACATTTGTGTTATTCGGTAAAGTGTCTGAACACCGTGAAGGTGGTTTTGGTATCTTATTCAATTGGCACTCTGCAAGCAATTTTCGGCCCAATTTTCCTTAAAAAAGAAAATGCCGTGGGCTAGAATGGCGTAAATACTGTGATCAGACATTGGGGAACTGCAGTTCTCGCTTGAACTCTATAGTTCTCATTTCCTAGGGCAGCCTGGAAGTAGGTGTTTTTGATGGGAGATGATGTGTGTTGAACCCATTCATCGTCCCCTAAACTCCACTGAGGCAGATGCTACCACTAAAGGGGTTGCTATTGCGGTCGCCAAATAGGTCAGGCACATGCGTGCTGACTGGTGAAGTTCGAATTATCCAGCAAAGGCCAATTTTACGATCGAAATAACAAAAGTTGGCTCATAGAAATGTATAGGTGCCGGCCGGGGCTTTTGGACAGGATTGAATTAACCAACAGGTTGAATTAACTGGAGTCAAAATAACTGAAGTTTACTGTATTGAATGTGTATTTTGTTATAATTTGCGTCATACACTAAAAATGTTTTGCTGTGTAACTGTGTTCAGAATGTCAACAAAAGGAGCAAAGATGCTGAAAACAAAGTGGCAAGTGCTGTTACTAAAGAGCCATAAATAGCAGTACCGCCATGTCACATTATTAGTGCTGTTATGTTGCTTCATGTAGTCATGAAGGGCCTTCAGCCTGGCTGCTTTATGAAGCGGAAGAAGTTCAAAATACTGTGGTCTCACCTGTGAAACTCTGAGGTACTGTAAAATTAAGATTCTTTTGTACAAATCTTAGTTTGGCTTGTTGTTGTGACATCAATATGAGGCAGTGCATAGACAGGATGATCCGATACAGAAGTTTTGTATGTGTTGTGCCGATTGAACATTCAGTTGAATATTCTAAAATATGCAATATTCTCCCAACCCTACAGTTGCAAATTGTGGGGCATTTAAACGGCAGGACATATCCACTTGAAAATAATTCTGTGGATAGCATCACTTTCAAGATATGCACTGTCGTTTCACTTGCTTTTATAATGGAACACCTGTTTTATGCTATGAGGTACAAAGGTAGCTGTACTGCCAGTATATTGCATCCCAAAGTTCGGGAATCAATATCCTGGAACTGGTGTCATGCTACTAATTCACTCCAAGTGAATTATTTGTGCGAACTCCTCAGCAACAACTTATAGATTGTGATATGTGCCGTAAGTTTAGTCAAGAGTTCGACGAAAGTTTGTCATGTCAGGTAACATGATGATGAAGAAATTGTGGTCACTGACGAAACCAAGGTGAAAATAACACAGATGTTTGAGGAGTGTGATCAAGGAACCCGTACGGGTCCCGAAATGTCTCTGTGTTATTTTCACCTTGACTTGGTCAGTGACTACAATTTCCTCATCAAGGTAACTAGTTAAAGCATAATTAGATAATTTTAGAAGTTATTCAATTGGGCATTCTAATTTGCAATGCAAATAATGTCTGCCTCTTCAAATAATCCAGCACAAGGACTGGAAGTGCTCTTTCTATGACAAGTGATCTTAAAAATGTTTGGCATGTTTAGCGGAAACACCCAGTATACATATTTATCAATGGTCTCTTTAATTGTTTGCTTAAATGTGTTAGTTCATTTTAGCCAACTTTGCTTAAACTGTGCTGGCAGAGGGATAAGATTCAAAAGTGCTAAGTAGGTTGTCAGCTGATTCGAAAAGTACTTTGCAAATTCTCAGCTACTTGAGAATTGGGCCAAGATACTGAAACATAGCTCGCTAACGTCTATTACTTGTGCTGCCTTTGTCTGAGCTAGAGGCTTGGCTGGTGTGGAGAAATCAACTTTTTTGAGAGGTAAATGCTCCTTCCATTGAGACAGGCACTAGAAAAACCAGTTTAAAACAGGACACTCAGTGTCTCCCACATGCATCACCTGCTATGTGATGCGTGCAGGTAGAAACACCCAGTGCTGGGTCATGGCCAAGAAACTGTCTACCATGGAGTTTCCCTTCCATTTGTTACCAGGAAAAACCTTGACAAGTAAACAGAAATCTGTGTCCATATTTGGTACAGCATAATTAATCGAACTGACCAGCAGCCAAGAGGGAGCAGTCACAAGGACTGGTGCCAGATTTTTTTATCGGGCATGTGAGATACTAGCGTCAACGATGAAAAAAGTGGGTGAGGCAACGAAGAGCCAGAAATGGGAAATGTGCTGGGGAACCCGGAGGTCAAACTAATGAGCAAACTAATGAGTGAATATCCCATCTGCAGCAGCTGCTTATTGATGGGGGCCGAATGCGAAAAGGGCCGTGTGATGTGCATTGGCGGCACGTTAGAAAACCCCAGCTGGTCAGAATTAATCTGGAGTCCCCCACTTTGGCGTGTCTCGTGATCAGATCGTGGTTTTGAGACATAAGAAAAATAAAGGAAGTGAGTAAGAAGGGTGCAAAGGAAGCTGTGAAATGCACGGGTGTCACAGTGCTACAGCTGTGCAAGATATCGCCGCGCACCGTTGTGTGTGTGCTCATTTGGCTGAGGTGGAGCTTGAAGTGCAGCAACCTGTGTTGCAGTCCACACGAGAGTTCAAGGACCGGGATGCAGTGCTACAGGAGCTGGAGAAGCAAGGCGGCATCTGTGACTGCCAGGGATCGAGGCAAGTGTATATCTTACTACACCTTGGCTCATGGCTGCATTGGCTTTGGCCCTACCAGTACCACTTAGGTATTTCGAAGCTTCTTTTTTATGGTGAGTTTGCATATTGGCTCGAGGATCTCTGAAGAAACCTCTGATGTCAACCAGCTGACACTATTGAAAACCGTTTAATAGCTCATGCCCCAGATATGGCAACTATGACATCAGCAGCCCTTCCAGCTACCTGCAGTGTGGTGAAAACATGGTCTCTTAAGCTGGTTTCTCTGGGGGTGGGATGTGAGCACCACTACCTTCACAAGTCATCAACCATCTTTAGGACTGGGACTCCTGTGCCAATTGTACCATTTTTGGTACAAATGTATATTTCTGTGCCAAACTGCGCCAAACATAGAAAATTGACTGAAATTGCACTACACTGCACCAGAATGGCTTCGGTATGTGTGCTCCAGCAGTGGCCGTGGACAGAGAGCAGATTTGTTTCCCGAAAGAAAGTGCAGCCATTCTCATTCTGCACACCGCGCAATAGTGCCATCTCCCACACCGTTTCTTCTAATTTTTGCACTTGCAACTCTGGACTTGTTGGTGCTTGGCAGGTGCTTGTGTGGCAACTTGCTGCTGCCCACTGCTGCAGCAGCAGGCAGGCATCTCTTCTGTTCCCAGGGCCGGTATAAGGTAAAACTATTCCAATCTGTTATTGTGCTCATGTGGGTGCGGCCTGGGCCATTTTGACCTATCATGAAGGGCTAATGGCAGTTTTGGAATAAAAACAGATCAGAATAGTTTCACGTGGAATCATCCCAGGGTCGATTGCAGCTCTCTGGGCCTTCGTTGACAAATGGTGACCCAGAAATTATGTTGCCATGTCGATTGGACCGCATAATTTGCTATCATCATGAGTGTTGGTGCAGGAATACATGGTTCGATCGTAGTGCCACAGATATTTTCGGCTTTACAAGAAAATATCCGCCATGCTGCCACTCAACCCACTCTTCTATATTCTAGTACACTATAGCTACAAAGTGCGCTTCTACCGTGCCGCATTCTGATTGGCTTGCAGCAAGGCAAAACCATTTATATTAGGTAGAAATGGCTTCCAATAAACCACAATAGTTCATTACTCTGGATTCTCCATGCAGTCTGTAGGTGAAGTGCATTTCCAGGCAATTGACCCACACTTTCAAGACATTAAAGAAAAATGTATTGGACTACGTTTAGAAATTTTTGACTGACTATTGCAGAAGGCATGTTTTTTGGATTGCTACCACTAATACAAGCAATATTATCAAAATTTGCATGCAGTAGACAGTTTCAGTAGCAGGGTAATCTGCTTCAAAATTCAGCTTAAGACATCACTTAAGTAGGAGGGAAGTGCTTTGCCAATTTCGCCATCTTGCGCCAAACCATTGAGCCGCGCCAATCTGTGCCAAAACACTAATTTCTAATGAAGTTGCCAAATTTAGCACGATGTTGCTTGTTCAGTGGCAACCACACAGCCCGTAGCCATGCATTGGCTAGCGCTTAGCCCTGCAGTCCAAGCCTAAGTAATCCGTTTCAGTGTTGGCGTGTTTGGAGTGGGATTGTGTTTGGTGATATAATTGTAACTAGGCCACAAGAAAATGAAAACAGTTTTGTGCTATACAAAGCATTAGGAATGTTTTAATGCAATAGCTTAAGGGCTCCGTGTTGCAGAAAATTTGGTGTCGGTGTTGGCGTTGGCACCTGTGTCTGCGGCTGAACAAATCATCCAGAACGACGCATCCGGAACAGCGCAGGCCCTCTGTGTGGCGCATAGGCAGTACTGAATTGAATTTCTCAAAGTAAAATGCGTCAGAAAATTTGTAATGTATCACTTACACAAAGCCTACTGACATGATAGCGTGGGATTGTAATCTGAATATGCGTGAAAACATAATTCCGTTGCATGGAAGCTCGAACACAAACCCCTTTTTCAGCTGTCGTTTGTCTTAGTAGGAACGGGGCAGCCCTTTCGTTTCCTAGCAACACCATCAAAAAAAGAACCAGAAAGCCTGCCTTCATGCATAGTGTTCACCACTAGCATTTCCAGGAAAAGATTGCGGTTGCATAAGCTTCAGTTGCTGGGAAGCATGAGAAGCAGTCAGAGATCTTTGAATGCTATTGCGTTCCACTCTTAAAGGCGAAGTTTAAGCATCCTCCAAAATTTTATAGAAGTGTTGCGCATTTGCGTGGATGCGGACCAGCTCAAGATGATCTGAACTGGCGCTCATTTCATGGGAAAGGAAAAGAAAGCGGTACTGAATGAAAATGTTCGTACAGTCTGCCCAGTGTAGCTCATCAGTTTCACTGTATATTTTAGCACTCCATATTGCACCCAATTGGTACATCTGCGTTGATTAATGGGCAAACGCCGTATGTGTGACATTCTAAATCTGTTTCGCACGTGCACCACGTCTGCTTACCGGGATGATAATGCGGCACACCGACAAATTACTTGCCTGCTTTCATGAAACTTTTTGGTCACAAATATCCAATCGCAACCGCAATCGTCGCTCAATTTTCACACTTGGGCTATGCTATTCTCAGCACGGTTATATCACACAAAATCAGGCTCTTGCCGCCGCAGAACGCAAACCAAGCATGTAGTGTTTCATATTTAGTCAACCTTAATGGCAAAATTGTGGTCGTAACTAAACGTTCTTCTAAACGCAAACCTCTGAAATTGCATTTGCAGCAACGATGTTCACGACACAACAGGCAGATCGAGTCCAAAAAATTTAATAAACCATCGTTCAGCGCACAAAATATTGGTTGTGTTTACAGTGGCTTTATGGCGCCTTTGGCAGAACCGTCAATAAGCACTTCTAATCGAGCTTATTCAAGGTACTGGTCAATGACGCAGACAGGAAAGCCAGTAATTTTTTATCCCTGTGTTGTTTTCAAAAATATCTTGGAGCCTTTTCTGGGTAGGCGATGTGAAATACTGGCAAACTTGCAATGACCAGTATGCCACTTTACATTTATTCTGCTTCATATGCTATCTTGACTGAATCACCGAGAAATAAAACATACCAGAGGGCACTACATGAATCTTGTTCACTGTACGTTGATGGGCACATGTTGTTCATGGTGGCCACTGTGAATATTTCTCCTTCGTTGTGCACGAATATGTTTAATTAGCCAAATTTATAAATTTACTTAATCAATGAGATGTAAATGAAAAAGTTGTGCATGACGTTGACAAATGACTGCTAAAAGCATTTAAAACAACATAGGATTCATGAAGACCTTTTTTTAATGGGAAAGAAAGCTCGTCAAATAAATAAAAAAGAATGCAGAAAAAAAGAAATTGCTGTGACTGTGATAACGCTTTGCGCACCAAAGATTGCATCAATCTTTATGCAAACCTTGTCAAACAGTGGCACGTCAAACAGTGTTTTTTGGGAACGAGCACCTGCACATTCTTCTTGCCGCATTCGCTTTTCGAACCATTACAAGACCGTGACCCAGGTTTGCATGTTCGTAATACATGCTATGCACTGATGACGTTTACGTCTGCGACCACTTATATTATTGGTGTGGAGTCACGTGACCAAAGAAAATTTTTTGAAGGTTTTTTCTTTTTTTTTCAAAAAAACGAAGGATCACACAAGACCTAGGTCGCCAGTATATGGCGACCTAGGTTACAAGAAGTAACGGCTGATATCCTTTCAGGGAGAGGTTGGACATCTTTCTGAGAGTAACCCAGATACGAGATGGCTGTAAGTCTAACGTGGCATTTCTCGCGGTTTAGTTGGAATCTGGCATTGTGGTGCCTTTCAAGAACTTTGTCTAGGTTCCGAAAATGTTTTTCTTCTATTGTGCTCGCAGCTAAGATATCATCTAGGTACACAACACAGCCGTGATCCTTAAGTGTGCCTAGCACGGTGTTAATAGTGCGCCCAAACATGCTGGGAGCTGTCCGTAAGCCAAATGGCATACGGTGGAGCTCGTAAAGCCCTGCTGGTGTACAGAACATGATTTTGAACTTGTCTTCTTTAGCGACATTGATTTGCCGATACCCAGCCCGCAGCTCTAACAACAAAAAGAATCTTGCGTTCCGTACTGTATCAATGACATTGTCAATGCAGGGCAGTGGGTAGGAGTCCAATATAGTGAGCTTGTTGAGCTGTCTGTAAACAACACAAAATTGCAAAGTGCCATTTTTCTTCTGAACAAGGACAAGAGGGTGGCCCAGGTGCTACATGGCAGCCTAATCATGCTGGCAGCCAGCATCTTACATACTTGTTTAGCAATGAGAGTCCGTTCACATTCAGCATACCGTTACAGTGGTATGCTATACATCCATACTAAACTAGAATTCGTGTCGGCAATATGGAATCCCCATCAAGCGTACCTTGTGGAGCTACTGGAAACCCGGTTTATCCAAAACCATGCAGCCCGGTTTATTACATCCCAGTACGACTACCGGCTAAGTGTTAAAAACACTAAATCATCTCTCCAAATCCAATCATTAGCACATCGCCGAAAATCTCGCGCTTATGCCTCTTTCAAAAGCTCTATTACAATTTCCTACATTTACGCGACACACTTCTTTTGCCACCCAACCGTACTTCATGCCGTCTCTCAAACAACCTCAGTCTTCACAGCTCTACTAAATCCTTCACCTGCTCTTACTTGCCGATAGCTATAACAGAATGGAATAGTTTACCTGACCATGTAGTAATCGAACGAAACCCTACCAAGTTTCGAAACATACTAACGAACTTTCTGAGTGCTGATGCTTAATGTATTTGACTTATCTTTACTACATCGCTCTTGCTTTTTTAGTACATTGGTTATCACTTTTTGTGTTTGACAGTCATTTCAGTACACCTTCTTTACCCTTCTCAACGTTATTGTTTCTTACTTCAGTCATGACTGTTTCTGAGTTTCTTTTTCTTATGTATGCTCCTCCCTTGTGTAATACCCCAACAGGGGCCTTTAAGGGTCAATAAATGATGATGATGGTCATGATTATGATGATTCATATAGGTGGGTGGCTGCCTGTCAGAATGCAGTGCTCAAGCAAGTTGGTGCGGGGAAGTTGCGCATTGTTGTCGGCAAACGGCGCGATGTTGCTTGAGAATGCTAGAAAGGTTTTTCCTGCCCGAAGGCTCACCTGTCTGTGGATCAGTCAGTAGCGTGCAGGAGGTCATGGATCGAATTCTAACTTTGCCGGCTTGAAGTTGAAGTTGAAGTTGAAATTTATTTGCATCATCACAATGCGGGAATGCTCGGGCAAAAAGTGAAAATCAATTCACTTCGCTTCAATATTCAGTGGTATGTTGTCAGAAAGGATGTAGTCCATGCCAAGAATGATGTCGGCAGGCAAGACGTTGAAGACGGGGACCTCACGTAGGCACTTAGTACCAGTGGTTGTGTGTGGACGCAAGTCATCGGTGTCTGCTGGCTGTACGTTTCCACCTATGCTTTGCATTGGTGCCCGAGTCCATGGCTGCAGAGTGGGCATGGCGCGTCGCCGAAGCAGCGCTGGACGCTTTGCGCACGTGTCTACAATTGCTGTCAGCTCTCTGATACCGTCGACGCAAATTGGCACCAACGGCAGTAGGCTGCTCTAGTATCAGATGTGCTGTCTTGTAGTGTGCAATACATTGCTAGAGTAGAGGCTAGAGTCACCAACGGAGTGTCCACATTGCAGTAGGGAAGCTTGCGAGGTAGTATGCGGCGGCGTGGAGGCGGCACGACACCGTCTAGCTGTGTCCTGTAGCACTTAAGCCTTGCGGACAAAAGCATCAGGCATTGTCTTTAATGCATACACGGACAGGACGACAGCATGCATGGGGTTGTGGACACCATCCATGACAACCTGCTTGGCCGCTGGGGAAGCCCAGGTAAGGTTGCAGGTATGAAGGAGCTGCAGCTTGTTGTAAATGTATTCGGCTATGTCTTCATCTGGAGCTTGGGGTGACCTCATCTCGGTGAACTGAGCGTCATAAGAACTCGGAAGAGCTGCAAATGTGGTTGTGAAAGTGGCACTCCAAGTTGGCATGACGCATATTTGCTTCCATGGAAGTGATGCCAGCACCTCAGAGGTGCCCTTCTGTGATTGATTTCTTGATGGACTCTGTCCGAAAGTGTTTTGAGGCAACAGAGTTGACCCAAGTGGTGGGGTCGACCGATGAAACTCTGGAGTTCCATTCTCAGAGGGTTGAGTAAGTGCAGTGTACCCAATGTTGGCAATCACGCTTGCCGTGCTGTTCAGTTGTTGCGTCAGCATGGACAATGCGCGAGCAAGTTCAGCGTTGCAGTCTTGCCGTGGAGTCACCGTGGAGGCTTGGACGCCGTTTCTGGGCAGTAGTGACTGCGAGTCCGAAAGGACTCATTTGCTTCGAAGGGTGGTGGACGGAGGCGGATGAAGGCTCAATGGCTCTGTGGTTCATGACTGTGTCATTGTAACGAACAGAACAGAGATAACACCCGTTTACCAGACTGGCTGTTCTATTCTCCCCTTGTCTCCTTCTTTTCCCTTGTCCCATGTTACCAAGCTTGTGCTTCTATTTCGTACAAATGTTTTAATTTCAAGCTCTTTTGAATGTCAGGGATTTGCAGGTTGTTGAAAGCTCCTGGACTTAAGCACTTTCAGAAGAACTTCAGTTTGGCCTAGTTGGTATTTACTGCAATAATACCAACTAAGTTCTTCTTAAGCACTTTCATCACTAAATTTCGTTTTATTTGTTTGTACTTAAAGGCTAGAGGGCATTCTTACATAAGGATATTGCATTACATTATATAAAGGGTTGTTGTGTTCATATAGGAGGTTGTGGCCAAGTACTGCACCAGGGTGGCCAATCCTGCTCTGGTGAGGGAGTGCGTTACCGGTTCTGGTCACCGGAATCAGGCCTCACTCCAGGCCTGTTTGTGCAATTTTATCAACATGCGGATTTTCTTTTTCTTTTTTTTTTATCCGGTGGAAAATTGCCGGCACCGGGATTCGAACCGCGGACCTCTTGCACGCGAGGCGGGTGTTCTACCTCTACGCCACCGCTGCACCTTCATGGTCATTAAGGGTTACGGACTGGATCCCAAGGGAAGGGAAGCGTAGCAGGGGGCGGCAGAAAGTTAGGTGGGCGGATGAGATTAAGAAGTTTGCAGGCACGGCATGGCCACAATTAGTACATGACCGGGGTTGTTGGAGAAGTATGGGAGAGGCCTTTGCCATGCAGTGGGCGTACCGGGCTGATGATGATGATGATGATATAAAGGGTTCCATATCTTTCTGGCCTCATGGAACCCTACAAGCCCTTCTAATGTGTTACTCCCTCCCCGTGTGCAACGTGTCAAATATCCTCCCCTAAACAGGCATCCAGATGCAGGCAGTCATTATTTCTAGGCAAGGTTTATTGCACTCAAATGAGAGAGAAAAGAGAGTCCACATTTTAGTTTGAAGACGTGGCTCGAGGTTGCTGAGGGTCAGCCTCAAAACGGGTGCTACTTCCAGCTATATTTATTTTTGGCATAGGACAGAGCTGATAATGCCTTCTCGGCAATGCGATCCCTACTGCTATCTCTGTGCCAGAAAGGTGAAGAAAAAGGGGAAGGCCCCTTGGGCACTCGCAGAACCCAGTTTGAGAAACCCTACATTACATAATGCACTCTCAGTACACAGCTTATTGTATTGGTACCTTAATTTTAAAAATTCACTTTTGACTGTAGTTGCATAAGTTTTGGTTATAATGCTTTGTGCCGCATCAGCTGCATTAAGGACAAGTTGCATCAAGCTGTTTGTCCTTTGGTGTAGGGTGTTTCTACAGCTCATGTAACCTTACTGTAAAGAGCTGATAGGATTCTGCACATAAGTGGTAGTTTTGATTCTGTAGAAAGAAAAAAAAAGGCTTTGTCTACCTACAGTAGTATGTCTCACAAACACTTCAATCACTGTTATTGAAGTGATGCTCATTCACCACAGGCAGTTTACAGGTGATCAGAGAAGTGTTCCCAGTGGTTCTCATCATCTGTGTCATGCAAACACTCCTTGAAACATGCATGACAAGGTCTTGTGAATATCATGGACAATTCATGAGCACAGCACTTTTGGAGAAGCCCATTTAAGCCATCTGGTCTGTAGCATAGTGGGATCCACGAACTTTCTCCAAACCTCTTAATTTCTTGGCCACTTTACCTCTCTCCAAGCTAATTCCGGTGTATACCAACTGTTCCAATTGGATGTTGCCAAAAAGATTTAGATACCAGAGGGCTTCATGCAAACAATCTCCTCTTCCTTTTCTTTAATGGGTGGTGTTCATGCTATTCATGAGTTCTTTCTATTCCACAAAAATAATTGTTTAAATGAAGTTTAATTAGTTAACTTTTAGTTTACCTTGTCAATAAGAAATCATGCAAAAGTTGTAGAGGATATCAAAAATTGCCTGTAACAGCATTTAAAGCAACCTAGGTATTGTGCGGTCATTTTTTCTGACAAAACTAGAAAGCCTGAAAATTTTTTAACCATAACAACACGTCTGTGTCTCAGACAAATATCATCAGCTAGTACGCTGTACTAGTATGGCCTGCAGAATGGCTGGTGACAAGCCATCACGTGTACCTCACAATTAGTATGTTTATACCCGATGACCTCATTGGCAATGAAGCATGAGACCATATGCACATATTAGGTTGACAGCCATCATAGTGCGGAGATCAACAATAGATCATATTCCCACTATCAATCAGGTGATAGAGAAATGTGCGGAATATAACCAACCCTTATATATAGCTTTCATTGATTACGAGAAAGCGTTTGATTCTGTCGAAACCTCAGCAGTCATGGAGGCATTACGGAATCAGGGTGTAGACGAGCCGTATGTAAAAATACTGAAAGATATCTATAGCGGCTCCACAGCCACCGTAGTCTTCCATAAAGCAAGCAACAAAATCCCAATAAAGAAAAGCGTCAGGCAGGAAGATATGATCTCTCCAATGCTATTCACAGCGTGTTTACAGGAGGTATTCAGAGACCTGGATTGGGAAGAATTGGGGATAAGAATTAATGGAGAATACCTTAGTAACTTGCGATTTGCTGATGATATTGCCTTGCTTAGTAACTCGGGGGACAAATTGCAATGCACCTGGAGAGGCAGAGCAGAAAGGTGGGTCTAAAAATTTATCTGCAGAAAACTAAAGTAATGTTTAACAGTCTCAGAAGAGGACAGCAATTTACAATAGTCAGCGAGGCACTGGAAGTCGTAAGGGAATACACCTACTTAGGGCAGGTAGTGACAACGGATCCGGATCATGAGACGGAAATAATCAGAAGAATAAGAATGGGCTGGGGTGCATTTGGCAGGCATTCCCAGATCATGAACAGCAGGTTGCCATTATCCCTCAAGAGAAAAGTATATAATAGCTGTGTCTTACCAGTACTCACCTACGGGGCAGAAACCTGGAGGCTTACGAAAAGAGCTCTACTCAAATTGAGGACGACGCAACGAGCTATGGAAAGAAGAATGATAGGTGTAACGTTAAGGGATAAGAAAAGAGCAGATTGGGTCAGGGAACAAACGCGAGTTAATGACATCTTAGTTGAAATCAAGAAAAAGAAATGGGCATGGGCAGGGCATGTAATGAGGAGGGAAGATAACCGATGGTCATTAAGGGTTACGGACTGGATCCCAAGGCAAGGGAAGCGTAGCAGGGGGCGGCAGAAAGTTAGGTGGGCGGATGAGATTAAGAAGTTTGCAGGGACGGCATGGCCACAATTAGTACATGACCGGGGTTGTTGGAGAAGTATGGGAGAGGCCTTTGCCCTGCAGTGGGCATAACCGGGCTGATGATGATGATGATGATATAAAGGGTTCCATATCTTTCTGGCCTCATGGAACCCTACAAGCCCTTCTAATGTGTTACTCCCTCCCCGTGTGTAACGTGTCAAATATCCTCCCCTAAACAGGCATCCAGATGCAGGCTGCTGCTGCTGCTGCTGCTGCTGCTGATGATGATGATGATAGTGCAGAGTCTGCATGCAGCCTTTTCATGTATCTGAAAAATTTGTCTGTGACTCTATAAAGTGTCATAATGCAAAGAGTAACAGTGGAAGAAGACATATTGTAAGCCAAAGAAGGAGAGGTACGTGGCATAAAGTGGTGTATCGAGGAAGGCCACACTGAGCTTCAGTGCACCAATCAGAGTAAAACATATAGAAGAAGTTCTAATGAAACAGCACCAGAACGCGTAGGGACGAACAGAAAGAATGAGCCACAGCTACAATCTGGAATGGTAGAGTGGAAGTCGACCTGGAGTCCAGACCCACCTGGTGTTTCATGGAGACAGTCTGCAGCAATCTGGTCAGAGGCCGTGCCCAGCTTCTGCAGCTACGATCAGGAAGCTAAGTAGGTGCAACGGAGAACCACAGCAACCACCTCATGGGGCACCTTCGCCAAGACGACATGCCCATGCTCTTGTGGCCGATTCCGCAGGCATAGTGAACAGGTCCAAGATGTGCATCTGCACTGACCTGACGTCTTGAGGCCAGGACCGTCGCCCTGACGTCGGAACTGGCGAAGCCAAATCCCTCACAACGCCAAACCGGGCTATGCAATGTCGAAACTAGCAGTGCCTGCTCGACGCTTCGGCTTGGACAAACTCATTGCAAATACCATAAGACTCTCATTCTTGTTATATCGCTCTCCTTTCAACACCTTTTGGGTAAGGAAAATCTACTCCACAACAAATGGTGCATTGTTCTTCCATCTTCACGTAGTGTCTATACTGGCACATTCATGGCAATGATACTTTCACACTTCACCCAAAAAGTCTACACTGCAGTAAACTGTTCCATGAAAGTCCTTGCCTACTTTCAGATGCGATACAACAGTTATTATGTAACATCTAAAGTCTAGCATGACTCCTGAACATGGTGCAAGAATTCACACCATTCATGCACAGCAAAACTACTTAAAACATGATTCTACAAGAATAATAATGTCTTTGTGACATTAATATTTTTGCTCATCATCTTGAATTTCCATCTCCTGCCTTTCCTGTGGTTTCCCAATATTTTTGTAGAATCATGTTGTAAGTAGTTTTGCTGTGCATGAATGACGTGAATTCTTGAACCATGTTTAGGAGTCATGCTGTACCTTATATGGTCGGAAAAACTTTTTGTTACTCCTGCTACAGTTCCTGTTATCCTTCAGTGGCCATTAATCCCATTATCACGGTAATACACTTCACCGTTTCTCTGCAGGCACAACTATCTGTTGTAACAGTTTGCCACTGCTGTTCAAATGCTGCCTAAATGATAGGCCATCTTGGGCTTCATCTTGAACCAAGGTCTTATCCCTTTCTGTGATTAGTACACAGCCCATTCTACTAGATACAGTCTTTAGGGATACATTATCGTTCTGCTGCTTGGCAAAGAGTGCAGGCGAGCTACTCAATATTTGTGCAATGACTAAAGATGCATTGACTACCTATCTTTCATTAGTTCATTAGTCCTGCCATTAGGCAGCATCGTCTGTGCAGCAGCCCAAACATCTTCCTGTAGACAACCTTTAGTCTTATTGTGTTCGGTTGATTTCGTTCTTTTTGCCAGGGTACTTCTCTTTTGAACAAGGCTCCTCAATTTGTTGCATCCCAGGTGTGTTTCCTAGGAAAATGTCATACATGGGTTTCTTGATGCACTTTACTGATGTCGGCCCTGAATAGCATGGTGTCATTATACGAGGGCGAATCAGAGAGTCTTTGCCCCTGTTATTTATTAGCTAAAATAAGGTACATACAGGTAATTATAAATATACTATTCTACATACCTTACAGTATTTTTTCACATAGTCTCCACGTCGGTTCAGACATATGTCCCATCGCAGCACTAAATTTGAAATGACCCTGTGGTAGAATTCGTCTGGCTGACTGTGGAACCAGCGGCAGACTGCTGTCTTGGCTTCATTCAGAAGAACTCCAGTTGTGCCCTTGTGCAGCACTGTTTCATGTGAATCACTGTTCTGCAAGGTACTTCAGCGGACCGAAAACGTGGAAATCACTAGGGGCGAGGTCCAGACTGTATGGTGTGTGGTCCAGGCTCTCCCTTTGAAATGACCGGAGCTTGTCAGTGGTTCTGATTGCCACATGTGGCCTCGCATTGCCATGTAGGGTAAGTGCATTGTGCACATCGGCAATGCCTCGGCATTTTCGCCTGATGGCAGCCAGCAGACGTGACAGTGTGGAACAATAACTGTCGGCATTGATGGTTGCACCTTGTGGCATGAAATCTAGCAGGAGTGGTCCTCAACGATCCCAGAGGGCATCGCTTTCCCAACAGATGGCACTGAAGTGAATTTCTTTGTCACAGCCGAACCCTGATGTTTCCACACCTTGCTCTGCTGCTTCGATTTTGGTGTGAAATGCAGTATCTACGTTTCATCGCCGGTAACAATGTGGTCCAGGAAACTTTCACCCTCTTTGGCATACCATTGCAGATGACTCAGTGAAGCAATCATTCGCTTGCCTTTCATAATGTGATCCAACTGGCACCTACCAACATGAAACCTTCTGGTACCCTAAGAACCTGTGAAAAATGTCATAAACACTCCCATACGAAATGCCAAGCTCCCGGGAAATGTGCTTGAGGTGAACACGCCGATCCGGTTTCACCATTGCATCCATGTGGGAAATGTTGTCTTCAGTCAGCGACGCACAAGGCCTCCCTAAATGCTCATTGTCGTGCAAGTCTTCACGACCTCTAGCGAACTCAAAGAACCACCACGACACACTTATCAAAGCGAGACGCTTTTCCCTGTTTATGGGCTGCATTTCCCTGTGGATTTCAATGGGCGTTCATCCCTTGCTCTACAGAAAACGAATCACACTTCGTTGCTCATACGCCATGGACATGTGAAGCACAACCGCCATCTTAGACAACTGACAGCAGCGCCACTCCATGGAGCTACTAGCAGATAAGGCTGGGCTGGTCCAAGAAATGTCCACCGCTGGGAATGGTATGTTGACTTCGCATTTACAGCCATAATTTGGCTAGAGAAAAAAAAAAAATAGGGGCTAGGACTTTCAGATTTGCCCTTGTAATTGTATTGGCCACAGGCAGCCACCTCATTATACCATCGACTAAGGTCACTGGTGTAGTTTTGTCTGTGATCTCGTTGTTCTAAAATAGGCTTTTTCTAACTATAACTGTGCTCATGCCCCAAAGGACAGAAACTCATTTGTCATGTGTCTCTACCACAGGCATCCACTTATCTCCTGTAGAAGATAGCGCTCCATGTGTGATATCTACCTTTGCTGTTTCTTTTTCACCCGACACGCTGATGTGTTTCCCTAAAGGTGCTGCTACAGCTGCAACTTTATCTGTAGTGGTTCTTTTACATTGCTGTGCTATGACTAGTTGTTTTGCACAACTCACACATTGTGCTTGTGTTCAAATGACAATGCGCTACACAGTGTCCCGTCCTGTTGCAAAAAAGTCATCTTTTAGCAGTGTGTTCAAAGGGGCTGGTTGGTTCTGTTTCGTTCTGAAACGGCGCTTCGTCCTGTGCTCTTTACGCGCTCGTCCTGTGTCACGCTATTTCTGTTTTATTCCAAAGTCATATTTGCCCTTGCCATACTACCTTCCCTGTTATTATATTCTACTTGTTCCTCTGCTGTTATCATCTGCATGCCTTGCCTTGTTTTACTTAAATTATTTATCCCTTGTGCTTCAGTGAACTGATAAGCACATTCTACTAAGTCAACATGGGATTTCATGTTTCGCTTTTTCAAAAATATAACGAGTTCTGGACTTCAACAAAACAAGAACCATAATGACCATAGTTCAGTGACCATAGAGTCCTTGACTGCTTTGTAAGTCTTAGCTGTGCTTCACATTTAAATCCATCTCTCAAAGTATTTACTCAAGTGACAGATGAACTGTGGACGAGTCTTCGGGTCTTTTGGCTTGCAGTTTTGTAACTTTTCTTGAAATGGCACATTTACTCGCATAATGATCGCAATCCTGAACTTTGTTGTCAAAATTCGATTTTTTTCCCTTTCCCTTATAATGATCGCACCCCGAACTTGCCACAGCGATATGTCGTGTGCCAAGTTTAGCTAATGATGATCGTGCTTACCATCTGTCGAATGCTATCAAATACTATGTAAACAACTCTTCAAGACGTACCAAGCGGTCTGCACGCACCAAACATTCTTAAGCAGATTCCCCATTTCATTCCTTTCATCACTTTCCACACTTCCATGAAAAAAAGCTACATCCAAACTTGCCTTGTCTTTATTATTTGTAGGCTTTATAGTGGCTGTGGTTAACAACAACAAAAAAGGCACTTTTCGATTTTTGTCTGCACTTGCGGGCACACAACAAATCATGAGCAGCAACGATAGTAGCCACGTTTACACTGATACGTTAGAAGTGTACCCTATTCATATTCTGACGCTTGTAACACAGCTAAGATATTCGCCCACCCATAGCGGAAGCGTGCTGTATTAGGATAGTAGTGAATACAAACGCTGCAGTTTCCGCAGTGTGCCTGCCATGGGTTCCTGTGTCACTGGCAGATAAACGTACCCATCTCTGTTTCTTTCCTCCCAAAGTGGTCATGGCTACGCTATTGCCGCAAACTTGCCGATAGTAACAATATTATTCATTACTGATATGGAAGAAACTGTTTCAATGCGCGTAATGTACTCACGAGAAGAAAAAAAATTGTGTTCGGCGCGTTTGGCTTGCTCCGCTGGCTGCCATTTTTGTTTTGGTGTTCTGAACTGTTACAGTGGCAGCTGCCTATTTGTTGACCTGTGTGTCATCCCGCAGCAAACACGGAATGAAAAAAAAAAATGTTTTCTTTTCCCGGGAATTTTAACCTGCATAATGATTGCACCCCTGAATTCATGCCAATTTTTTTGACAAAAAAGTGCAATCATTATGTTGGTAAATATGGTACCGTTGCAGTTCGTCTGAACCTCCGAAGCTGTGCAAGTTTGATTTTGTTGTAGTCCATAGATTCAGCTGTGCACATTCTACCAAAGACACTTAGCCTACCAAACACAGGCTGAGTGCCGCAGTCCACTGTCTACTTGCTGCGTTCCGAACCTTGTCCCAAAGCAATCCTCTTAAACCTCTGAAAGTAGGTGTAATATTAATATCTCTTTTGTTATCCAATGGTTCCATCAGTTTACGCGTACAAATCTTTGATCTTCTGCGTGGTTCTGATTCCAATGAAAGGGACTATCTATCACTCTCATTACTCCATGGTGTCAGCTCTGTTTGTGCATAGGGCACTGCTAATTGTAATTTAAACTGAGCAATTCCTTTTCTGCCTCTTGTACTTTCCAAGCTTCCTGTTGCGCACGCTCGAACAAGATAAGCGATTCCTCTAACGTGAGTTCCAAAGAGCTTGATACTCTAAGTAGCTTCTCATAATCCATGGTCCTGCAAAGTAAGAGACCAATTACTGAGGATAAGAATCCTGGCAGGCTCACCAATATTTTGTTGTAGCCTCTAGATGGAAAGCATGATGCAGGAACATTTTGGATAATAAGGAGCCTTTGTGTAATGAGGCTCAAAACAGACAAGTTAGCCCACGAGGAAAGCTCCCAAAATAGACTTAACAAAGCTCAAACAGGCTGCAAGTAACACGCTACACAATACAAGTTAACAGCAACATAGAACAAGAATGAGAGTCTTATGGTATTTACAATAAGCTTGTCAAAGCTGTAGCGTTGAGCAGGCATTGCTGGTTTCGACGCCGCATAACATGGCTCAACGTTGGGATGAGGGATCTGACACGAGAACTAGCTGCACCAGATCCCTCCCTGAAGCGTTGGCGCATGCTGTGACATAGCGTGTGGCACCTATGTTCTTAAAGAAAAAATAGTAGTTGTGCGACTAGATGACTGAGGGAGCCACCCGAGCCTCACCACCCCCTCCCAGGCACGTATTGCCAGGTATTGCTTCCATCCTTTGCGAGGTCCATGTAACCCACAAACAAAGGGTACAAAAGGAGGGAAGGGACCATGCACGGGTAGTCGTTACTCTGGGTGAGAGCTGTCCTGTGCCTTGGTTTGTTCCGTTACTGTTCACTCTTGTACATGGCGTAGCCCTGACCTCTCTTGTGCTTTGTGGTAACCCTGACCTCTCTTGGTTTGTTCCGTTACCGTTCACTCTTGTACATGAGCGAAAACTGCGTCTTGGCGTAGCCCTGACCTCTCTTGTGGCACTGTGGTTGACTGCTGCGACGGTTACCCGCTGTCCTTGTCGATACAGAGGCTTTGAGGTGGCCCCTGGACTATGTGGTTGGACTCGGCTCTTATAGTCTGAATTTGAAGTCTCCATCTGTGACGAGCATGTGACACCCCCTTGGCATAATCTTTGTTGGCCCCCCAGGCTCGATGGCCCGCCAAGCTCGATGGGCAGCATTGATCGCCACACCAAATAAACACCGATAAGCACAGCTGCTTGCGATCAGTCATCGTTGTCGTCATCAGTCATGGATGACTGCTCGCAATCCATTATTGTCGGAATCGCCTTCGACCTAGACCGAAGTTCCATCATTTCACAACATACTGTGGCTTTAATATTGAATACAACCTATGCCAAGGCTGTTGCTGTTTGTGTGCAGAATCCAAAGTTAGTCTTTATGGATAAAGTGCATTTGTATCGCTGAAAACATGCGCAGTCAGGGTGACCATTAAAGGAAAAGTTCAGTTCGCTTGGGTGTTTACAAGCTGGCAGGTACACTCTACAAATTAGCATAGGAGATGTGCGGGCATGGTGGTGGCCTCAGCAAAGAATGTAGCCACTTACTGGCGTGCCTGTATTACTGACAAGATCTTCATTTATCTGGTCGGCAGCACTTGTGGCGTAGTGTTGTTGAAAGAGTACTGCATGGCTTTAATTACCCAGACGCGCTGCCGATAGTTATCGCCCGCAACCTGAAGTTGCCGCATTGGCTCGGCAAGCTACGTGTCACAATTGTGCACCGCCTACATAGCCAAAAGTGGTGCTTGGTTGAATGCTTTCTTTGGTGTGTAGGAATGGCTGTTTCTTTTTGTGTCCTTATCATTTGATGTTCCCATTTATTGCTCATTAGGTGCTCTTCTACTTTTGCCATTGGTTTTGTGTCTCGAGCACCGAGACCTTCCCATGTTCTTGGGCACCTGTAATTTGTTGATTCATTCATTAGCTGGTCAAATATAACAAGTTCTGCATGTAAGAAAAAATTTGCTTTTTGCTTGAAATCTCCTTGGTTACACTCATGGACAAGAGTAATAAAATTATTTGTTTTTCAAGTCTGTCATTAGGAAAAACAAAATTTCAGTTTCCTGCTTTGTGAGAGCTTGCACTTTTCACCACACCGAGACCTGCTGGGCTGCCATCAGTTACTGAAAGGCTGGTATTTCACCCTGCAGGGACACAATGATCTATGCGGCCTCAGCCGATGCTCGTGGCCTGGGCTCTGTTGTACGGCTCCTTGGTGACGTGGTTCTGCGGCCTCTCTTCAAAGAGGAAGAGGTGGGTGACGACGTGGCGGCAGTGTAATTATTACGCAGGTCTGGCATGTTGTTACCATCAGGTAACATCACACATGGTAAAATAAAGAATACGAGGGTTGCAATGTGGGCTTGTTGGTAATGCATCTTCAAGGGGAGTATGGTAGCGCGATTCAAAGACGGGACAAGAGAAGACACAAAGGGACACACACATAGCGCTGTGTGTGTCCCTTTGTGTCTTCTCTTGTCCCGTCTTTGAATCGCGCTACCATACTCCCCTTGAAAATAAAGAATTGCTGAGTGGATCTTTTTTTCAAGACCCCTATTTTCTGGCATACTCCTGTTTCCTTAATGACACCATATTGTGCCCACAATTTAATTGTAAAAGCAACTGTAACTTTGGCATGTGTGCAGTATTTCTCACAAGATCCACATACAGTTAACCCTTGATGTAACGAAGTTGGGAAAATTGGCAATTTGCTTTGTTATATCGAAATTTCACTTTTTATGCTAATAAGTACAATCGCCAATCGATTTTTCTTACACAGAAATGGGGCGCAGAATTTTCTGAATTATCGGGCAATAAAAAAAAGCAAGTTTGAATGAGAAAACAATTCATTTTGATAAATTTGGGAGTCGATGACAAATGAGACTGTTTCATGCTACTTACGTCGACGATGTCTTCACATCCGCGGTACGAATTAAGCAAAGTCGACCACGCTTTTGCGTGCACTCCGCCCCTGTGGCTAATAGCGTTGCCCTCACTGGGACGACGCTATCATGAAAAGCACCGCCAGCGAGGATGGAACGCTTTGTCTGCCTCTTGCTCCAACGTTTTCTGAAACTCAAGATTACGCAGCCTCCAATACTAAACACGCAGGAAGACAGCTTACATGGTGCCATGCCATGCGTATGCACTCAGCCACGCACTTATGCTCACAGCCATGCGCAGCCACAGCCGAGACGCACGCCAACTTATCCCCCATTATCCATAGTTAACTTATTGAGAAACATAAATTTATGTTTTTCCCATTACATTGCTTTGAAAATCTTGTGCGTGAACTGGAACCGTCATGAACTGTTACGGATCTTTTTCTTTTTTCTGTTCCAGAGCAGAACTAGAATGGCACGTTCTTCAGTGGAACGAAACTAAAATGAGACCGAAAAACGTTTCGTTCTGACACCCTACTTTTACTCCTTTAAAGTGGCTTGAAAGATAGGTTGATTTGCATTTGTAAAGTGTTCCTGTTCCAGTTGCACATAATGTCTGCTTGAATTTTTGCTAGGGTCATATCATCACTGTACACTGATAACAGCATCATTAGCATTCGCTTAAATTCAGATCTCATTGGCAGCACATGCATTGGTTCTTCATTTTCAGTGTCAAATTTTCTGCCATCACTTTCGGACAATTTCACCATTGGTTAATTCTGTAGAGAGGGTGAGCTCATTGTCAGCATCACTGAATCTTTCAAAGGTTATCCTGGTGGCAATCGAAACACCAGCACGTCATCGGTCATCACAGTGTCTATAGAAGGGGACTGATCAGGCATACTGTCAATATCTGTGGATGAGATTGCCATCTCAGTACCGAGTGTGAAGCCAATGGGCCGAAAACAGTTGCGAAGTGTGTCCTCCGTCGCTACCTTCCATGCACCCAAAAGCAAGCATGCCGACAACAGACCTGAGATAAACGCAACTTTTGCTGCAGTCCAAGCACAGTTTCATTTGACTGAGCACCTGTACTGAAGCTTAAGATTGCGGATCATGCATTGCTCCATCGGCTGGAGGATTGTTGTCGTGTTCGGCGGCAGGAATTCCATCTGTACAGCCTTTTGGTTCTTTATGTATCCGTGCGCAGCACAGTTGTCCACAAGCAGCAAAGCACTCTGATTTTGCTGTTCAAATATTCTGTCTAACTTGTGGACATATTCTTCAATAACTGCTGTTTGCTTCGTGAAAAACAGGTAGGCATGTTCTCATTTGCTTGATGATGGCAGCTTTCTTTTCTGTCATCAGCTTATGGTAGTGCTTTCCTTGCTTCAAAGCCATCGGCGAGGATGACAAAGGCGGAGCCGACATCATTGCTAACAGCAGCGAAAACCTTTCACTGAAACATGCCACTTGAACAGCAGGAAGCTTAGTAGCAAATGCTGAAGCAGCTAGCTTCTATGATTGCAGAGCTTACGATAACACAAAATGACCATGTACCAGATTTCATGCAGCCAAACACAAGGTAGGTGACTGCGGTTGCTATGGCTGCCAATGGATAGGCATGCAGAGCGCTGGTTCAAGGGTTGGCGATGACCAAAATGCTGGTATTGTCTTCGAATAATGCCGTTTTGGAGTTGCAGTCATGGCAGAAAGTAAAAGAAATCGGACAGCGAAGGGTTGCAGCTTCTGAAATTTAAGATGTGCTTATACACTGGCTCTATGGGGTATGTGGCTGTGCTGCTAAGGCGCTGAAGTTATTAGGCATGTCTGAAAAATCTGTAGTTGAAAAAAATCGGTCTACTGTATTTCATTTGGTATCTTTTCAGATTTTTTTGTCTATACGAAATGCCAATATTGTACGAAACCATAAATTTTAACGAATGGTTCACTACAGTAAAACCTCGATTATTACGAATCTCAAGGGGTAGCGTAAAATATTCATACCACCCGAGATTTGTATCACTAAAAAACAACCAAAAAAGCCAGAAACACATTTTCACCAATTTATTTATGCTGGGAGGAGTCCCAGATGTCCTTCTGGATTTTCTTCTTTGCCACGTGGACTAACAGCAAATTCTGGAAGGTGAAGAACTGTAGAGATGTGTATTCTCAAACACTCTCGGATGCCACGGCGTGCCTCAGGATGTCGAGGGCGTGCATTTTTTCGGCCGTCAGCAGTTGCTGGTCACTGGCGCTACAAGCTGCCTGAAATTTTGGGTTGCTTCAACTGTGTGTAGTCTACAGGTCACAAGGTTGTTGTCCGTGGTGACAAATTCGTCGGCAGAACATTTGACGCCAAGCTAATCCCAGTCTTTTATGTTACTAAGAGACATGCTTTTTGCTGCAAGCTAAAACACACACCAAAGGGAAACAAAGAAGGCAACGACAACATTCCTAGGTTACAGCCCAAACTAAATGAGTGGGAAGTGCCGCCCGGGTTGCCTTTACTGTGTCTTCCTTTTGTGTGTGTTTTAACTTGCGGCAAAAAACATGTCTTATAGCAAGAACCAACTAGGCCAACAAGCACCCTGTTGCTCTATGTTGTTTTCTGACTCCTGTGACGTGGTAACCGTAGATCCAGAACGCTGCATTTCCAAAAGCAATGTGTTATGGTTGTAGGTTAGATATGATCCCAGGCCATAGCAACAGTGGTGGAACAGCAGCACCAATTGTGCCAAACTGTGCCGACAGTGGGCCTTTGTGCCATACCACATGAAAACGGCATTTTAGCGGAAAATTATGCCTAGCCTGCGCCAAAGCATGCATAAGAGCATAATGCTAAATCTTGCAAAATGCTTTGCAGCTAGCATGCATAATGCTTCGCAGCTAGCAAAACTGAAATCAAAACCAACTGCAGGCTATCATTATCATCGTAGAGGGAAGCAGAGGGCCCTACAGTTACACTATGGGCCCTTTGTAGTTGTCCAGCTCATCATTCACGCATTCTTGAGCTCTGGCGCCAGTTCCTTCGGCGAGCGGTGGCGGCATAACCGAGCATACAAGCACAGTGAAAGATCAAGGCGAACGCGTAGCGCAGCGGGGGATGAAAAACACGAGGAGGAACGTAGAGAGGAAAGTGCAGCAGAATCATAAGGCGGAACGTGGAGGAGGGTATGACGAAAGAATAATGAAAAGTATATAATGTATTGACCCTTTTCACAGAGCTGTTTGTTCCATAGAAACAAGGTGGCACTTTCTGCGGAGCACTGCGTCGCCTCAGCGACAGCGTATGAATATGAAACCATAACCACTTCCACCTTGCTTCTGTGCGATCAGCTGTTGGAAATGCAACTGAATTTTTGCAAACGCACTGTGTTCTAATCATGCCGGAGTGAATCATGTGCATTGAAGAAGTGCGCAGTAGTTGGCTGCAAAAATAGTAACTGGTATCTTAAGGAATGGAATGAATCCGTGTAGCCGAGTTTGTGGAGCATTGCTGCAACTGTCCGTACATGTTACCGGCACTTAGAGATGTACGGCTTTCTTCGAGGATACAGAAATTTGCTCATGTGCCAGCGTTGTATTGCTAACCTTCAAAGAAAGTGCTTCAGCCCCAGAACTTTGGCAAGAGTGAGTACCGCTCATAAACAATGGCAAAGGGAGTAGTGCCGCTTCCTGTCATAGTACATTTCGCGCACAGTATCTACACACATCTACCCCAACTGGCACGGAATCTTACTCCCACTCTATCGCCAACGTGTCAATAAGTGAATGGGTGCACGCTTCAATATATGCACACAATATAAGCACAATAAATGGCAGGCTACACCGATAGTGCACCAATGGTTGAAGCTGAATGTTTCGGGACGGTCCACAAGGGTAATCAAGTTACTAGCGATAATACATTTTTGCTACAAGGTATTACAATGTACAAAACAACTACGTTTCAAGCCTTGCGTGCTGCAGCAAGAACAAATTTATCAGAACTGAGCACACCTGCAAGTGATTAGGCAGAAATAATCAAATAGTGACCGCATCAAGGAAATTTACTGAGTCAGAAATGGGACAAGCCACTCCTTCAAAATATTTACCAAGTAAAGAACAAAGAGCAAAATACACTAATCCTGATTCACTTCATGAGCGGAAAATTTGGATAGCTTGGACTACATATTGACACTGCATGCTTTCAACTCTCGCGCGCCAGCCACCTTCTGCGCCCATCCAGTTGCTTACTGCTACCTGCGAGAGATAGCGGTAGTGAAGCGGGCAACATGGGCTCACAAGGCATGTGCAATCGGAGCAGTGTGTCATCAGTGCGGGACACAAGGCAAGCAGAAGAGGTGCGGAATGCTTGCAAAAAGACTGTGTACGTTGTAGTGAGACTTCTGTTTAGCTGTTTGTCAGGCACAAGTTTGCCTAACGTAAACTGATTAAAGTACCATCACTCAACTGTGCGTTACAGTATTTAGCCTCGCTTTTAAAGCAAGCACCATATACACTGCTCGCGCTGTTTGGACATACCTTAACCTGCTCCCAAAGCGCTTTTGCATGTTCTCTGAAGCTATGGCCAAAGCTTCATGTCATCCACTCACTCACAGTCTACAATAACTTCCGAAACAGAGGTTTGCTAAGTCGCACCGGCGTCATACACACCCATTGTAAATGGGGAGGGAACGGAGGCAGTTGAGGCAAGTGATGGATGCGTTACCACGTGATCAAACATGGCAGTACCTATGGGATCGCCACGAAAAGGGTCAATAGTGTGGTGATGATGGCTACATTATAGCGCCAGAGTAGTGTGCATCGTCTGGGAGGTCTGTTGGCGGCGGCTGTTGTGAATCGTGCCTGCGCATCACCTACATGCTGGCTCTTGCAATCTCCAGATCAGCGAGGCAGTTGCGCCGCACTTCACTCCATTTTCAACGTACTGAAAGGCGTGCGACATGTCCGTGCATGTTACTGAACCCAAGATGAAGAGAAGGTAGCTTATTCCCTTTGCACCCATGTACCCACGCTATGAGGTGGCACCAGTATTAGAACACTAGCACCATCTCTTTACAACTACACCGACTACTGGCAGCACAGAGTTACATGGAGAAACTGCATTACAGGAGATGTAAGAGCCATGCGGGAAAAACAACACTGGGAGACACGAGAGAGGGGAGCATCTCCACATGTTTAATAAGCAGATGGAGCAGCATTTGGCTGATGCATCTTCAAGGTGTATTGAATCTCCGAGAAGGTGCTGTTCCGATGCCCCAACTTGTGCACATTCCCCTGAATACCATGGCAGGAATACATGCACATGGGGCTCCCTCTGCTTCTACACACAACAAACATCAGCAGTTTGTCCAAGTGGCTCTTGGTGAGTAAGTAGATGAGCTGGGGCTGCGTGTGCTCCACTGTAAATAGAGCTGGTGACACAGTTGCTTAGCACGGAGCAGTCAAATTATATGCAACTTACCTTGAAATTACAGTTAAACTTCAATATAACCAATTTTAGTATAACGAAGTTCTCTATATAACCAAGTATTTAACTTTTTATGATATCTTGTCCACAAAACACCATGTATATAAAGAAGTGTGTTTGTGTGCAATTTCAATCGAAAAAAATTTCATTGCTGCCGTGAAAGAATATCGAGGCAATACATAGAAACTGCCACAGATCCATATGGTTGAATTACATGCAACTCTCTGGGAATGCAGCTCTCAAATCACACGCCGTGCGACAGAGAGCAGCCGCCGAAGCAGAGCAGGAAGACCCTCTTGCTGTCGTGTTCCATATAAAGTCCAACTGAGATAGATCCTATCGCAGTTCCATGCATGCCTTATGCTGTGGGTGCAGGGGAAAGCATGTGAGGGTGAGCCGAGAAAGATGGTGGCTCAATTCACGTCGTCTTCCCGCTTGAGAAGGGGAGGGGGCAATGCAAGGTACTGCAATGTAAATGGTCATTGCAGAGCTCTACAGGATGGCTAAAGGAGACATCAAAAAGGGAATATTTTGACAACTCCGAAGTGTTACTTTTTCAAGTCTGGGGCTTGGGACTGAATGTTACAGGCAAACTTTGACAGTGTGAATGATAGTTGCTGCTGCAGCCAAAAAAAGAAAGAAACAAACAGGGGAGCCTACTTTAATAAAGTGGGATTTCCTTAATCTCTGATGGCAAGCCCAGAGATCCTGGAGGGACTTGGCCCTGGAATAAATTCAGAAAACAATCCAGAAGATGCAAGGCAGGTCTGAGGGCGCATGAAGGACATTTGCCTAGATTTCTCTTTAACACCATCCTGATGCAAAGGGGAAGCACGCAATCTCGTCATACATGTGTGTGAGGGCATTCTGGTGAGTGTTTTTTGCATGCACTGCATTGTATGCCTGCAGAGGGGACAGTTGTTGGCGCTCTGTTCATTGAGTGTGCCTTCCGAAAGCAGGCGAAGAGGAAGGAAAATTGAAGGGGGAGATGCCCTGTCATTAATGTGTGGTTTGTTAGTTCTCTGCAACTTTGTTTTCTCTTGAGGATCATCAGTTGCACGCTTTACCTACCTGATGCAGATAGAGAGGAGCCGGCAGACCATCCAGTTTGAGCTAGAGGACATTGACAGCAAGCCAGACCAGGAGCAGCTGCTCTTTGAGATGATCCATGCTGTGAGTCACTCTACTCTCTCTTTGTGTTCGCACTGGCAGCAGTGTGCAATGTGATTCTTTTAAATTAGGTATGCTTCCAGAAGCTGGCGCCCAAGTCATTTTCTTATTCCCATCTTCTTGACCTCTGTCCTTTTGCTATGTTTCAACCCCTTACTGCATGAATTATTATTTTCTCGTGACACAAAGTTAGACAGGCTTTTGTTTAGGCCAGATGTGCCCATATGCACCTCAATTTTGTAAATCTTGCAAATCTTACATACAAAAATAGCCTGTGTCATGGTTAAAATCACCATCCAGTTAGGGGTATGTTAGGTCTGGTGTGGTGTCCGCGCACATGCTAGTACCTCTTCTTGTTGGGGTTGTCGGATCTATTAATAGAGCTAGACCTTCCAGTTGCGCATCTAGCCAGAGGTTTCGACCTTTGGGATTCTCAACTTTGTATTCCCGTGCCGCGTGTTGGGCATTAAAATCTCCTCCTATTAACACCACACGATTTTCCACTAGTGCAAGGGTTTTTCAAAGTACTGTTTGAAACTTGCGTTATATATATTTTTTTTCACTTTGGGTTGCTGTACACATTGAGAAAAAATGGGCTATCTGCCATTTTTGTAGTGGGTATTATTTCTATTAGAATGTTGTCTATGTCTGATTTTTGTAAAGTGTTGTGTGACTGTGAGGTTTCCTTTCACTAATGTGGTTATGGCCTTTGTCTCCCCTTCAGCACTGCCGGTCAGCTTGTAGCCTGATAACTTTGCTAGCCCATGCGTCTCTTGTAGTATGATAATATCTGGTTTCCTTTCATTAATCAGGTGTTGTTGTAGAATGATTTTTTTCCTATTGTACCCTCTACAGTTCCGTTGCCAAATTTTATATGTATCATGTCTGTCCATGACAACATTACGGCTTTAGTGCCCCCAATTTCAAATTGGGGTGCCTCTCATAGCGCTTGCTTGTCGTTTTAATGAGGCCCCCCTTTTGTTTCGAGTTCTGTTGCCCTTGATACCATTGTCTCAAGTTGGTGTTTTATGGTGCTTAATTATTGCATTATTTCTGCACCCATTTCTTTTAGCCTTGCTCCCATTGCTTCCTCTATTGTTTCCTCTATTTTGTCTATTTTCATTGCCATTTCCTCAATTTTCTATTTGATCCTCAGTTTGAATTCCTCTTGACGTTTTTGAATCGTTTTGGTTATTTTAATTTTCCTTGCGCTGCTACTGTTTTCTCCTGTGGCCTTCTGTCGCTTCGCATTTAGTTACGGTGATATCTTTTTCCTCTTCCATTATCAGTACATTGCCTTCAACTACTGTTTTTGCTTCTTCACGTTTTCTTTCTGCTTTCTTATATTTATTAGTTTCTTCCTTTAATTTCCTTTTTTTTTCTTAGTGCATTTATACTCTGATTATTTTGCACTAGCATTTGTTTAAGCTGCGCTGGTTCTTCCTCTACTCTGTTACTTTTCTTGTTAAAAGTAGCAACTGCAGCCTCCGCACGCGCTCTGGCGACTGCACCTGCCCAGCTCACCTTTAATAACCTGAGGCAAAGCACGCAAAAAAGCATGAGGACAGCAAAAGGGAACAAAGACCTCGTACTTTCTTGCGCTTAGCCTCAAGTTATGCAGTATCAACTAGCCCAGCAGTCTGTTCTCTTGTATCACTTTTAATGATCCAGCTTGGCTGCCTCCGCTTGCCTCTCTCTTTTCATTTTTTCCGTGAGGCCCAGTCTCCTGGTAAGGCGCGTGTCAAGCTCCTGTTGTCATTGGGTCAAGACGTTGATCTCGATCTGCCCCTGGATCTCGATCGGCTTCTTCCTCTGGGTCCTCTTTCTTTGAGTCCAGTTCTCAAGGAAAGGGTTCCAAGCGATCCCTTGTCTGTTTGTTTCTTCTGTCCTCTCTTGTTCTTGTCTCTTTGTTGTATCCATTGTTTTCTTTTGTTTAGATCTATTGATTCCATCTTCTTGGTGCATTGGGTGTATTGTAATATTCAGCTTCTGCTTCCTCTTCCTCCTCTTCTTCTTTCTCATCTTTGTCTCTTGACTAGGTATGAAATTCTATATCTGGCAGTGCACCTCTGGTCTCCTGCTGTGTGGTCCTTTCCACACAACTGGCAATCTGTTATGCACTCGTGGTCTTGTGAATTGTTCTTTCCATATCCACGGCAGCCTTTGTCACTGGGATTGGGGCACACGTCCACTCTATCTCCAAGTCTGCAGCATTCGTAACATATTGCCGCGAATCTTTGCAGTGCTTGCTCACTCTTCAAGTCTGCCGCCACGCCGCTTTATCGCTTTGTTTGCGACGCAAGGCACGCCCAGCTTTATCCCGATAGAGCACGCTATCAGCTTTAAATTGAGCGCAGACGACAGCGGCGGGCATTCTGTTCGACAACCGCCGAGCACGCTGGCCGCCTCGTCGCCACCGGGTAATTCAGGGCATTGTGGGCGCAAGTCAGCCCAATAAACAGTCTTCTTTCAATGAACTTTTGTTCGTCCTCATCGCCCCTGCGACTGCCGTCACCACTACGTGACATCTGGTGGAGGTGCTGGGTAGCTTTCCATGTTCCGGACGCGTCCTTCAAGTCGTGAAGCCAGCCCTCAGCGCTTCGCACCCGAGGACGAGCCAGCAGCTCAGCGAGTCAGTCGACGTCTCCAGGGAGAGGATCCTGAGTTCGGGACCTTGCCAGACCGCACCAGAAAGCGAAAAGATGCCGCTACAAGTACCACAATTTCGCCGAAGATGACGACACCGATCATACTGCAGCAGCCGCGGGGGCTGCCAACCTTCAATGGATCCCTAGGCGAAGACCCCGAAGAATGGTTGGACCAATTTGAGTGCGTGGCATTGTTCAACAAGTGGGATGATGCGGCAAAAATTGGACAGGTATTTTTCTCATTAGAGCGCTCTGCACGCACGTGGTATGAAAACTGCAAGTCGTCCCTAACGACATGGGAGCTATTCAAGAGGGAACTATTGAAGGTATTCGGCAGTGTCATGAGGAAAGAAAGAGCCGACTGACTCCTCGAGTCCAGGATCCAGCTGCCAAATGAGCCCGTCCGTGGTTACGTCGAAGAGATGAAGTGCCTATTTCGCCGCGCCGACCCCGAGATGACCGAGGAAAAGAAAGTTCAGTTTTTAATGCGCGGCGTAAAAGAACAACTTTTTGGCAGCCTTGTCCACCAGCCGCCAAAAACAGTCGAGGAATTCATGCAAGAAGCCAGCACGATTGGGAAGACCCTCGACGTCCGGACACGGCGACCACCACCAGCGACAACTTGCGGGAAGTGATCCGCGAAATTGTTCGCGAAGAGCTACGCCGATTACTGCCATCTTCCACACAGCCGCAAGCAGCAACTCTCATGGATGTGGTACGGGAAGAAGTGCAACAGGCACTTGGCACCCCGACGGCCACAGAACCCCAGGCCATGACGTACGCCGCTGTAGTACGCATTTCTCAGCCCCAACGACAACCACTACATCCTGTCCGACATGAACAACTTGTTCCCGGACACCGCCTCCCTGCTCCTGCCCGCCCAGCCTACGAGCAACGCTCAAGCCCCAGGAAATGCGACGCCTAGAGGACTTTCGACAACCGGCCGTTGTGCTTCCATTGCAGTGAGGCCGGCCATATTCTTCGTCACTGCCCGTACCGACGTATCGGTCTTCGAGGATTTGCCGTTGACATCCCACGACCACGCTTCGGCCAACGTCTGCAGGAAATCGACGAGTACCTGCGTCGAGAGGAGTACACGCCGAACCGCCTTTCGCGCTCACCATCGCCGTCAACGTCGCGCTTTGCGTCGCCACGACGCAGCTACGCAGCCGCGGTACAGGGAAGGTCTCCGAGCCCCCGTAGGGGAAACTAAAAACGGCAACCTCTGGAGGTGAGGTTGCTCACGAACTAAACGCCGAAGATCCTCCACCGACAACACTCCATGAAGACGCTACACCCGCTACACAGCATGAAGAAGCCCCACTCGCTGCACCGGCGCCGCAGAAAATGACAACCCTGACCACGACGCGAACTGCCTTCGAAACGACGCCGCCACCCAGAAACGCTTCGACGACACGCCCCACCCGCGACTTGAATACGCGACGAAGCCGTAACCCGACGCCGAGGGCGACGTGCAATGCAAGAGCGAAGACATCCGACTTAGGAGTGGCTATTGACGGTCAGAAAGTCACTGCTCTAGTTTACACAGGAGCCGATTACTCAGTGATGAATGGAACATTCGCTGCGCAGCTGAGGAAAGTCACGACCGCTTGGGATGGCCCACAAGTTCGCACCACAGGTGGCCACCTCATTATGCCATGAGGACGATGCACAGCGCGAGTGACTGTCAAAGGACACACCTATCCTGGGACCTTTGTTGTGCTACTGCAATGCTTCACGAAGTGATCTTGGGCTTGGATTTCCTTAGTGAGCATGAGGCGATCATCAACCTGCGATCCAAGCTGATCACGCTTTCGACGAACGAGGCCATCCCTTTGATGAAAACTCTGGGAAATCACTTTGCCCTGAACATCCTGAAAGAAGTGAGCGTCCCACGCCGTTCAAGCGTTATCGTGACCGTAGGTGCCATAAAAGCCATTAACTCTGAAGGCATCATCGAGGGGAACATGCAGTTGCTTCTAGACCGAGGAATCGGTATCACAAGAGGCATCGTACATTTCCGCAATGGTAAGAGCGAAGTACTGCTGACTAACTTTAGCGAAGAATACCGGCCCATTAACAAAGGAACGGCGATTGCTTTCTTCGACGAAATATCCGACGTACGGGATTCCTACGCCCTCTCCAACCCATCCGCAGAAGATTCGTCTGACCATAAGAACTCGCCCACTTTCGACATCAACCCAACCCTGCCCCGGAACAGACAAGACCAGATCCGCAATCTGCTTCGAAGTTACAGCCAGTGTTTTTCGTCATCGCCGAAGGTCTGACAAATGCCAATTGCCAAACATCGCATCATAACCGACCAGCACGCCTGACCTCTCCGTCAAAGCCCCTACCGTGTGTCACCGCGAGAACGACAAGCCATCCAGAACCAAGTGGAAGAAATGCTTCGCGACGACATCATCCAGCCATCAAACAGCCCATGGGCTGCACCAGTTGTTCTAGTGAGAAAGACGGCGAACTTCGATTCTGCATTGATTACCGCCGCTTAAACAACATAACAAAGAAGGACGTCTACCCCCTCCCCCGAATCGACAACACACTGGACCGGCTCTGCAACGCCAAGTATTTCTCATCGATGGACCTGAAGAGCTGCTACTGGCAGATTGAGGTCGACGAAAGGGATCGCGAGAAGACAGCATTCATCACGCCGGATAGGCTCTTTGAGTTCAAGGTGGTGCCATTTGGTCTCTGTTTCGCACCAGCGACGTTTCAGCGGGTGATGGATACAGTACTGGCAGGCCTAAAGTGGCAAATTTGTCTGGTATATTTAGGTGACGTCATTGTCTTTGCCTTGAACTTTCAAGAACACCTCAAAAGACTTTGGACAGTGCTAGATGCCATCAAGTCGTCTGGCCTAACCTTGAAAGCCGAGAAGTGCCACTTTGCTTATGCAGAGCTGCTGTTTCTAGGCCACATCGTTAGCAGGGAGGGAGTACGCCCAGACCAGCAGAAAACAGCCGCTATTGAACAGTTCCCACCGCCCGCCGATAAGAAAGCTGTGCACAGAATCCTCGGACTGTGCACATATTACCGACGATTTGTGAAAAACTTTTCGCGCATCGCCGAGCCCCTGACCCAACTAACGAAGGCAAACGTGCCATTTAAATGGGAAGCGCCGCAAGCAGAAGCCTTCAAAGAACCCCAGCGCCGTTTACAGTCTTCACCGATCCTCGCGCATTTTGATGAAAACGCTGATACTGAGGTGCATACCAATGCAAGCAGTGTGGGCCTAGGCGCCGTCCTCGTTCAAAAAAGTGACGGGCTGCAGAATGTCATCGAATACGCTAGCCACTCCCTTTCCAAGGCCGAGGCTAACTATTCGACGACTGAGGGGGAGTGCGTTGCCATCATCTGGGCTACGTCGACATTCCGCCGCTACCTGTATGGACGACCGTTCAAGGTGGTCAGCGATCACCATGCGCTGTGCTGGCTTGCCAATTTGAAGGATCCCTCTGGCCGCCTCGCTCAATGGAGTCTTCGCCTCCAGGAGTTTGACGTCACCGTGGTTTACAAGTCCGGACTCAAACACTCTGACGCCGATTGCCTCTCACGAGCCCCTGTAGATGCGCCGCCACTGGAGGACGATGAGGACGCCTTCCTGGGACCCATCAGCTCCAGCTCTTTTGCCCAGCAGCAACACTCGGACCCTGACCTAAAATGCCTCATCGAGTACTTGGAAGGCAACATTTCTTCGCCCCCTGCCTCATTCAAGCAAGGACTTTCTTCCTTCTGTGTACAGAATGATGTCCTCATGAAGAAGAACTTCGCAGCGAAAAAAACAGCCTACCTCCTTGTTATACCTGCTTGTCTCCGCGAAGAAATTCTACAGGCTTCCTACGACGAGCCGACAGAGGGACATCTCGGGTTTACTCGCACTCTCCGCCGCATTCAAGAAAAGTATTACTGGCCCCACCTTTCTGCCGATGTCGCACATTATGTGAAAACCTGCCGAGATTGTCAGCGACGAAAGACACCTCCCACCCGACCAGCAGGATTTCTGAACCCCATTGAACACCTCGCAAGACCCTTTCAGCAGATCGGCATGGACTTGCTTGGCCCTTTCCCAATGTCAACGTCTGGAAATAAGTGGATCCTCGTAGCGACCGACTACCTGACTCGCTACGCTGAGGCAAAAGCCTTACCGAACGGAACAGCAGCAGAAGTCGCCAAATTTTTCGTAGAATGCATTCTTCTGCGACACGGTGCCCCCGACGTACTCATCACGGACAGAGGAACAGCATTCACGGCAGAACTAACGCAAGCCATCCTGCGTTATAGCCAAACCACCCACCGGAGGACAACTGCATACCATCCGCAGACCAACGGACTGACCGAGCACCTCAACAAAACCATCGCCGATATGCTCGCCAGGTATGTCGATGCCGAACACAAGACCTGGGACGTCATCCTGCCATTCGTCGTCTTCACCTACAACATCGCAGTGCAGGAGACCACCCAGATGACACCTTTTAGGCTCATCCACGGAAGGGAGGCCACGACCACGCTAGACGCCATGCTGCCCAATGTTTCAGAAGAAGAGAATGTCGATGTTGCCGCCTACCTTCAACGCGCAGAAGAACCTCGAAGGCTTGCCCGATTACGAATCAAAGACCAGCAGCGAACCGACACCAGACGCTACAACCCACGAAAACGTAACGCGGAATACAAGCCAGGAGGCCAAGTCTGGGTTTGGACGCCCATTCGATGCCGTGGATTGAGTGAAAAGCTTTTGTGCCGCTATTTCGGCCCATACAAGGTTCTTGGTCGGCTAGGTGAACTGGATTATGAAGTCATCCCTGACGCCATGACTGCATCCCAGCGACGCCGTGTACGACCAGAAGTTGTTCATGTCGTCCGCCTGAAGCCTTATTATACGCGCTAAAGGACGCTGCATTTATACACTCTGTGTTTATTTTCGCACGATTCGTTTTATTTGTTGCTAGTCGCATTATTTTTTTTCATGCATCGGGTCGATGCCTCTTTGAGAAGGGAGTAATGCTGCGAATCTTTGCAGTGCTTGCTCACCCTTCAAGTCTGCCGCCACGCCGCTTTATCGCTTTGTTTGCGATGCAAGGCGTGCCCAGATTTATCCCGATAGAGCACGCTATCAGCTTTAAATTGAGACAGCAGCAAGCATTCTGTTCGACGACTGCCGAGCACGCTGGCCGCCTCGCCGCCGCCGGGTAATTCAGGGCATTGTGGGCGCAAGTCAGCCCAATAAACAATCTTCTTTCGACGAACTTTTGTCCGTCCTCATCGCCCCTGCGACTGCCGTCACCACTACGTGACAATATGTCGAACTGTTTTTTGTATAGTATACAACAAACAAGCGAGGCACCATAGCTTTTATTTTTCTTATTTTTTGTTTCATGTACCTCCAGGCTCCAAAAGGAGTATTGTGTGAGGGGGGCGGTACAGATAACAATTGTGGAGCAAAAACATGTTTTTTTGTTACATAACTATGAACAGAAAGAGAATCAAATAATAAACAAAGAACGTGAAATAAATAAAGATAAAAAAAAGGAAGGTAAACTAACAGTTGTTAGCTTTTTGAGTATACAGTAAAGAAAACAACCTTAGAACAAATGCTTACATAAATGCACAACAATGAAGTTAAGAGCAACAAAACGAAAACAGATTTTCATTTTCATTTCAATTATTGAACCCTCAGAGCGAAACGCATTAAAAAGGGGCGTGGTTTTTGTTTTAGCCTTTTTAGTTTTGTTTTAGCTGTTTTAGACTTGTTTTTAGCTAAGTACTAGCCAAATATTGCACTGATTTTTTGTCTGAAGGTTAATAGGACGTTTATGTCAGCGATGTTATCAGGAAGACCATTCCACAGCTCAATCGCACGTGGCAAAGCTGAGCAGTTGAATGCATTGGTGTGACCGAAGATGCGTTGGAAACTGAGATGATTATGCAGACATCTAGATGTGAGGGAGGGACGAACGAGTGGTAAGATAGATGGGCGTACATTATGCATGATTTTGTGCACAAGACAAAGTAATGCTATATTCCTCCGTGATTCCGAAGATGAATGCGACGACAACTTGATGTTAGTTATCCTCGAAAGTGAGCTATAATCTTTGGCAATGAAACATGCAGCGTGGTTTTGGATCTACTCGACAAGGTGGATTAGATATGCCTGATGAGGTGACCATATAGAAGCTGCGAATTTGAGCTGGGTTGCACTATTGTTTGGTAGGCTATCTTTCTGGTGAGGGAAGGAGCGCTGCGAAGGTTATGTTTTAGGTATCCGAGAGTGCGCGATGCTTGTCGTTATTTTCTCAATGTGGGATGACAATAAAAGGCTAGGTGTTAGAATAATGCCATGTACTTGTATAAAGATCTGCGAGCGACAATGCTATTGCTTAGTGAGCAACTGAAAATAGAGTAGGTTTTTTTGCGAGTAAATGTCATTAGGTTGCATTTGTTAGTGTTCAGGGTCATTTGCCAATCCAAACACCAGTTCACATTAAAGTTCACATCAGTACACATTAAAGGCCACGTTGAAGAGTGATATGATCAGTGGGGGAGCGGATTTGACAGTAGATAACGCAGTCATCTGTGAATAACCGAACACTGGATGTAATGTTAGATGGCAAGTCATTGATGAAAATCGGGAAGAGTAAAGGTACGGACACACTGGCGGCAAGACACGCGCGGCAGGCCGCCGGTGGCAAAAACGCCGCGCGACAGAGAGGCCACATCGGTTGTGCACGCGGCGGCGGCCGCGGAGTCACGTGACAACGCTGATCTCGCCTTGTCTCGAACTGCGCGAGCATAGGCGCGATATCGCGGTTGTCGCGCGCTTTTTCCATGCTAGGTATTAGAAGATACCGCGCTGATCGCGTTGATTCCTGCAATGGCAGACGCAGACGACGATGTTCTGACGACGATGAGCGTTTTCGTCATTGTGTGTTCTCTGCTATTGCGATGGCGGCGCGCGCCAAAGGCACGCAGACGAAGCACTAGCACTGTTTGTCGCGGCTGGCTCGGAGCGCTCGGTCGTCGATCGTGGTTCCGCCGCCGCCGCTGGAAGTTAACTTCGGCAGTAGCCAAGAGGTGGCGCTTAGGAGAATGCCCGGACATCTCTCATTGGTTCGTGGCACGGGGCAAGCCACCGAAAATGGCTCATCGACCCATCCTCTGCGCGGCAGACCAAACCGCTTCCGCGGCAGACCAAACCGCTTCCGCGGCAGGTTTCGCGGCACGCGGCGCGCCAGCGGCGGCGTGCCGCGCGCGTTTTGATGCCAGTGTGTCCGTACCTTTAGGCTCCAAAGACACTACCCTCAGGTACGCCTGATGTTATGTTACTGAAAGGGGAAGAGTACTGATCAATGACAGTGGACTGCTTTCGAAAAGGCAAAAAGTTTCTTATCCAAGAAATTGTTAGATCGTCAAGGTTTAAGCACGAGAGTTTAGAAATGAGGCGACAGTGAGCAACGCGATCAAATGCTTTAGAGAAGTCGATGAATATTGAGTCAGTCTGAGCATTGTTGACCATATTTTGAAAAAGATCCGTAGTGAATTCAATTATTGCGTCTCACATGAAATACCTTTTCTGAATCCATGCTGATGTTTAAAAAAGAAGTTATGACATTCTAGGTGATGAACGACATTAGTAAAAATGATGTGTTCGAGTAACTTGCAGGGAACACTAGTTAGTGATGTGGGACGGTAATTACTCACATCGCTCTTGTCACCTGACTTGAAGATGGGTAGGATTTTGCCGACTTTCCAATCATTCGGCAGCTCCCCTGTTGGCAGTGACTGCTGAAATATATGACTGAGGATTGTACTGGAAGGGACTACTGTATGCTTCAGGATTTTCGTGTTAACGGCATCAGATACAGAATTAGTCGATAATTTGAGATTGTTAATCAAAGTAGCGATTCCAGCGGCTGTTACAGTAATAGGAGTCATATATTGGTAATCAAAGTCTCCCATTTTTGGCATATTGGAATGGTCTTCCTTTGTGAACGTGGAAAGGAAATAGTTGTTAAATAATACAGATGTTCAGAGCTCTCGTAGTATGGCAAGACCAGTGCTATCCACCAGTACGGGATTGTCAGTGCTGTTTGAAGGAGATGTGGTTTTCCAGAATTGCTTAGGATTCTTTTTTATCAGTGATTGAAGGTCATCGGAAAAGAATTTATGCTTTGCATGACAAAGGGAAAAAATTTTGTCACATAGAACCTGTCCAATATGATGATCACATTGGTCGTGTTTCCCATTCCTTTAGCCTAGAGCACATTGGAATTGCCAGGTTAAAAAGCATTGGTGCAAGCACCGACCCCTATGGCACTCCCCGCTTTGTGTTGAAGCTGCTGGTTGCATGTCCCGCCACATGAATGGCAAACGTCCTATGAGTTCGAAAGCACTTTACGAAATTACAGACATGCTCGGGTAGCCCCATGCAATGCATAATGTCAAGTAAAGTCATGTGGCTATCTTCATTGTATGCCTTGCACACATATACTGCTAATATTGTTCGCACCTGGTGCATCTGATTGCCTGACAAAACCATTCAGTAAGTGCTGCAAGTCTGTCTTCTGTGCCCAGGTGCAGACAAAATCAAATTTATGCAGGATGATACCATTTGAATTCTTCACACAGCAAGCATTTTCTCAGTTAATTGGCAGACAGTGGCAGTTAAGCCAATGGAAACTGACCCTATCAACCTTCAACAGCTGAACTCTGTCGAGTGAGGCTAGCTTAGCAGGACTCTTTGAGGAACTATCAGACATTGTTTGGGATATCTTCGGCCTTAGTGAGATTAGAAGAACTGATGAGGTTATACATTGCTAAATAACGGCCGTGTCCTCTGCTATAAAGGTCTTCCTGATAAGAAGCTATACGGGGTAGGATTCCTAATCCATAAGGACATAGCAGCCAACATTGATGCATTCTAAAGCATAAATGAGAGGATAGCAGTAGTCTTAATCAAACTCAATAAGAGGTATAGATTTAAAGGTAGTACAGTGCAGTCCACTTATAACGATACCACATATAAGGATATATCGGTTATAACGATGGGTTGACATGAGAGTGTCATTTTATGCATTAGGTCTATGGGGAAAAAACCATTTATAACGATAGGTTATTCACCGCATATCGAATATAACAATCAAAATTTTGCAGTCTGGACGGCGTTTTCCGTGCCAAATAATCATAACATTTGCGTTGCTTAGTTCCCTGAAATGAACGGTGTCAAGACGAGGCGATGTTTACCTCTGTAAGTTCGTATCTGCCACCATTACCGCGTAGCGCGTCTCGCCCCGCCCGCGCACCGAAGAATAGCTGAGTAGGCGCAGCACGCCACAAGATGGCACTAGCTGCTTCGTGCGCATCAGCCACAGTCGCTCCGAAAGAAAGAGAAAGAAAAAAAAAGCGACAAGCAAAGCAGCGCGGTGGCGCCTGTCCTGCGTCTCTCTCGCGATAGCAGGCTGACGCCACTGAAGCAGCGTGCAACCAACGGTTCAACCCAGTTCGAAGATGGCGCCGACAAAGCGCAAAGCTGTGTCGCTTGACACGAAGATGGATATTTTGCAGGACTCTCGATGCGGCTTCAAAGTGAGTGCCCTCGTGAAGAAGTATGAGCTCGTCCAGTTAACGATATCAACCTTTGCGATGGCGCAAAGGTTAATCTTGTTCACGATAAGCTTTTCATCAACAGCATTGCTTACACATGGGACTTTGAGCAGAATGAGCACATGAGACTGCGCAATGAACGAACACCTGCCACCGAAAAAGTTGGCTGACGCGCAAGGCACTCCGAAATAAGGCTACTGAACATTAATGCACGGAGCATAGTGAATAAGGTAGAACAGCTTGAATACTTGTCATTGCTTCACGACGCAGAGCTTATAGCCATAACAGAAACGTGGTTGCACAGTGATGTGAAGGACGATGAGGTATTTCCAAGCACTTACAATGTAATCTGCAATGATAGAGCAACACGAGGCGGTGGCGTGGCTCTTCTAGTGAAGAAACCACTCAGATATGAAACTGTGCCACCCATAAATGGGCATGAAAGTGTGTGGTGCAAACTATTTCTTGGCAATACCATTTTGCTAGTTGGCGTTACCTATAGAGCCCCCGGAAGCCCCCGTTGAATTTTTGTATGCGCTTGACCAGCATTTAAATAACATAACGAATGCCAGAAGTAGAATTATTTTAACAGGGGATTTTAATTTACCAGGTGTCGATTGGGATGCGAGAATTACGGGGCCAGTGGAAAAGCCTAGCGCTGATATAATGTTCGAGATTATGCTTAAGCATAACTCTATTCAGCTAGTTCATGAGCCGACCAGGACATAGGGGCAAAATCAATCTGCGCTGGATTTGTTATTTTTGACTAACGGACCAGTTCATTATAATGTCGACATTGGGGAAGGCATATCAGATCATAAAACAGTAGTAGCGATTTTAAATATAGGAAACACGCAATTAGAAAAAAATCCCTCTGTATATCTGTATAATTTTAATCTGGCTGATGACACGCCGGTTACCGACTACCTTAGAACGTGCTCTTGATAATGTACCAGTTGATAATGACATAAATAGGGTTTGGAGATACTTTGTATCAGTTGTTCGCGCCTGTTTAGAAAAATATGTGCCCAAGAAAATTAAGCGCATAGGAAAACCCAGTCCATGGGTAACTAGAAACATTATTCATTTGAAACGGCGACTGAATCGTGCACGTAGAAGGATACCAAGGCGATGTGCAGAAATAGCCAGTCTCAGTACGCAAATTAGAAAAGAATTAAAAGACGCGAAGGCGGCATTCTTTTCAACAACACTGGTGGATTACTTGCAAAACGCGCCTCAGAAATTCTGGAACTACTTATCTGGTTCTACGTGCAACATTAATAAAATTAAGGTAGACGGAAATGTCTGCACTGAACCAGCTTTGATCGCTCAGGCTTTTAACAGTATGTTTAACTCTGTATTTACACCTGGCAGTAATAGGCGCCCCATAAATGTGAGCGATGGTTTGTTGCTGTGTGAAGACAAGTGATATTCAACTTTCTCGAGAAGGCATTCTAGCATCATTGCTAAAACTGGATACCAAGAAATCTTGTGGCCCTGATGAGATACCCAATGAGTTTTTAAGACGTTACTGTGAATGGATATCCCATTTTTTGTCTAGAATTTTTGCAATGTCATTTCGTATCGGAGGTGTGCCAGAAGATTGGCTCCTTGCACGCATTGTACCTATCTTTAAAGTGGGCAATAAGTTATTGGCGGAAAACTATCGGCCAATTTCCATTACATGCTCCGCATGTAAAATGTTAGAACACATAATATCGAAACATCTGGTTGAATATATAGAAAATAACAACTTATTCTACAGTAAGCAGCATGGCTTTCACCAACGTCTGTCAACAGTGACGCAGCTTTTTGAGTTGTCTTATGCTTTCGGCGTCGCAATTAACAACAACGAACAAATTGATGTTATAGCAATTGATTTTTCGAAAGCTTTTGACCGGGTGTGTCATACAAAACTTATTGAGAATTTGTATAAACTTGGTGTTAATACGCAAATTGTGAAGTGGATCCCTGCGTACCTTACAAATAGAAAGCAATATGTTCAAATAGCAGGCGAAAGATCATCCTCCTTACCTGTTTTATCTGGTGTGCCACAGGGTTCGGTTTTAGGACTAATTTTGTTTCTGGTATATGTAAATGACGTTGCTAATGACTTGCATCCTAACATTGAATTGCGTCTATTTGTGGATGATTGCCTTATTTATTGTCACGTTAAGAATGTCCAGGATCAAATGTTGTTGTACGAATGCTTGCAAAGAATTTATGACTGGTGTGTCAAGTGGGACATGAAAATTAATTTCAATAAATCAGCTTACATGACTGTATCTAACAAGAAAACCCCGTTGCTTTTTTCTTGCGGAATAAATAATAGCCCACTTCAACATGTTAGTAAGCTTAAGTATCTTGGGGTCACAATCACGCACAATTTGAATTAAAACGCACACATTGAAAACATTTGTGGTTCTGCTTAACGCAAACTCGGTCTGTTAAGGCAAAAGTTGAAAGATGCTACACCCGAGGTAAGGCTCAAGGCGTACAAAACAGTTGTACGGCCCACACTGGAATACGCATGTATAGTCTGGGATCCGCACCAAGTGGGCTTTATAAATAAACTGGAGTGAATTCAAAGACTAGCCGCACGGTTTATCTTTAATGCTTATCAAAGGACACAGTCTGTAACTGCGTTATTATCTCGTGCCGGTTTGCCCGAACTCACAACGCGCAGAAAAATAGCCAGGTTGAAATTCTCGTACCAACAGTATAACAATAAATTCAATTTGGACTCCAGACTATACTTGCGTCCCCCTGTACGAGTGTCCCCACGTACAGGTCACCCTCGTGCTGTAATGCCCTATGTGCCGCGCGTTGATGCCTTCAAATTTTCCTTTCTTGTGAAAACTATAGTCGATTGGAACAAACTTGATGCAGGTGTATTTATTGAAACGCACACAACTGAATCATTTGAGCGTAAACTGCCATGTGCTTGCTGAATGCATTGTTTGTTAAAGGGGTTGGGACACCAAATTTTGAGGCTATAAAAAGCATGTTGTAGGCTGCTTCCGTATGCAAGGACACCGAGAACGAGGTATTGGACGCTGCAAATATTTCAAGATAATTTTAATTCAGCTCCAAATAGTCATTAAAACCTCCTTCTCGTTGTCGAGACCCATCGCTAGCGCAGCAGTTACTACGTCGCAGAGGAGGAACGAAAATATTGACATCACAGCACACTAGCACAAAAACGTGACGTATGATGAGTAGCGATGAAATGCCGATTACGGAGCCTGCTGAGCCGAGCGACCGAGCATATCCTCCACTATGACCGAGCTACAGGCATATAGAAATCCTTTCATAATGCAAAGAAGGGGTAAGGCGTGCAGACACGGACACAAGAGGAGAGAAGTGGACGACACGAACGCCGCACGGCGGCCCGCGAACGGCAAACTGCGTGCGGCGAGTTGCCGGGCGGACGGGCCTTCACGTTTGAGTCTGGCCGACTCTGAAAGGGACCAGGATATGCGGCGTTCGTGTTGTCCGCTTCTCTCCTGCGTAGTCGCATAGTTTGGCAGCTCGGAGCGGTCTCTCGTTCGCTTGGCCTTTCTCAATGTGAGGGCCCGTCCACGTTACCGGCATTGAAACTCGCCGCACGCCGTTTGCCGTTCGCGGGCACCCGTGCGACGGCGGTTTTGCTCGCGAACGGCGAGATTTCCTTGCCGTAGAGAGGACGGTCCCGGGACCCATTTGTGCAGCAGCCGTACGGCGAAGCGGACAATCAGCGACCGAGGAGTGGTCACTCTGGCACCGACGGCAGCTTCACCGCCTCTGATCACTCGGCGCGGCCGATATCGTCGCTAGGCCTTTTCTGGTTCACTTCAAAGCTAAAGCTTACGGCGCTTCGGAATGAATCACCGACTCTCACAAGCCGCAATATTTTCTTACCGTTGTTGTCGCTCTTCGCAATAATTATAATAATCGCGACATGCACTTCGAATCGCCAGTTGTTGACCTCTGCTGGCAGAGCACGCGTATGCGCGAGCAGACGACGCAGCATAGTTTTACATGACTATATTTTGCGGCCCACGTGACCAAGCCATGTTGCGTTTCCTCCTCTGTGACGTCATAGCATCCCCCGGAGCCCAGAAACCGAAACCGAAATCGCTCGGTATAATAATGCTATTATTAAATTATTTATCGGATATATATGAATCCCGCTGTGTGTATTGTGCTCCCTGAAGCATGACGCAACGTTTGAATCAGCAAACGCATGAACGAAAATTTTGATGTCTCCACCCCTTTAATTGCGGAACTGGTGTTACGTGTTTGTGGAAAATTCTTTCCCCCCACCCCTGTAACAGCCCGCAAGGGCTAACAGTATTGGAAATAAATAAATAAAATAAAATAAAATAAAATAAATAAATAAATAGAAGACCAGCTGGAATGCACCGGACAGATGTTCGCCGAGCAAATCAGAGTTTCCCATACTCCCACCTACCAAAAACAGCAGAGGCAAGACCAGACAAAGCGAATACGAAAAAATCAGAATCGTAACCAAATCCGGCAACGTGATCCTTCAGGTCGGCAAAATTAGGATCCTAGGTACGGTCATCGAAAAGCATGGAAGAAATGGCGAAACCATCACGTGTCTCACGGCAAAAGCAGCCAACGTGATTTGACTCCTCAAACGAGTCACTTCCCGGAACACTGGCATGAGAGAGGAGAGACTAATTAGGCTCGTCCAATTGTTCATCATCAGCCACATCGCATACGTTGCAGTCTACCCCAGATGGCTGCAACACGAACGTAACAAAATCAACGTGATCATCAGAAGAGCGTACAAAATGGCGCTGGGCCTGTTCGAGTCCACGAGCACGACCCGCTTTTTACTTTTACAACTCGGGATACACAATATGCTCGAAGAAATAGCCGAAGCGCAATGGTCTTCTCAACTGGAGCGGCTGTCCATGATCAAAGCCGGGAGGAACATAATAGACAACCTGGGAATAGGACGCTCAAACGAGGTGGAGATGAAGCTCCCCATCTCTGAAGAGGTCCGACGCCAGACCAGAATCGACCCCATACCGAAGAACATGAATCCTGAGTTCAACAAAGGAAGAAGAGCGGCGAGGGCCAAAGCTGTCATCGACCAGCACGCTAACGACAAGCATGCATGGTACGTGGACGCGGCTGAATACCAACGGAACACCTTCACAGCGGTTGTCATAGAGGCGTCAACTGGCGCCACGAGGACGGCAGCGAGCGTGAGAAGTGCCGGAGTGGAACAAGCGGAGGAGGTATCCATCGCCCTGGCGATCGACGACGCAGACTGCCACACGGTGCTGAGTGACTCGAGACAGGTGCTGCAAAACTTGGCCAAAGGCCAAATCTGCAGGGAGGCCGAGCACGTACTACGAGCGGCCAAACTACAAGACAGAAAAATAAGACTAAAGTGGTTCCCGGCGCACGCGGGCGACGCATCGGAACGCAATGAGAACCACAATGATACAGCACACACAGCGGCGCGAGTACTAATCAACTGCGCCTCGGAGACAGACCGTCCGACCTGGTTTGGAACCAAGGACCGCATGACAGACTACAACGAAATCACGAAGGCCTACCGCTTGGCTCGCAGGACTCTCCCACCCCCGCACCCGAGGCTGAGTCGAGCGGAGGCGGTACTACTGAGACAGCTCCAGACCGGATCGCTACCGAGCGCAGGACTGATGCATCGCATGTACCCAAAGACATATCCGACCGATAAGTGCAGAGTCTGCCGGAGGGAGATGGCAGATTACACGGACATCTTGTGGGACTACGTTAAAACTCCAGAAGAAGCAAAATCAAGAACGATCCACCGCGGCTCGAGGTAGCCGCAAAGAGCTACGACCAAGACGAAGAGCTCTGGGCCGTCCAGCAAGTCCTCGGGGCGCTTGAAAGGCAGGGACCCAGCGAGCCAGCAACGGCAAGCGGAGACCCGCGCCGAGTAATGGTGACTTCGTAGATGACGTAGGCCCTCGTCGGGGCACGCAAACGCCCAACTGCAAGCACAAATAAAGTTGGCTCCAATCCAATCCTCGAGCACCTAAATTCCTTTAAGCCGAGTATACAGTTCACAGCTGAAGAGGAAAACAATAAGCGAATTCCCTTTCTGGATGTCTGTCCTCGTAGAGAGGACTTGAAGCGGCTTGAGGACTAGTGTCTACAGAAAGCCAACGCACACGGGGAAGTACCTGAGCTTCGACTTGGCGGACCCAATTGGGCAAAAGCGATCCGTCACAGCCACAGCAGCACTCTTCTCCTGGGCATTCCGTTTTTAAATTTGAAAACATGAAGTGGGGGGTACGATTTACAATCGAAACCAAAACATGACACCACCAAAATAGTGAGACCAATGAGATATCAGGGGAGCTACAACATAATTACAATTTTATGTTTGCTCTATGGCCTCACCCATAGCTTTTCGCTATCCCGCACATTTGTTTGCTTTTTGGAAAGGTTTTTGAACATCTTTGAAAGTTTTACAGTGCACACAACACTCATGGGGGGTTTCGATAGTTGATGGAAGTGTCACTGTTCCACTCGCGGCAGCACCCTCAGAATGGTGGCACTTGCGGGGAGTATCGATAGTTCATGGAAGAGCAGACATCACTCACGTGCTTCTCTTTCCCTGTAGCTCTTAGTTTGACACGTTCGACTTGACTGCTGGCTACGTGCTACTTCCATGCTTCCTCAGTCGTCATGAGCATTCCAGGCCCTCTAAACATTTGCCGCTTGTTCACAGCAGTGTTCAAGAGGGCTGCCATCCTTTACGCCGAAGAAACAAATCACTGCGCAGCGGGCCGCAAGTTCGATGTTTCTGGACGGGTGATGTGAGAGCAGCAACGAAGCAAAATTTTCACCTGTGACTGCAAGGGAAGAATTTCTCACGGCCGAAGTCTGGACACTTTCTGGAGCTGTAGGCCAAGCTTATGGCATATGTCCCTGAAATGCGTGGTCGGTCCCTGCCAGTGAAATGCGACATGGTCATGAAACAAACCTGGACCTACCCCTTTTAAGGACCTGCTCCGCCATGAGTACGAGTGGCTGGCGGCAGAACACCGCAATCTTACACCAACCAGACCAGTCAAAAGAGCCTCCCTGACGGCTGCGTGTGGATTTGGCGTGGGCTGCTGTTCCACAAGATGTCGTGGTGCGGTCGTTTGCCAAATGGGGAATTTCGCTAAACGACGATGCGCTGTGGGACTGTAGCAGCGATGTTGATGGCAGCACTACTGAGGACGAGTATTCCAGTGACCACGCCAGGTACCTATGACTTTCGTTATCGAATGCACCCTCGGGTATACTCTTTTTTTTTCTTTTCTTTTCTGTCACATGTGATATGAGGTGGGGGGGGGGTGTGCTGACTTACATTCAAGTCGACGTACAATCGTGTAAATATGGTAATGTGGCATTTGCCTTCTGAAGCAGTACTGCCCAAAAAGCATGATGTCCGAAGCAAACCCGTTTCACAAATCTTGCCCAATAGGCCACGACATTTCTACTGCTGAACATTTTGGGGCTGGGAGTGTTGTGACAACATTATTTTGGAAGATTGGAGGCCACAACTTGCGACAGTGACATCAGCTGTGTGGCCAAAAATTGCAGGAGTTTCACAGGTGTCAGGTCAGCAGACGAAGTACGCAGTTGTTGAAAAGACTGGATGTTTGTGTCATGCGACATTGTGCATAGCGTTGCCGTTCGTCTTGTTAGAAGTTCTCGGTGGCGCCAAAGGTGGTCTATCTCTTCTTGAAGTCGGGCCAATCTCATATCCAATAATACGAGATCGTATGGTGTTTCCATTTGCGAAGGAGGAGGCTCAGTTTGTCGGTGAAAGCCTCCTGCGCGGCTCTTTGACCATGGCAGCATAACTTTTGTTTTCCATGGAAGGCGTGACCTCCATGACGTGATAGTCATCGGTTTCTAAATCCTCCAGATTGGTCTTGGTCATTTGACTGTTGGCATTTATGCCGAAGTTCTCGCGTGTTGTTTCGTTTAGTCATTCAGGTGACATTATGTCATGGTCATCACACTTCCAAAGGCCACAGCGAAAATTGGAGCCAGCTGTTGCGTCTGTGTCAGCACCCAGTTGTGTGTAAGGACATGATGCCTTCATGTGCCCTTTTTTGTAGTAACCATAACAAAATATGACAGCAGGCTTGAAAGGTCAAAGGCGAAGGATACAGCCATAGTAGTACATCTTCTCCAGTGGGCTTAAGGGACCTTGGACATTGATGACACAAGTAACCCCTCTTTCCCGTGTGGCGTGCAGCAACAATGATATGTTGGGGGCAGAAGAGCTCACCGTGCAGGGTGTCTTGTTCTGCCCTTGGGTCGACTCTAGCGACCACATACGTTGACGTCCGATGCTTGATAGGCCTGGACAGGTTAAGTCTCGCCGTCTGGAGGAACAATCTGCCTAAGCTGCTGAAGTCGACTAACCGCGTCTAGTGACAGTATCCACACCGACACTGTATTTGTTTGTTGATGGATGCGGAATAACCCCGTCCTGTAAAGACATGCATCTGGAGCGGCTTGAACGATGGTACAGCGGAAAGGTCGATGCAGGCGCGTGCTTTGATGATGGCCTTGTATGTGTGTGCATGTCAGGCCACAGGAAATGGGTTGTGCATGCATGCTTCACATTTGGGGTCGACTCTTGTTCACTAAGTCCATGGCAGTTTGTGAAGAGAGACGTTTACCAGGAGCTTTCAAGGCAGCGGCCTCATGGGCCAAAGCGTCTGTGTTCATGAAGACTGGCGATAAGTGGCATGAGACGCCATTTGCTTTGCACGTAGAGCTGCTGCTGAGAGTGGCATTGGCACTTGTACACACAGACACCGCTTGGCATTCCCTATTGCAGCAGTCGGGCTGGTACACTGGTTATGGTGGTACCTTTGACAAGTTAGGCCTACTTTCCAGCAGTCAGGAAATGATGAGTGCCAGAAGTGGTTAGCGAGTCATACTGCACATTCGCTAGGAGAAGTTCGCACAAATCATGAAAAAGGACCGGGTGCTGTGAATCCGGGAGCTGTGAGAAGCCAAACTGAGAGCTAGCAGCACTCGCAGTGCTCCCAGAGTCCAAATTGCGGATACTGCAAAATTCGCGAAAAGCACTTTTGCTTGACCGGGCACTTCCATATTTTCTTCACGAAGACAGATGTTTTTTTTTCCCCACAAAACTAAGATTTATTTCGTCTTGGCACTCAGGAGCAAAATATATTTTTGATCAGAATTGAAAAGGGTCACCAGGCATACCTAGCCGATCTTATCTGAACACACCCAATAAGAGTTCGTAAACCGATGTCTCGGAGCAGTGTATTTGACCCTCGGTGTCCCATGTTGTTGTAACACATAACGGATGACATTGATGCATGTAAGACAGTGTCTTACATGGTATCAAGCATGTAAAGTTGCACATTACTACAGCAAACATTACATTAAAATATTACTACAACAAACAGATTTGTTTCCTCTAGCTGTTCCTTGAAATGCCTAGCATTTTGTATTTAACCCTTTCATTGCCGGGCTTTTTTGGAGATGACAAGCCACCATGTGGGGTGTATTTTCTCGGATATTATAAAATAAACACAAATGTTTATTTTTGGTCATTCACAAGGGTGCAAATGACACAGATTCTTATTTTATCTATTCATGGATGGAAGTGCCATGCCAGTTGCGCCATTATGCACCGAACCGCTGAACTGCACCAACTTGTGCCAAACATCGAACGAAGTCGCTGAATGTTGCGGGATTTGTATGTTCAGTGGCAACTACACAGCCATGTTTTTGCCAGCATTTCGCCTTAGAAACCAAGCTAGAGCAGTCTGTTTCAGTGCCTGGCACCATTGTAGTGTGGGTGTGTTTGGTGGTGCATTTTAATTTGGCTGTAGTAAAACGGAAATCCTTTGTGCTATACAGTAAAAGCTCGTTAATTCGAACCGCAAGGGGAAGCCGCTTCAGTTTGAATTAACGAAAGTTCGAACTAACGAAAGTGAAGGAGGGCAACAGTACACTGCGATTTGGAAGCAGAAGGGCATGTCAGAAATTTGGCGTGTCAGAAAGTGATGGCGTATGCCGCGGGCACACGCCATCTTCAAGTCGAAGCTCTGGGTCCGACTGTGCCACACCACCGATGTCCACCGAAACGAACGTTAGCCGAGGCTTAACACCATCACAATGAATCGCGACGGCTGATACCTCCTAAGCTGAAAACAGAGGTGCACAACCGATGAAGACTGCCGAGACAAAGACGCTGAACATGTGAAGGTGGCGAAGGCCCTGATTCGTTGGTTCTTGATTGCAAGCGCAGCTGCGACGTACTTGATTCGCTGTGTTTTGGAGCGTGCCGTGCCATCTCCGCACAACATTGGCAGCTGTACAAGATTTGCAAAGCCTCCGAGATTCGCAACGGGCAAGAAGTCTCGGAGGTTACGTAGAACGGAGAGGCGTCAGCCGCCGCTGCCTTCTGGCTGACCCCGCGTCGGTTAGATTTTTTTCCGATTTTGCCTCCTCTCGCCGTTCCCTCCGTTTCGGAGGCAATACAGCCTTGTGTGTAGGCAGTAGGCGCGTTTCTCTGGCCGTGTGCCAGGTGAGCGTAGTTCGAATTATCCGTGAGGGAACCTTCTCGCGTTTGAATTAACGGACTTTATTATACATAGACTTCTGTGGAGCTTGGCCGGACCAAATCGTACAGTTCGAATTATCCATAAATTCGAATTATTGAAGTTCGAATTAACGAGCTTTCACTGTACAATGCACTGTGAATGTTTTTTATAAGTCTTATGCATTTGTGTAACATGTGGACAAGTTAACGATGATTTGAACTGGTGCTTCTTTTATGAGGCAGCTGGGAAAGAAAGCTGCGCTCCCAGCTGAATGAGCAAGTTGTACAGCCTGTAGTTATACATTTTAGGGCTCGCTTGTATGCCCTATTCATAAATCTGTGTTGATTAATGGTGAACACCATGCGTGTAACATTAAAATATATTTCAAAGATGAACCACGTCTGGTTACCGGTATGGTAATGCGGCACGCTAACAAACGAGCTGCTTGCTTTCATGAAACTTCTTGACCAGAAATATCCAGTGGCAACTGTAATGATCCCTCAAATTTGTACTGTGGGTACTCTGTATTCTGCACAACCATGCCGTGCAAAATCAAGTTTTTGTGACTACAAAACGCAAACCGAGGATGTAAAGTTTTAGTTTTAGACTACCTAAAAAGTAAAGAGTCGGAGTATATGCGAACAGCAGCAATTGCTTGCAATGATGTTTGTGATGTGACTTGCGCAGATCGAGTCTATTAAGAAACCATTGTTTGGCATACAATATATCGATCACCATTTTACATTTATTATATGCGACAGCCTTAATAATCAAGCTTGTGCAAAATATTGGTCGGTGATGCTGATCGAAAAGCCACTGAACACTTTTTCCCCTTTATTCTTTTCATAAATGTCAGAATTTTTTTCTTTCTGCTCACCAAGTTATGTGCAATACTGGCAGCAAACATACAATGACCAACCAAGTAACTTCGCATTTATTCTCTAGTTTCATGCTGTTCCACCTGAATGCCACCAAGAAATAAAAAATAACTGAGGGCATTACGAGAACGGTGTTCACTTGTTTATGGTTGTCACAGTCAGTATATTTTGGTCACTGTGCACTAATATGTCTAATTAGGTCATTTTATAAACTCGCCTAATAGAAGAGATGTCAATGAAAATGTTGTGGAGGATGTTGAAACATGAGTGATAACTGAATTTAAAGCAACCTAGGATTGGCATTATCCAATAGCTTGTCTAATAAGTGAGGTAAGTAATGTTAGCTAATTACTTAAATATTAGTTGCTTGTGCACACAAAAAAACAAACTCTTGACAAGCAATAACAAAGGCCTATCAACGTTCAGTGGGCTGCTGTTTCGTAAATCCCCCCTTTTTTTTTTCTTGGCCACATTTAGTTGGCATGTCCAATATGTAATTTAACAGGGTTCTCCAAGGAACACGTGTAGGTTTTCTTGGTCAGATATATGACATTTTTTTCCTTTAGTGAACTTTCCTCCACCTTGCATGTTTCTGTAGAACTAATTACCCGTAACCCAATAGTGTTTTACAAAGTCAAATAACACCTTTTTTTTTTATTTGCCTGTACATATTTCACTCATGTTTATCCTTACCTAACATGCTTCAAAACAGGTATCTTCTGTTCCACAACGAATATTTAAAAATGTAATATTCATTGTATATAATACAATGTAGTATTTATGGATTATTGTAATAAAATTTCTTGCTGAAACAGTAATGGTTATGACTTTATTAGCGAAGCCACTAGCTTCGTGGCACACTGCTTTACACGGCAATACAATACTACGGAACTCGCGCACAGAGGGAAGGCACCGTCGGCACTTATCATCGCATAGTCCCGGAATGTCCTTGCTGCCTGCCGTCCACGCTCGGCACACAGGGTTGCAGACACAACACTCCCCCCCCTAGCCAATGTGGTTCTCCAGGTAGCGTGGCTGTTGTTTGATGTGCTGAAAACGGCCAGGTTGTTCTTATGGCTCGAATGCCTCGGATAGTTCCACCGGGTGTGAGATAGGTGATGATATGGGCGACTCGGCCACTGGTTTCTCCGGGATGTCAGCGCGTTCACTTGGCACAGTTTGCTCCCCGGAATGTTCACGAGGCTCCGGAAGCAACAGCTGCTGGCCAACGGTCTTATTTTGCAACACAATTAGAGGTTGACAGGATACTCATTCCACTCTCTGCTCCTTAACTGATCAACATGATACTTCCAAAGATGACCGTCTTTGGTACGAACCATGTATGACAGAAGTCCTGTAATGTTGCATACAATGCCAGGCAGCCACTTGGGACCTTCCAAGTAATTTTGGATGAACACGGGCTGTTGATACTCCAAAGTACCACACCTTCTGGCTGCCTTGCTGTGCCAGTTTCTCCTGTTTATCCTTCATCTCCCCCAGCAGATCTGGGCGCATTTTATCCAGTGCAGTGTGGAGTCTTCTGCCCATCAGCATTTCAGGACTATCGCTTGTTGTTGAGTGTCGAAGAACATGTTGGCTTACAAGAAAACGAGCCAGTTTTGTGGTCGTGTCTCCACCACTCATGCGTCTCAGAACCTGCTTGGTCTCTTGCACCATGTGTTCAACCTGTCCTGAAGATGGGTGGTAACGTGCCACACTGACATGATGGATCTGGTTGTCTCGCATGAACACTTCAAACTCCTCTGAACAAAATGCTGTTCCATTGTCTGAATCCACAGTGTCTGGGATGCCATGCACTGCAAACAAAGCACGCAACTTGCGGCACACAGTTGCTGATGACATGGATTTCAGAGGAAGTACTTTCAACCATTTGGAGTGCGCGTCGACCATCAGGAGGAACAGTTCATCGGAATGGTCCTGCAAAGTCTATTAGGGTCCTCCCAGGGACATGACCTTGCACATTCTGGCCTTGTCTTTTGAGAGCACTGAAAAGTTCGCACCTTTCGCTCAATGTCCGCATCGATTCCTGGCTACCAGACCGGGCTTCTTGCCAAGGCTTTCATGTGCACAATACCAGGATGTGTGCTGTGCAGCAACTCTAAAACATGACTTTTTGCTTGGTTTGGAATAATCGCCCTGCTGCCCCGCAGAGGACAGCCACGCTACCCTGAAAGCTCATGCTGCCGATGAATAAATGGCTTAAATTCCTCTTGTAGTTTGCCATGAGGCCAACCATTCACAACCCAATGTTGAACTCTAGCCAAGGTTGAGTCACTTTGATTGCACCGAGCTGTGAACATCCCAAGCAGTTTCAGGCCCTGTCTCCAGCATTCGCACTTTGCCCAATTTTTTTTCAGTTAAGCTTGTCTCTGTTGCTCCAGGCAGTTGACTAAGGGCATCTGCATTTCCGAGGCCTTGCACGGGCCTGTACTCCAATTCCTAGTCATATGCAGACAGCATTAGCAACCATCGTAACATCTTTCATGAAAAAACTTCTGGCACTGGCTTTGCATGGTGCTACAATCCCAGTAGAGGCTTATGATCAGTCACTACGCAGAAATAGTGGCCGTAGATAAACTCGTGGAACTTCTTAATGCTAAAGCCTATGGTCAAGGCATTTCGGTCCGTCTGTGCATAGTTCCTCTCTGCTGCCGTCATTGTTCGGGAGCCATAGGCTATTGGCACCTCATAGCCATTATCATCAACGTGGCCCTACACCGCTCCAAGCCCGTACGGCGAAGCATCACAGGCCAGTAGTAGTGGCTTCTGGATGCTGTAGTGGGCAAGGATGGTTGACGATTGTAGCAGCTGCTTAGCTCGATGAAAAGCCTCTGCTTCTTGCTTTGTCCGCTTCCAGCTGCCATCAAGTAACCTGTACGAGGGTGTGCGCAGTTCCACACAGGAACCTGTTGTAGAAGGCTCCCAGAAAAGCCTGCAGCTCCTTTTACAGCTTGGTGCACCATGCAGAGCCCTCACCTTGTCATCAGTTGGCTGGATGCCTGCCCCGCTGACTTTTTACCCACGAAACTCAAGTTCATCCATGCGAAAGGCGCATTTCTCTTCGTTCAGTCGCACACCTTATCCTGTATGCTCTGTAGCACTGCTTCAAGTTGCCCATTATGTTCATCTTTGCCGCCAACCAAGATGTCGTCTAGTTAGACTTGCACACTTTCAATACCTTAAAACAGCTCTTCCATGTACCACTAAAATATAGCAACAGCTGCTGTTACTCTGAACTGCAGACGCATTACTCAGAAAAGTCTGTGATCAGTTGAAAGTGTCAAAAGGTCAGCAGTTTCCTTGTCAACGACTATTTGCTGATACACTTGACTGAAATCAAGCTTGGAGAACTTGGAACAGCCCACTACCTCAGCAAACAGCTCTTCTGGTGTAGGCAAGGGATATGTTTCCCAACAGATCACAGGATTCAAAGTACTTTTGCAGTCCCTGCAAATTTGTATACTGCCATCCTTCTTGACTACAGCAACTATCAGTGTGGCCCACTGGAAATGTCGGACAGGCTCAAGAATACTTTGCCCGATAAGTCTATTCAGGGCCTCATCCACCCATGGAAGCGGAGCAAAGGCGATGGGCTGGGGCTTGAAAAATCTGCGATCAGTGTGGCCCACTGGGAATGTTGGACAGGCTCAAGAATACCTTGCCCGATAAGTTTATTCAGGGGCCGTATTCTGTAGCGGTTTGCTTTGGAACCGGTTCGGTCCGGCTGTTACGTCGGGATTACGTCACTCAGAGAAAGAGTGGAACGGGGCGGTGTGAGGAGAAACAATCAACGAGCTGCGGTCTGCCGGAAGATCACGTCATCACTTTGGTTTGTACTTGAGGGATGGTATAGCAATTGAAGGATGTTGCTGGTTTGATAAAAAACATTGGTTTGTATAGGACACTTGCAAATATAATTTTCAGTAATAAATGTGAGCTTGCAGCGCAGACGGCTACTGGGAGTTGTAATTTTATTTGTGTTGTTTTCTTATTTAGTCGCTAGGTGATGTGCCATACGTTATGCAAACAACTTGCCTCACTTTGTTTACGTTTTGGATTTGTTCGCGCGCCGAAACCGAAACGATGTCGTCGCACAAAAACAGGCGGCTGGGTCCTCATATTTCAGTGAGGCAGCGCGAAATACTCGTTTCATTTGTCGAGGAGCACCCCTACCTAGCAAAGGCGTCGTGTGTGTTGGGCCAGCAGCTGACGGCGGCTTTCTGTTGTGCCGTGGATGGGAATCTAACCCATCCTTTTTCTTTGCCCACAATCGTAATGGCCTTGGCGACAGCCGTAATGATCCGGCTGACTGAAGGCTGCGACAGTGCAATCGCTTCTTCACTCCTGACGCACTGGAAAGCTCCCGGTGGCAAAAAACCGCTGCGCGCACAGCACTTTCATCGTAGTGTTGACACCACGAAATCTTTGAGATCCGAGGTGTTCTTCCAGCTCATCGCAAAGACGTCGCACTATGTCTTTGGAGAGCCTAAAATGCCTTCGAAACTCTTCTTCGGCCATGCCGAACGCGTCGCGCCATTGCCTCTCGTCGCCAGCAGCACAACCAAAGGAGCCGCCATTGCTGTATCTGTCTCGTCTCGTCTAGGTGCCGGCTCGTCAGCTGGCGCGAGACTAGCCGGCAGCCACGGTTGCCCTAGCAACCCTCGACATCATGCTCGCCACCGCGCGCAACCCTCGAGCGAACCACTTCTCCGTGGTTCCTCTCGTAGCAGGGAACCGGTTCCTTTCCAGATGATTGGCAACCTGTGTGACGTCAACAAAATTTGTCGTCCCGCCCACCAGGGATGACGACAACGAAGCGCCGACCAATGTCGACAGCCAGACTGAACCGGTTCCAAAGCGAACCGCTACAGAATACGGCCCCAGGGCTTCATCCACCCGTGGAAGCAGAGCAAAGGGAATGGGCCGGGCCTTGAAAAATCTGCGTTGTGCGTTTGGCTGCACTTCCACCCCTACCGGCAGCCCTTGGCTCTTCCTGAGACCAGGTTGAAAAACCTTTGAGGGCTTTTTTAGCACTTTAGTGAGGGATGGGCTTTGGCTCACTTTGTCCATTCTCAGTTGATGAACCTTCAGATCAATCCAACGAGCCTTGAACCAGTCCCGGCCGAGCAAGCTCACACCTGCTCGGTTGACCATGACTAGATGTAGCCGCTCCTACCTGCCCTTGTAGTTGACTTGGACTGTCACCAAGCCTAGCACCTTCAGGTCTTGCTGGCTATACATACGAAGTTGCAACTCGCATAGCTGAAACTTATGCTTGGACACCCAAAGTGTCCGCAGAGTCCTCTTGCTGACTACGAAGCACGCAGCTCCGGAATCGACTTCCATCTCAAAAGACCATCCATTGACTTTGACAGTGATGTGAAATGCAGGCTCTTCACCTGCTATCTGGAAGACACCGTACACATTCGTTGTCCCGTCACCGCAGCGCTGACTAGCTTGCTTGCTGTCTTCCGTCCAGGGCGTTGGCGAAGAGTGCTGAGCTTTCTGCCGCCAAGCTTTTACAATGTGCCCACGCTGCTTCCAATAGTGACATTGCATGTGCCGAAAAGGACACAAGTCTGGCACATGACATCCTCCGCAGCGAAAGCACTTGCTGTCTGGCCTGGGCTTCACAGTATCTTGCTTCGCCACCATTGCCTTCTGAATGCAGCATAGTTCTGCTGTTGTCACCCCATCAATATTCTCGATCTCTCAGTGGGCATGTTCTGCTTATAATGCTTTTTGCTGGGCCACTTCAAAGGTTGACTCGGGCTCAGAAAGGAGCCGTCGCTGCAAGGCATCATACCGGAGGTCACAGATCAACCTGTCATGAGCATATCTTCCAAGGTAGTCGCAAAGTTACAGTGCTCTGATAGTGACAAAGCTCTGTGCTATAATCAGCGATGCTCTCGCCTGGCTGCTGGTCACGCTTGCCAAATCAAAACCTTTGCACACTGATGGATGGCGTGTGGTTGACATGCACTGACAGCTTCTTGATGATGTCAGCTTAGCTCGTGCACAACGGCAGAGCTGGTGAGCACAGTGAACGAATGACTGTGCACGTCATTGGCCCACATACTGTGCACAACACGGCACATTTCTTTTCTTCTATAGTTATGTGATTTGCTTTGAAGTAAAATTTGAGCCTTTTGACGTACAGAGCAGTCCACTTTCAACGACAACACCAGGACATGTGGCGTCTGCTCCTCACCACAACTGGCCAGTGGCTGCAGTGAGCTTCGTGCAGGCACAGAGAGCGGTGATCTCTCGTTGTCTGCTACCATCTGCAGCCGCAGTGAGCGTTGTGGGTGGTGCTCTTTCGTTGCCTGCTACCATCTGCCGCCGTGCTTCGCATCGTCACGAAAAAAGCAGCTCGCCTAGTTCGTGCATGAAAGCAGGCACTTTCCTTCCAGCTGGAAGGAAAGTGATGGGATTGATCTACAATGAGATAAATGTCACAATGACACTAACACCTTTTCTTCACCTTATCGATACATAAAGAATTGCCCACTTCAGCAAAAGTTTAGTATACACGTCGACTTCTGCTATTCCACGATGGCTTGAGGGCCATACGATGAAAGCCAACATATTGTTGAACTGTGGCTAGGGAAGTACAGTTGGTGCGCTGTTTCAGGATTAATGAAGAGGCCACTCAAAGCAGTTAATAGAATTGTTCATGCTTATAAGAGCAACTGATGCATAAAGGACACTCCTAGGAAGCCACGGCGTTGGGCTACGAGCCATGTGGGAGACCTTGCCATTGTAGCTGCTGTGGCCTACAGACCTCGGGCTACTGTTCAAGGCACCAAACGAGACCTTGGACTGAATTCTTCAAAGACAACTGTGAATTGCTGCTTGTATAAGGCAGGGTTAAAAAGCGGAACATCTGCACAGAAGATCCCCCTTCACACTGCTTACAGGAACAAGCGGCTTAAGTTTGCAGAGTGTCACGCAGGCTGGATGGCGCAGGATTAGAAGAGGGTCGTCTTTACAAACAAGTCTGCTTTTACCACCTGTTGGGACCAGAAGACACGCATTTGGCGCCCTGACTGCACTTGGTAATATACACCTTTACTATAATGTTGCTCCTTGCACAATTTTTCATTTCCATTATTGATAGCTGGAAACTTGTCTCTCTGGTTCTGAAAATTCCTGGAAGTGTTTGTAAAAGGGGATGATGATCCATAAAACAATATACAGTATTATTTATGGAATCCGACCTCTCCTATCACACGGAGCCTATCACGGTTGACAACAGGCAAAAACTGCTCCCATGTAATTATTTGAAGGGTAGCTTGAAAAATGTGCAGTCAATCTTTTTCTAGTTGCAATGTGTAGAAATGGTGGCTAATATATAGCAATGGTATCAGCGATGACACATAACACTACATTACATTTCAGAAGCTCCTTATGTCACAAATATAACAAACTAGGAAGAGCAGTGTCATTTCTTATGGATAGAGTTTTCCGAAGGAATCTATAGTTCCATTTTGTAAAAATCTTTGCATGTCATAAGCTGAACCCTAGATATTGCAGAGATACTGAGCGTGATGATGCAGTGTCAAGTATGCAAAAACTTCCAGTTTAATGAAAAGACCCACGACTTGCACTGCCTGATTGCACGCATTGCGGATCATACGACGTGCTTGTTGAACCTCTGTTATTTCGTAGTTCAGCTACAGTCCAGAAGACATCCAGCGGGTCACTGCAAGCGGAAGGACAGCCGTCAGCGTGTGGGGCTGCATGACAAAGGACTGCCTCGGGCCTCTCGCCAAGCTGGAAGGAAAATTCACGGCCATCAAATACTTTGACGTCATCGAACAAGTTGCACTTCCTCATGCTGCAAATGGTGCTTCCCAGCCACATGACTTCCTGTTCCCGCATTACAGCTACCCTGTACACAATGCAAAAAAACCTCTATCACTTCTGCTGTGTCACCAAGTGGAAGTTCTGAGCTGGCCACCGCAATCTGCCAGCTTGAACCCCATAGAAAATGTTTGCAGAACCATGAGGAAGGCTCTAGCAAGTTAGTGCCTGCATGGGCTCTCCGCAGACCGGCTTTGGAGCACTGTCAAGGCCGAATGGGAATGTTTGAAGCAAAATTCGTTCTTCATTGATGTCTTGTATGCAAATCTTCCTTCAAGAATGAAGGCAGTGCTGGAGGCAAGCGGCGACGTGACCAGATGTTGAGCAGTGCACGGGGATTACCCTTTTGTTTTCTTAAAGCTTGGAAAGATTAAAGTTTTTAAGAGCACCTTTGATGTCAAGTCCTAATATAGAGGTCGTAGCAATCAGTATTTTGAAGTCGTATTCTAAAATGGCTACTGTAACAACAAAGGCACCATTTGTAAATGTTCACAACTTAATGCTTTAGAACAATTTCGCCATCCTGGTAAACTTCAGCATCCACTTGTTACTGAAGTCTCTGAAACTGCAGGAGCTTAACAGGTTATAGAAACCAATACGTTTCCCCATCGAGCTTAGCGCTGTGGATTCTTTTGAATGCTCTTTAAAGGCCTATGCACTGCAGCAACTCAAATATGCATTAGTGCACATGAGCTAGCCACTATACATGGAGAAATGCTCTCTAATATAGTTGTGCCACGTAGAGAAATCTGTAAAAAATTCTGATGTTTGTCTCGTAACGTCAAACAGGAAAAATAACTGTGAGGTAATATTTTGCACCGTCCAATTCTCCTTCAGTCTTGCAATGGCTAGCTATCTGAGTGTGACCAGGCAGTCTCCAGCCAACTTTAACAATGTGTGAATGGGTTGCTTTGTGACGATCCGAAGCACGGTGGTAGAAGGTAGCAGACGATGAACGAGCACCACACACTACAGTCGCTGCGGTTGCACACAGTAGCAGATGCCAAAAGAGCACCTCCCACTGCGCTCACTGCGCCTCTGTGAAGCTCGTGGTACCTGCCAGCCGGTGGTGGCGCAGAGCAGACGCCATGCACTCCAATGTCCCCTCTAACAGTGGCCCGCTCTGTACAAAGTCAATGCCACCTCACCAGATCCTGGCATGAATTCTCTCATGGAGCCCAACGTTGTTGTTGTCGTTGCTGCCATCTCGGTGGATTTGCCTCATTGTCAGCCGTTATGGTTTTATATGCGAAGCCCCTAGCTTCGGACACACTGGGTTACACAGCAATACAACACTAATGAATTCGCGCACAGAGGCGAAGCACCATCAGCACACACTGTCGCATAGTCCTGGAATGTCCTTGTTGCCAACCATTCAAGCTCAGCACACAGGGTTGCAGACACAATAGTAATCTTCTGCCATAGAATATCCTGACTTAAAATTGACTTGCAGTAATCCAAAACTTCCTTGGGCGCTTCCATCCGGGTCTATTCCTCACATATCTATCTTTGTTTTCTACCTCTTACCTAGTTTTGTCAGGACAAAAAGACAAGAGAGAGAAAAAACGTACAAAAGGTGGCAGAAACACGCAAGAGTGGTGGCCTTGCACTACGACATGAATATTTCGATGAGGATTCGGTGTGTTTGTGGTGCAAAACATTCGGGAGCCACCGCTCCCGTCTGCAGTGGATATGCGATCTACGCAGCGCAACCACCCCACGAGGGTGTGCATTCCACAGCACACTAACAAAAATTTGGAGGACGCTAAGCTTCGCCTTTAAAAGTGGAACACGATAGCATTCAAGGATCCCTGACTGCTTCCCGGCAACTGGAGTGCATGCAACCATAATGTTTACCGGGAAACGCTGGCCGCGAACACTCTGCACAAAGGCAGGCTCTCTGGTAAAAACGCAGCCTCCTGTGTGGGCCGCGATGCAGCGGAGGCAAGTACCATCTGGAGGTATTGCAAAGAACCAGGCACGCTGCTTTGTGGCCTCCAAGATACTCTAGCGCGGGCACGCACAAATGGTGGATGCCATGGCCTGTCTATGAATGGTAGAAACGCTGGAAAAAGGGTTTCTTTGAGTTTTCGCATCACAGAATTATGTTTTCCCATAAATTCAACTTACAATCTAGCTATCGTTCCTCAGCCTATCGGCTAAGATCAAAGCAAATTACAATCCGAGGCTATGATGTCTGTAGGTTGTCTATAAACGATACATTACGATTTTTCCACATATTTTAGCTTGAGTAATTCATTTAGTTCAGTAACTGCCTTGTGCCACATGGAGGGCCTGGGCAAGGGTGGTTTGAAAATCTTTTTGCCGAAACAATGTCCGACACAGGACACCGGATTTTCTGCGGCACGGGGCCCCTTACGCTACCACATTCAAACCCAGATTGAGTAAACAAACTGATGAGAAAATATGCTTTTTGAAATTTACTACAGATGGAGCTTGCCACCTTTGTGTTATTGCACATGTCTGACTGGAGAGAGTGGAGAATGGGTACCTCAGTGACATTGTGGAACAGAAGTAAGGAAATGTGCCAGTATGTGAGTGACACTGAAAGGGTTAAAGGAGTACTCATGTGACATTTTGGTTAATCTTTTCTTGCATTAAGCTACCGACTCCGTAATCGTGGCATGAGGCCTTGATTTGTCGAACAAGCAGCAAATCATAGATCATGCCATTATTTAATGTGTGCATCAAATGGAATGTGGCTTTTTGTCATATGGAGTGTTTGTAAGGGTGCTTGTACGCGTCAAGAAAATCAGGGTGGGTAGTGCTCACGTGAAAACATTTATGTACAAGGAAGTTTAGTGGTTTGCCTTGTGATTAACGAGAGGAAGGAAGGGCTTGTGTGCGTTGGGAGAGAAGCGACTAATGTGGAGTGGAAAAGGGGGCCACATGTGTGGCTTGCAACCATAGGCTGCTCATGCTGCAACACTGCACTACATCATGCAAGCATCAACAAGTCCAGCGTTAACGTCCTCCTGTAGAACAATGCAGGCCACCTTGAGGTGTAGACAGGAAGCTTGGAGGGAAATTAACCCTTTGAGGGTCGAATTATTTTGAAAAAAAACTTTCCCAGGTGGTCAAATTACTTTATTGTGGATCTTGAATGTATAAAATGTATAAAGTCTGGAATAAATAGTAAAAAAAAATTAGGAACAGTATTTTGGTCTTAATGAGAGCAGCATTCCGGGCAAGTTGGTAATCCATTGCTTAAATGATATTGCGCGACATAAAAACGACACGGACGTGAAAGGTGTGTCGTCTTCTTTCACGTCCGTGTTGTTTTTATGTCGCGCAATATCATTTAAGTATTTTGGTGTCACTATCACTCAGAACTGCAAAATGTTCAATAGTATTTCAGAGTGTGGTACTCCTTGAAAAACGGGTCTATGCACAGCGCCTTATCGCACTCTGCACACCTAAAATGCGTGTCTGTTCTCCTCTTGGAGCGACAAGTTGTGTTGGCACATACATGACATCTTCTCTGCGTGCGGCTGCCTTGGGCAGAGGTCTGAGGCACCCTCTTGCCTAAGCCGCATAGAGCAAGAATACCTCGTGAGTGGCAGTGATAAACAAGCTAAGAGCAGCTCCAATCAAGATTGAAATGAACTTCCGCCGCCCCTGCAAGAGAGTGCCGACAAAGAGAAAAATCACGTTTCACGCGCCTCCGTTGCAATCACGCAGTGAAACCAAAACCGCGAAAGTGCGTTGCCGCTAAGAGCGAGAATATGTCACAAGCGGCGGTGATAAACAAGCTAAGAGTAGCGCCAATGAAGATAGAAATCAAGTTCCGCAACCCCTTCAAGAGATTGCCAACAAAGAGAAAGATCACGTTTCGCGCGCCTCCGTTGCGATCATGCGGCGAAACCGAAACTGCAAAAGGGGTGTTGCTGCAGTTTGCGTGACCCGCTGAAGCTAGAAATCAGTTTTGTTTATCTCTGCAACAAGGTAGCACAAATTTAAAACGCTTCTTGTAAGTTCTAAGAGGTGGCAGCATCTCCCACTGAGAACGCGTTGTCATTATGGCACGAAATTTCAAACGAACGGTCGAAACCGTACCCATACGGCAAAGACCTTGCGGTACAGAAAACCGCCGCCGTACATGTACGGCAAAAAGCTTCAAAGGGTTAAGCTGCCTGTTTTGCTATGTGCCTAAGGTAAGCTACACTCTCACAAAGTCATCCAAACATCTTGTTGGACAAAGGTGCTGTAATGCTTTTTAGAATAGCTCAGGCGGGCTGGTTTCTTTAGGAAACTGCTGGGGTCAATGGCAGAACAAGCTGCTTTTGGCACATGCGATCTCAGAATCTAAATAATTTTTTCCCCAAGGAGTTGCAAGTCAGCCAAGGGTAAGGCTGGTTGCATACATTCCAGTTATTCTCACTGCCTTAAGCATAGGGCAACTAAGCACAGAATGCGTTTTTTTTTTTCTCTTTGTGAGAAATCGGCAAGATGAGTGAATGTAAAAACAGTGACACAGTCACAAAGACCCATGCAGCATGACTTGTGCCATGCAGGGTAAGCTTTTTGTACAAGATACAGCTATCCTGCAGGAAATGCTACGCCTTGAAACCAAGCGGTGTTTGAAGAAATATGAATGCATGCTGTTCATTGCACCTTGGCAGCATTGCCTTGGAGAGTATGAGCTACAAAATGAACATTGGTGCACACAGGGTTGGCTGCCATGGGAAGCAGATGAAACAACACTGCACGCCAATTGTGGTCAAATTAGCACCTCGATTCTCTGCCAAAACTTGCATAGTATATCACAGGATTATAGAAATTAGTTTACATAATTTCAAATTTGAAATAGACCTGTGTCGAATTGTCACTATGGAAATGCTTTGGCAATGCATTATACAGCTAGGATGCTGTATGCAGCAACTGTGGCATTCATCCACACGGAGATCATGTTTATAGAGTTTCAGTCCTTTGTTTGCAAGAGTACAGTACATGAGCTTGCAGTCACAAAAAAAACAAGAAAACAAACCATGTTCTGTGCAAGTGCAACATTGAATTCACAACAGTTTGGCCTGGGAAGGTCAAGCACTGTCTGTATCGAATGATGTCTCCTTACTTGGATTACCTTTCTGTGGCCTAGACTGTCATTCTAACTAGTGCAACACGTTTTGTGCTCTCATAACATGACCTCTTTGGAGCAGCCCCTTTGTCAGTCCACTGCCATGCACTACGGTCCGAGCTCTCACTGCTTTCTTGATCTCATCCAGACTTGCGCCTTGTTCATTGGGACTGGTGGTGTGTGCAGGCCGCCTATGGCAACAACACGTTGGGCTTGCCCAAGCTGTGCCCACGGGAGAATGTGGCCGTGGTTGGGCGCCAGGTGCTGTACACCTACCTGAGCCACCACTTCACTCCGTCACGCATGGTGGTGGCTGGTGTTGGGGTCGACCACACTGCATTGGTGGAAGCAGTGCACAGGTGAGACCATGTGTGAGGAAAAAAAAAATTAAATTATGGGGTTTTATGTGCCAAAACCACTTTCTGATTATGAGGCACGCCATAGTGGAGGACTCCGCAAATTTTGACCACCTGGGGTTCTTTAACGTGCACCCAAATCTAAGTACATGGGTGTTTTTGCATTTTTCTCCCGTTGAAATGCAGCCGCCGTGGCCGGGATTCGATCCCGCGACTTCGTGCTCAGCAGCCCAACACTATAGCCACTAAGCAACCATGGCAGGTGAGACCATGTGTGATCACATGTTGTACTTTAACCAAAAGAGTGAGCCGTGTTTGAAGTGACCAGACATCAGCACTCCTGATGCCATCAATGAAAAAGCCAGCTTTATTGTCTTGGGGCATTGGTTTTCTTGCCTCCCAAATCACACGGTAAGAAGAAGGGAAAGCGGGGAAGGGAAAGTGATAGCCACCAGATACTCTGTGATAGCTGCTGCGTGCTGCGTGCGCGCTGACATCAGGACAGTGATAGTGCAGGTGGAATTTGCTACTCCCAAAGTAGTAATTTTTCACAGCATGTGTCACCAGCATGCTACAGTGGGACCTCAGTGTAATAAACACGTATATAACCAAAACAGAGGGAAGGCGGGAGATGGAAATTCAAGACAATGAACAAAACGAGAACAAGGTGAAAGCGTGCCTTTTTCAAGGCAACACATGCTTTCCTCGGCACAGTATATATAGGTAGGGTTCTTCTAAAGGAGAGAGAGGGTAAAACGGGTGGGTGCGGCAATGAGTGAAGGTGTGTTAGCTGCGAGGGTGTAGAATTGAGAATAAAGGAGTGCTGTGCACAAGGCCGGTGACCCATAAATTTGCGCCTTGCTTACTGGGGCTGGTGCTGCGTGCAGGCTGCCTATGGCAACAACATGGGCTTGCCCAAGCTGTGCCCCCGGGACACAAATATAACAAATTAAATTTTAATGTTTTCTTTCTGGGTTCAGACGTCAGTCGATGTGTGTGCCGAGAATAAATCGTGCATCGGGAAGTGCGCCTGCTGAAAGGACAGTGAATGCTGCCCGTTTGAGTCTACAGTACATGCGCTTCAATAACGGCCTTCTACCATAGTTGCGGCGCACTGGAGGAGTCCACAATGTCCACAGTAGCAGAAAACTCTGGGAACCATTCCACTGAGAAGACTGTAAACCACACCAACAACATTAGGGATGTCGATGAAGGTTGCTAGAAATCGAAGCTTGTCATACCTCCCCATGATCTAAGGAAGAGAACATCTGATGTCACAGACACCAAGGACAACAAATTTGAGGACTTCTGCCTAAAGCGGGAGCTGCTTATGGGTATCCTTGAGAAGGGGTGGGAAAAGCCCTCTCCCATCCAGGAAGCCAGCATCCCCATTGCACTCCTAGGGCGCGACATCCTGGTTCGGGCCAAGAACGGCACTGGCAAGACGGGTGCATACATCATCCCCATGCTCTAGCGGATAGACGTCACAAAGGATCACATCCAAGCTACGGCCATTGTCCCCACTCGCGAGTTGGCCCTCCAAACCAGTCAAATCTGCATCGAGCTGTCCAAGCACCTGGAGGCCCGGGTCATGGTTACAACTGGTGGCACCAACCTGAAGGATGACATCATGCGCATCTATGAAAACGTTCACGTGATCATTGCGACACCTGGCCACATTTTGGATCTCATGGAAGAAAGAGTAGCGCAGATGGACAACTGCAACATGCTCATTTTGGATGAGACAGACAAGCTTCTCTCCTAGGGCTTCAAGGGCTTGCTGGACAAGGTAATCAGCTACCTGCCCCCTGACAGGCAGATTCTTCTCTGCTCTGCCACATTCCCACTTACGGTGGAGCAGTTTATGAAGAAGCACTTGCACAGCCTGTATGAGATTAACCTGATGGACGAGCTGACCCTGAAAGGTGTGACCCAGTACTACGCTTTCGTTCAGGAAAGGCAGAAGGTTCACTGCCTCAACACTCTCTTCTCTAAGCTGCAAATCAACCAGTCAATCATCTTCTGCAACTCCACTCAGTGGGTGGAGCTTTTGGCCAAGAAGATAATGGAGCTTAGCTACTCGTGCTACTACATCCATGCCAAGATGTCCCAGCAACATCGTAACCGTGTGTTCCACGACTTTCGCGCTGGTCTCGGCAGGAACCTTGTCTGCTCTGACCTCTTCATGAGAGGTATAGACATCCAGGCTGTGAATGTGGTGATCAACTTCGACTTCCCAAAGATGGCAGAGATATATCTGCACCGCATCGGCAGATCCGGGTGCTTCGGCCACCTTGGCACAGCCATCAACCTGATCACCTATGTTGACCGCTTCTCGCTGCACCGCATAGAGCAGGAACTGGGGACGGAAATCAAGCCTATTTCCAAGGTCATTGACAAGAACCTCTATGTGCCAGAGCAGAAGATGCAGAAGGAAATGCTTTCTTCGAGTATAGTCCTCCAGATGTTCGATCCGTCATTGCCAGTCATTGTGTCGACCGACACGTCCACCTGTGGGCTGGGAGCAGTCCTGCAGCAACAAAGTGGCCACGAGCACCGCACAGTCACTTTCGCATCTCGTACACTGTCGCCTGCAGAGAGAAAATATTCCGTCGGTGAACGAGAAGCTCTTGCGTGCATTTGGGCGTGTTAGCGATGGCACACGTACCTGTGAGGTTGCCATTTCACAATTCGAACAGACCACCAGGCACTGGTGTCCTTGCTGTCGTCACAAGGACATGGAAGACGCCCACTTCGAATCGCACGCTGGAGTGCACGATTGCTTTGCTACAATTTTACTGTTGAATACCGCAAGGGGTCCACAAACACTGTAGCAGATGCACTTTCTCGGTTACCAGCACCTACCTCGGAGGCAGAGATTGCTAAGGAGGAAGAAATTGTCTCGTTCATTGAGCTAGCCTGCATGACTAAGGAGAAGTTCAGGCAGGTCGCCCTCGACGACAGTTGCCTGGAAACCATCAAGTCATTCATGCTGAGTTCTTGGCCGCCAAAGAAGTCTATACGAGAAAAGGCGAAACCATTCTACGCCATTCGGGAAGAACTTTCTGCTGTCGATAACCTGCTACTGCGTGGAGAGCGCCTCGTTGTTCCATCCTCCCTCACGGCTCAGATCATCGGCGCTGCGCATGAGACACATCCGGGTATCACGCGCACGAAGGCGCGACTGCGTGAGCGGTTCTGGTGGCCATGAATGGATAAGCAAGTGGAAATGGCAGTAAAAAACTGCCATATCTGCCTGGAGGCAGATAAGTCCGCCAAAACATCACCAGCGCTGTTGCAACCTGTTGAATGGCCTGAGCGACCGTGGCAAAAGCTTGGCCTAGACATTGTTGGTCCTTTGGAGCATGCAGCTTACAACAGCAGATTTGCTGCAACACTTATTGACTACCATTCTAAATGGCCAGAGGTGTATTTTTGCAGCGAAGTGTCCACGAGCACCATGAAAGACTTTTTAACAAGTGTTTTTGCCCGTGAAGGTTACTCGGAAGAGATCGTTTGTGACAATGGACCTCAGTTCACTTCGCGTGAGTTCATAACTTTCCTGCAAAACAGAGGCATCAGTCTTTCACATTCTTCAGTATACTATCCCCAAGCCAATGGGCAAATAGAACGTTTCAATCGCACATTGAAAAACTTCATTCAAGTCTCACACCTCAAAAGATGACCACTCTGCCAAGCTGTCACAGAATACCTTGCCATTTACCGCTGTACTACGCACGCCACCACAGGGGTCGCCCCAGCAGTTCTGCTGCATGGTAGAATGCCCCGAACCAGGCTGGATGTCGTGGGTTTCTCAGCACCAGCATTTGCGGAAGATCCAGCCCAGGAGTTGGCGCGTTTCGTCAAAGGGTTCGGCGTCAGCAGCAAAGCAGCAAGCACTACACGGACAAAAGGAGAGCCGCCAAGAAGACGAAGACAGCGGTAGGCGGCTTTGTCGTATCAAAAAAACGTCCATTCGTTTCAAGGCTGCGCCTTTTCTTCACCAACTGAGGTGATCTAGAGGAGGGAACCAGCCTCTTTCCGACTTGGAGACTGCCGTACGTGGAATGCCTCCAAGCTTTCTAGGGTTCCGGAGAGAGGCACCTGGGAACCAGACCCACCTGCCACGCCACAGCCGAGGTCTCCTGATGCGCTGCAACCTGCCACGCCGCTGCCGCGGTCTCCTGAGGCGCTGCAACCTGCCACGCCGCAGCTGCGGTCTCCTGAGGCACTGCAGCCTGCCACGCCGCAGCCGCTGTCTCCCTAATGAGCTGCAGCCTGCCGTGCTACAGCCTCCTTCTCCCAGGACGCAGGCACTGTCTCCTGGCATACCGCAGCAGCAGTCAACGAGCCCGTCGCCAGTGCGACGTCCAACGCGGCTGACCCGAGAGCACCGGCCACCAGCCTGGCTCCAAGACTGTCAGACCAATTAGTTGGCAGTCTGACATTGTGTACCTAGTTTGTAAATATGTGTAAATAAGTACAGTGTGCATGCTTTGGGGTTTTCCTTACTAATACTTACTAACAACTAACCACTAAAAGGAAAGGAGGGAGTATGTTATATTCAGTTTCGTTATTCATTTCAGTTCTTTATTGCCTAGGGGGCGCTTCTGTTCTTCATTGTATATATTGGTTGTATATGTTAACGGCTTTTTACTTCAGCACGGCTGGAGTCTGACTTCCACCTTCGGTCAATACCACAGTTGCCATTTTGAATGCTAGGAAAGTATATTTAAGCTGAATTCAACTTCGTTGTGACAAAGTTTCATGGTACTAACATATTTTGAGCTTTTAATCTTGTGCTAGTTCATAGCAAGTTGGAGTTCATAGCTAGATTATAAAAAGCTTCATAGCTTTTTGCTATTCTGCATTGCAAGCCTCCTAAAGACAATGGTTTTCTGAAACATGGGCGTGCAAGAGAACCTGCAGGAGTGGTCTGTGATAAGTCTTTAGATTTGTTTATGGTTCATGCTTTTTGGAGAAGTTGCGTGATCATAGCTAATATTACAAAGGGGATAAAAATCGCGCAATGGACAGTATGAAAGCAGAGACGACGTATACAGCGCTGGCTAACAAACACTCTTTATTGTATTTTGACTTGCAATGTATAGCAACTCCTATGCAAAAAAACAAAAAAGTATATTATCATCGTCATCATCAGCCTAATTATGCCCACTGCAGGGCAAAGGCCTCTCCCATATTTCTCCAACTACCCCGGTCATGTACTAATTGTGGCCATGTTGCCCCTGCAAACTTCTTAGCCTCATCCGCCCATCTAACTTTCTGCCGCCCCCTGCTACGCTTCCCTTCCCTTGGAATCCAGTCCGTAACACTTAATGACCATCGGTTATCTTCCCTCCTCATTACATATCCTGCCCATGCCCATTTCTTTTTCTTGATTTCAACTAAGATATCATTTACTCGCGTTTGTTCCCTCACCCAATCTGCTCCTTTCTTATCCCTTAACGTTACACTTACCATTCTTCTTTCCATAGCTCGTTGCGTCGTCCTCAATTTGAGTAGAACTTTTTTCGTAAGCCTCCAGGTTTCTGCCCCGTAGGTGAGTACTGGTAAGACACAGCTATTATATACTTTTCTCTTGAGGAATAATGGCAACCTGCTGTTCATGATCTGGGAATGCCTGCCAAATGCACCCCAGCCCATTCTTATTCTTCCGATTATTTCCGTCTCATGATCCGGATGCGCCGTCACTACCTGCCCTAAGTAGGTGTATTCCCTTACGACTTCCAGTGCCTTGCTGACTATTGTAAATTGCTGTCTTCTTCCGAGACTGTTAAACATTACTTTAGTTTTCTGCAGATAAATTTTTAGACCCACCCTTCTGCTTTTGCCTCTCCAGGTCAGTGAGCATGCATTGCAGTTGGTCCCCTGAGTTACTAAGCAAGACAATATCATCAGCGAATCTCAAGTTACTAAGGTATTCTCCATAAACTCTTATCCCTAATTCTTCCCAATCCAGGTCTCTGAATACCTCCTGGAAACACGCTGTGAATAGCATTGGAGAGATCGTATCTCCCTGCCTGACGCCTTTCTTTATTGGGATTTTGTTGCTTTCCTAATGGAGGGCTATGGTGGCTGTGGAGCCGCTATAGATATCTTTCAGTATTTTTACATACGTCTCATCTACACCCTGGTTCCGTAATGCCTCCATGACTGCTAAGGTTTCGACAGAATCAAACGCTTTCTCGTAATCAATGAAAGCTATATATAAGGGTTGGTTATATTCCATGCATTTCTCTATCACCTGATTGATAGTGTGAAAATGGTATACTGTTGAGTAGCCTTTACGAAATCCTGCCTGATCCTTTGGTTGACGGAAGCCTTAGGGGTTCCTGATTCTATTCGCAATTACCTTAGTAAGTGCTTTGTAGGCGACAAGCACTAAGCTGATCGGTCTATAATTTTTCACGTCTTTGGCATCCCCTTTCTTATGGATTAGGATTATGTTAGCGTTCTTCCAAGATTCCGGTACGCTCGAGGTGATGAGGCATTGCGTATACAGGGTGGCCAGTTTCTCTAAAACAATCTGACCACCATCCTTCAACAAATCTGCTGTTACCTGATCCTCCCCAGCTGCCTTCCCCCTTTGCATAGCTCCTAAGGCTTTCTTTACTTCTTCTGGTGTTACCTGTGGGATTTCGAATTCCTCTAGGCTATTCTCTCTTGTACTATCGTCGTGGGTGCCACTGGTACTGTATAAATCTCTAGAACTCCTCAGCCACTTGAACTATCTCATCCATATTAGTAACGATATTGCCGGCTTTGTCTCTTAACGCACACATCTGATTCTTGCCTATTCCTAGTTTCTTCTTCACTGTTTTTAGGCTTCCTCCGTTCCTGAGAGCCTTGGCATTGAAGTCGCCCATCATTATAGGGTATTTTGTTTTTACCTTTTCCATCGCCGATTCCGTGTCTTCATAGAAGCTTTTGACTTCCTCGCCATCGTGACTGGATGTAGGGGCGAACACCTGTACAATTTTGTACCTCTTATTAAGGTTCACAACAAGACCTGCCACCCTCTTGTTATTGCTATAGGATTCCTGTACGTTACTAGCTATATTCTTATTAATCAGGAATCCGACTCCTAGTTCTCGCCTTTCCGCTAAGCCCCGGTAGCACAGGACGTGCCCGCTTTTTAGCACTGTATATGATTCATTTGTCCTCCTAACTTCACTGAGCCCTATTATATCCCATTTACTGCCCTCTAATTCCTCCAATAGCACTGCTAGACTCGCCTCACTAGATAACGTTCTAGCGTTAAACGTTGCCAGGTTCAGATTCCAATGGCGGCCTGTCCGGATCCAAGATTCTTAGCGCCCTCTGCTGCATTGCAGGTCTGACCGCCGCCGTGGTCAGTTGCTTCACAGCTGCTGGGGACTGAGGACCGGGGTTTGATTGTTGTGTTCATATGGGAGGTTGTGGCCAAGTATTGCACCAGGGTCGCTAATCCTGCTCTGGTGAGGGAGTGCGTTACCGGTTTTGGTCACCGGGATCAGGCCGCACTCCAGGCCTGTTTGTGCAATTTTATCAACACGCGGAGTTGTTTTTTTTTATATCCGGTGGAAAATTGCGCGGCACCGGGATTTGAACCACGGTCCTCTTGCACGCGAGGCGGATGCTCTACCTCTACGCCACCGCTGCAGTCCTACAAAAAGTATATATATGTATATATATTTCTTGGAGAAAAGACACTTGACAGATTGCTGCTGGCAGATTGTTGTGGACGATCTCGACCACGAGAAGACTGCTTTTGTAACAATATATTTACAAGAGACAGGCCTACAAGATGGAGCTTGTGCACACGACTATTGGCAATCGTCATCCTCGTCAGTCCTCCCATCATCGTTCGCTCCTGCAGCGCCTCATTGACCCCCGGCGGCGAAGGTGCTGTCCTGGCAATTTGTCGCCTATCCCCCACTTTTGTTGGCAGGGTGATTTCACATTCGTACGGCTGCTACTGAGATATTGGTCCACTCGTCACCAAAGAGCTTTAGATACCGATAAAGCACCACTGGTTTGGTCTCTCTGTATCGTATGGTCGTGGTAGCAGCTTGTTGCAGCAAGATGGCCTCCGATACAGTCGGACCAGTAAATTGCTTCATTGATTGGACATGAGATGAGTCATGTGCCTGTGTCTAGACTCTCACCTATGAATGCGAAATTATTCTACTGAGTGTGAAATCTGATGATGTATATCTCGAAACGCAAGCATTATTGGAGAACCAAACAAAATTAAGTTGTCTCCGAATTGATCACTCAATCTTTAATATAAGCATATATACGTAAATGTGAAATAAAACAAATACAATTTTTTTGCTAGATCTACCTGTTTGCAAAAACTGTGTCTGCCATATCAGATAAGCTGCATATGCAATCAACTATTGGCATAGATAGCATTGGTTTTATCAAAATAACCGATGCTTTAACTTTAGAGGACTTCTATAATTCAGAGAGAATGGTGTTTCGAGAACAATGCAAAAATAAGTAAATAAATAACACTCACCCATTCCATTTAGGGAGGTAAAGAAGGAGATTGCGGCTATTACATTTGCTTCTTATGTATTAGCAACATACGTTTTCTTTTCGATAGAGTGCTCCGTCTTAAACGATACATTTATAGTGGTGAGATCACGCTTAAGGTTCTCGAAATTCCTCCAAAGAAGGGCAGAAGACAGGCACACAAGATGGAGCCCATGTGTACGACTATCGGCGGTCATCGTCTTTGTCAGTCCTCTCGTCATCATTTGCTCGTGCAGCGCCTTGTAGCATAACACATGGCGGCAAAGGCGCTGTCCTGGCGCTTGGTAGGTGTGAGTGATATCGCTTCAGTTTGGCAGTGTGAACGATATCAGAGGAGGATCGCAGTATGGAGGTATCGAAAGGTTGTAACTCGTGGGGCACGTCTGTCATTTGACGCAAGACGTGGTATGGGCCTGAGTAGGCTGAAATCAGCTTCTCACAAAGACCAACTCGCTGTGCTGGTTTCCAAAGAAGCACAATGTCACAAGGGTTAAAGTGGGTATCGCCGTGACAAGCACCATAATCCGTCGTTGCTTTTCTCGAGAAGAGGTCAGATGCAGACAAGTGATCTCACGTGCTTTGGTCGCTCACGATATGGCATCTCGGACATAGTCTGATGTTTTATCGAGAATGGCTGGGAGGACCGTTTCAAATGGGGTTGCATAGTGTCTCGTTCATACAAGAGAAAAAATGGAGAGAAACCAGCAGAATCATGGCATGACGTATTGTGGGTGAATCTGACAAACAGCAGAGTGGCATCCCAGTCACGGTGGCCGGTGGAGACGTGCATAGCGAGCATTTCTGTGATAGTTCTAAACTATTTAGCCGCTCTGTGAGGCCGTTGGTCTGAGGGTGATACGCCATTGTAAACTTGTGCTTTGTAGTTCAGGTGTGCAAGATGTCCTGACAACCTGTGAGAGAAAGTAGCGACTCCGGTTGGTAAGGAGTTGTTGGGGAGCGCCGTGGTGAAGTATGACTGCGTCGACAAGGAAGTCAGCCACGTCAGTTGCACAACTGGTAGGGAGAGCCTGCGTGATCGCATATTGGGTGGTGTAGTCTGCAGAAACTGCTATCGACGTGTTCCCACTATTGATAGAGGAAAAGAGCCAAGGAGCCAAGACCAACTCGAAAGAATGGTGCAGATGGTATTTAAATGGGCTGAAAACAGCCAGCTGGTACAGCTGCTGTTTTTTTGCGGTGCTGACAAGATTTACAGGAGCCGACATAACAGCAAATGGAACAGTAAATACCGGGCGAAAAGAAACAACGTCGAACGTGGTCATATGTCTTTGAGACTCCCAGATGACCAATGGTTGGGACATCATGCCACTGTGCGAGCACAGTCTCACGCATATGCTTGGTAACGACCAGGAGCAGTACAGGGTCATCAGGGCACCTATTGTAACGGTACAATATGCCATCTTGCAGCACAAACATACGCAAAGAGGAGGAACTTGTCAGGTCTGCCAGGCTGAGAATGATGTCTCTCACATCATTCGCGTCGCTGCTCATCGGCGATGTCGCAAAACATGGCAAGCGCGAGGACGTAACTTGACTCACTGGTCTCAGGCTGGTCTGGTGGGTCCACTGGATGATGTGACAAGCAATTAGCGTCCTCATGGAGTCGGCCTGTCTTATACACCACTGTGTAAGAATACTCTTGGAGCCATATAGCCCACCGACCGAGACGTCCAGCTGGATCTTTTAAAGACGAAAGCCAGCATAGGGCATGGTGATAACCGTGAAAGGCTGTCCATAGAGGTAGGGGTGAAATTTACTTACTGCTCAAACAAGGGCAACACATTCACGTTCAGTAAGCGAGTAATTGTGCTCAGCTGGTGAAAGAAGATGACACAGTGGCAACCATGCTGTCGTTGTGCCAAAACAGCGCCGATACCATGGCCGCTGGCATCGGTGCGAACCTCCATAGTAGCGGACACGTCAAAGTGGTCGAGAATTGGGGGCGATCTGAGTCGCGTTGGATCACGACTGCGTCGCCTTGACCTGTGGCTGGTACGTGGCGTCGTCAGGTAGTCTTTCGTCTGCATATTCTTTGCTTCCAGACTTTGTCGGGACAGCAGTGCGACCATATGCCGTCAAGGTAGTCTCTTCGTAGTCTTCGTAGGTGGCGGAGGATCTTCATCAGTTCGACGAACAGCAACCGCACCTCCATCGGTTGCTGCTTTTAGTTTTCCGGATATGGGCTCACGGACCAGCCCCGGGCTTGGCCAGTGTATGGACGGCGCTGCGGCAACAGGTAGCAGCCTGGTGACGGCGAACGGGACGGTCGTTGAGGGCTTCACTGAGTAGCGGCGATGTCACGAGGGCGTTCACCTTCCCTCGGCGCGCTGCGTTGACGGCGAAGCTTCGCAATCCCAGGTCGCGGTATGGGCATCGGCGGTACACATGGCCGGCTTCATCGCAGTGGTAGCAGACCGGGCGGGCTTCGGGGGCGCGCCAAATGTCCGTCATCCTCCCGTAGGTGCGCTGGGCGACAAGTGGGCGTGCTGGCTGCGGCGGACGACGAAATTGCGGTGTTAGAGGGCCCCGGCGCAGTCGCAGAGGCGGACCTTGACAGCGTGTGACAGCGGCGTAGGTCATCACTTCTGGCTGGGGCTGCGGTAATTGAGGTTGCACCTCAGGAACTCCAAACAATTGCTGAACCTCATCTTTCACGATGTCAGCGATCGAGGCCACTTCAGGCGGCGACGAAGGCAAGATCTTGCACAGTTCTTCGAACACAATGGCCCTGATAGTCTCTTGGAGATCACTGGAGCCCAGTGCTTGGATGGCGCACTGAGGCGTGAGCACTTGGTGGTTATGTTGCCTAGTGTGCATTTCTAAAGTTTTGTCAATCGTCGTTGCCTCTGTCAAGGACTCGGCTACGGTCTTCGGTGGGTTTCGGATCAGTCCGGCGAAAAGTTCTTTCTTTATGCCTCACATCAAGAAACGCACTTTTTTCTCTTCGGACATTTCCGGGTCAGCGTGCTGGAAAAGACGGGTCATCTCTTCCGTGAACATGGTGATGGTCTCATTGGGTAGTTGGCATCGGATTTCCAGCAGAACTTCGGCCCTTTCCTTATGGACAATGCTCCTAAACGTCCTCAGGAAGTTACTGCGGAACAGGTCCCATGTTGCAAGGGTGGACTCCCGGTTCTCGAACCAAGTCCTCACTGCATCTTCCAAGGTGAAGTACACGTGTCGTAGCTTATCCTCAGAGGTCCAGTCGTTGAAGGTCGAGATCCTTTCGAAGGTTTCGAGCCAGGTTTCCAGATCCTCCGATGTAGCTCCATGGAAGGTAGGGGGCTCTCTGGGCTGTTGAAATATGATGGGTGACACTGGGGCTGCCATTGTATTTGCCTTGGCCACAATCTTCTTGGTCATCTCAGGTAGGAGTCCGTGCTCCGGGGGCAGCTGTTGAAGATGGCAGCTTGCTCGATGGTCCGGGACTACGTTGTTCTTTTTGCGGTCCGGGCTTCGATTATGGCTTGTCGGGTGCGTTCGGTACCCGAACGAAAAGCACCTCCACCAGATGTCAGGTGGAGAAACGTATGAACACAGTAGCAATACTGTGAAAGGCAAAACTAACTTTTATTGTGCAAACCTGTGCCCACAAGAACAGGCTACACTTATAGCACAACGATAGCGGCGAACACGGTCGGCGATCGTCGAAAATCTGATCAGCGGGTCAGGCGTGTCGGCTTTTATAGATCAGTCGTCGAATGTTCCAGAGTAACCGCTGGGACCCGCGTGTCTTCCACAAAGTTCTACACTATTCGCGTCACGCATACATGCAATCAGATTACACAAGTTGCGGTGAAAGAACCATCGATAACATTCCAGAAACTTCTTTTACATGCAGGCGCGTCCTGCGCTGTGCGATAACATTTTTAGGCAGTGAGAAGTGGTCGCCCGATAAAGATAAAGAAGTGCACGTGTCACTAGATAAACTAGCACTGCCACAACATCTGTGTCTTGCATGCGCATAAAATTTACACCCTATGTTCCATCCTTTGAATCATTAAATCAGTTGGTATAAAGGTTTCTCTGTCGATATTGGCACATGGAGTGACGTTTGAAGAACACAGTAGCAATACTGTGAAAGATGAAACTAACTTTTATTGGGCGAACCTGTGGCCACAAAAACAGGCTACACTTAAAGAACGGCGACAACGGTGAACACAGTCGGCAGTCGTCAAAATCTGATCAGCGAGTCAAGCGCGTCGGCTTTTATAGAAGTCGTTGAATGTTCCAGGGTAATCGCTGAGACCCGCGTGGCTTCCACAAAGTTCTGTGCCGTTCGCGTCGCGCATGCGTGCAATCAGATTAAACAAGGTTTGGCGACAACAGACAGCGGATTGAAGCATCGATAACATTCTAGAAACTGCCAATACATGTGCACCCATCCTGCGCTGAACGATAACATTTCTTAGACGGTAAAAGCGCTCACCCGTATAAGATAAACGAGTTCACATGTCAATATCAGAAATTTGTACGATTCCATATTCCACATCACGCGCTTGCGGGCGTCGATGAAGAATCCATTTTCGAATTTGGAGCTGTGCCATTCCAGAATGAGTATGCCGTCACAGTCAACAGTTTTCTTGATGTTCTAACAATTTACCTTAACTCCACTTTCGCTGAATGGAACGGAAAAGTTTATCTGCAAAACAGTGGCATGTGTATCGGTTCATGTATTGCCCCTATTCTGAGCGATCTGTTATTACCATATTTAGATAAGAAGGCTGAAGTTCTTTTATTTTTTACACATGTAGTAAAATGTTTTTGGTTTGCCAATGATTACCTTATTCCATTAGACTGTAATAATGTCGGCTTTGATTCTTCCCTCCAGCAGACAGAGGCGCTGCTTATCGAATGCCTGGAACCACTCACTCTCATGCACGAACATCCTGAGAATGGTGCCTTAAAGTTTGTTGATTTGAGGTGGTCCTTTTTAGGCGAACATGTCTGATGGAAATGTGAGCCCCATGCTAAAACAACCCCTGCTGCCTTTTGCATCAGCCCATAGTAAATTGGTCCAATGCAGCATTGTTCAGGCTTGCTTGAAAAATGCTTTTCTGAAATCTTGTTACCACTCAGTACAAGAGAGGTTCAGGTTGCAGATAGTTTGAAGGCTGTTGACTGTCTCAACTACCTTATTGTTTCCATTTCAGAGACGCTGCATAAGAAGTTGCAATTTTGTGATGCACATCCCGACCCACGTGGTACCGTTTGCAGGAATCCAGCGGTCGTCCATAAATTCACGCTATCTCGCTTAAACTAAAGAAAATAAGCCAAAGAGTGGGAGTTTCCGTCGTTTTTTCTTCGCCCCACCAGCTATCTCAGTTAGGTGCCAGAACCAGCCCTGTCAGCAGACAATCAAAATCATGCAACATTGTGCACAGAAAGGGTTTCGTTGATTGCGCAAGAGGAGTAGTGTGTAGCATACCTCTTTCCTGCAGGTAGCGCTATGTGGGACAGATGGGAAGGTGCCTAAACATGAAGTTGCAAGAGCATAATCAGAAAGTGCAAAAAGGGAGAGAGGGCTTCTTCAGAATGCATTGCTCCCAATGTAAATGTGTGCCACTATTTGAAAAAACAGAAATACTAGCAAGAAATGTGCATGAAAACACAAGACTCATCATTGAGGCCGTGGCTATTGCAGAAGGCAACTTTGTTAGCAAACCATCCATAGCGTTGACTGTTAAAGAATTTGCTTATCTGGGGTCTGTACGTGGGAGGCCGCCTTAGGCCGTGGCGCGCTCTTGTTAATTTGTGGTGACCATGTTAACTTCCGTAATTGTATCTGATTGTGATCAAGTGCGGGAGCTTATATATGCATGGCCTTGTTGTAATAAACGCCAGTTGGAAGTCAGCGCTTGTCCTTGTCGCCTTACTAGTGTCCTGTGTCCACTCTCGTGCTGGTTACATCAGCGTGGAATACCAACTAGCCCAGTCTCACACCTTGCTGCAATTCTGAAAGCTGTCTACACAAACGCCACACGTGTTCTAAAATAGGTCCTTAATGTCTTCTGAGAAGACGCTTACTCGCTCTTACTCAATATATACCTAAAACATACCCGAATATGTACTTACTCATCCGGGAAAACAAACTACCCGTAGTCACTAAAAGCTTTCGCACACTGCGCTGTAGTTAACATCTACGTAATGCAAATTGTTGCATTAATTGTTGCAGCACAAGGCCCCGACAGACGTGCACCGAGCTCTTGGGTCTGGCAGCACGCATTGTTGTTTCTGCAGCTTCGGCAAGCACATGTTGACGCTCCTCAAATTCGGCCTGGGTCGGCAACTTATTCATGTTGGGCATTTTGGCCGGAAACATTGATGTGCCCTTTCTACGAGAATCATTGCAACCCAATGCACCAACGTGCATAGAGCTAGTGGGGCCCGAATGAACCAGGATGTGCTTTATTGTTTTCCAATTGTGTAGTGTTTTATGAAGCTGATGGGAAACCGAAATGAAACAAAGCTGGTGATCGGCAGTGGAATACAATGCTGCCAGAGTGAAACGTAGCGCTCACTTGGGTTATTGGCAATTAAAAGCATGCAGTATGCTTCCAATAGCACTATGTGACATGCACTGGGAAACAGGTAGGGGAAAATGCTTACCTGAATAGGGTTGGCTGTGTTTAAAGTGCGATGGCCTGTGCAGAGGTTCACTGGAAGAGGAAACTGAGTGTATGGTGGCACGGGCGGGCGAGTACGGCAGGGAAGCTGCTGTGGCAGCTCGATTGTGCGCAGCTTGCGCCTCTTCCTGTTCATATGGGTTCTTGCGGCCGGAAAATGTATCACACAATCACAGTTTGATGGTGTACTGCAAGTTGATGCCAAAAGATAGTGTTTTCCAGCAATGTATTATCCAGTAGAAAATAATCTTAACTGCACGAGTCATTTTTTATATCACGCATGTTGCCGCCAGGAAATCGTATGTAACAGGATCGTACCAATGAGGTTCTGTTATATTTTGCTGGCCAGTTTGTTCTATTCTGTGTGTTCTCAAGAAGCAGATGACACTGACATCTTTGAAGGTGATCAGTTGCTTTTAAGTGCATGCATTGTTTTTGCAGCTGTCCATTGTTATCACTACAGCATGTGCCACATGGGGGTGGCATCTCTGTATGTTACCTTCAATGTGCACACTACAGAGCTTGAGGTGTGTGTGTTCACGATTCGTGTGTGCCAAGAGAATAGCTGAAAGTGTTTGGTGGGCCCCTGACATCAGTGTATTATGATGTGCAGGTACTTTGTGGAGCAGGTGCCTATCTGGCAGGAGAACCCGGAGTTAATTCTGGACCCCAGGATGGAGCCGGACGCATCCATTGCACAATACACGGGGGGTGTTGTCAAGGTGGGTTCGTCCCTGCTGGTCGCTTCAACTCTGGCTGGAGCTCCACTTGTCCAGTGGGGACGAAAATGCCACGCATAATTGTGGGGCATTTTCAGCCTTTTTTGGGGCACCAGCTTTCCTTTCAACTTTGCTCTCGTCTCCGTTTTGATTGCAGAGCACATTATTTGTAATCGGTGTAATGCTTTATGCCATGCTTTCAGGGGTCAAACTTGGGTAACTTGGGTAACATGGGTAACTGTCGGATGCAGAGCTATTGAGTCCACTAAACCCCTGACACACTGGGTGGGGGCCCATTATAATTGCTATGGCTTCTGCAATCTGCCTCATGGTTGTCAGGGCAACTGCTGCATTGTACTACAGTAAAACCTCATTAATTCGACCCTCAGTAATGTGAAAAATTTGATAATTTTGACTCATCTGCTGGTCCCGGCAGGTGTATGTATTACTTGATGGAATAAAACTCGTGAATTCAGGTGTGTTTTGCCGCGCACTGGTTAATTTGTATAACTTTTCGAGCTTGTCAAGCGTGAAGCACCACAAATTTTCTATGCAAAAGAGCAAAAGGGGCGTTGGTGTCGAACCAAAGGAAAGCAGTGGAATATGGAAATTGTATGTTCACAGGAACGCCAGAATGCTTCGTGCCTATTTGTGCCTTTGCAGCCTTTGGTTTTGCGTTCACTGCAGTGCATAACACCGCATTGACCTCGTGCCTTCAAATTACGTAATCGCCGTCCACGATTGCGTCGATAGCAACCACAGTGGTTGCAGCTTTGTCCACAACGGTTGTGGCAAACAGTAGTTTCATTTTGACTTGGTGTGCACATGAGCTGCGTGCCTTCAGAACTGCATGGTCGCCATCCATGCTCGCATTGAATCGGCCGCAGTTGCTCTCGCAGCTGTTGCAGTTTCATGCACAGTGGTTGCGGCAAACAGTAGTTTCATTTTTGTTGTGTCGGCAGCGGCAGGCAAGCGGGGGGCCCCGACCAGCGAACGCGCGGCTAGCGCCGGCGCAGTGAAGGAGACTCGGAGCGAACTGCTCCCGATGAAAACCGGAACGAAGACTCGGCTGAGCCACGGCCGTTTATTGCTAATAAAGGCTTCACACGCCAGATGACACCTCCTGATTGGTCCAATGCTCGTCGCATGACAGAAGGGGGGTGCGCCATCTAGCTAAACAACTACGAAACATACATGTGCGATGACACATAGCTCTGACAGGGGGCGACACTATACTACATCATCCCCCCCTGGAAACAAAGTAAACATAGTGAATCGCGCACACAAGACACGCACTTAAGTCCAAAGGCGATTTCAGTTCATTCCCCCCCACGTTCACACACGTGCACCAGTTGCACACAAAGCACGCACTTAAGTCCACAACAAATTCAATTCGTCCCCGCCCAAGTTCACATACACGCGCACCAGTCTTGGGCACCAAAACACAGGCAGTCACTCAAACAAAGTCGGACAAGGAACACGGCACAAAACTCACTGCACCGCAACAAGGAACACATTATACCTGTGTTAATGAAACATGTGGACTGTCCTAAATGTTACAGCGAGGTCCCTAGCCATGGCATTTCGAAGACAGCAATACGCTCTACACTACATAAACAAAATCATCGAGCCACGGAGGCCGTTTTCTGTCACAATGAGGACGCGTGCGTACCTCAGAACTTTGGGGGTTGCGACGCGTATCGGTCGACTTTAATGACCCAGTCGTCCCACTACTATTTCCCTCCCCCTGGTTGGACAATTGAATGTGGTTGTTGCTCAAAGCTGGAGAGGGTTGCCCAGGAAGCTCCTCTCGACGTCCCAACAAGTCCTGGGAGGCTACCGATTCCCCCACGGAATCATAGACGACTGCTGACTGCGTAGACTCGGAATTGATACAGTCAGACAAGCTACTTAGCTGCTGCTTATGAGAAGACGATGTCACTACAGACGAGTCATCGAAATGACTATCGAGGTTTGAATACGAGTACAAAAAATCTTTGTCACTTGTACACAATGTACTACCTGTTGGATCCTTCATCACTAGGGTTAACTTAGACACATGCCACGTCTTCCCATCACTGAGTAAAAAAGTAGATGGTCCTATCTGGGCCTTGACTTTACGAGGTTTACTGTACTTCAAAATTCCTTTCCTGTTAAATCTTATTCTGACGGTGTCTCCCACCTTGACACGAGCTGCCTGAGCACCTCTACATTTTTCTACGTACTGTTTAGTCTGCCACTGTTTCTGCAAGACCCTTTCTTGAACTTGAGACACAAGACTGTCCTGTTTCCGTGAATCTATACAGAGCCGCATGGTTCCATCCTTCTTGCGCACCACCACGAGTGGAGACACCCACTCAGAAGCTTCGACGCGCTCGATGACGTCGCAGTCCGCGAGACGTCGCAATTCATTTGTGACCTGGTCACAGAGAGCCAGGGGTAGTCGGCGCAACTTTGAAGATACTGGCTTCGCATCTTGCTGCCGATGAATTCAGTGCACAAAGTTGTTGACGAGACCGAACTCGTCACTGGAGAGGTGATCATAACCCGGAGGCACACCTGTGGGGCTCTGTACTGAAGGAAGCGATGGTAGACGACATGTCAGCGACGTACCTTCGATCTGTATGCCCAAGCGTTGCATGGCATCTAAACCCAGCAGTGATGTTCCTGTAGTCGTTACGTGGAACGTGACGGAGCATGACCTTTGAAAAAACAGGACAGTGGCTTGAAACAGGCCTTGAATGTCGATGCGTTGCTTGGAGAAATTTTTCAAGTCCACTGTTGTTTGTGACAGTCTGAGCTGTCGACCAAAGTGCTTTCCAATATCTTCGGCCGTCATCAATGAGACAGACGCTCCCGTATCCACCAGCAGTCGCATGGAGACGCCGTTAACTACGACCGGAACTTGGAAATCCCTTTTAGCTTCCAAAGTGCTCACCGTCAAGACAGACGCAGACGGCTGTCCTGCGGAAGTTGAAGACAGCGTCTCTGCGGAAGAGACGTGCTGAACAGTACGGGTTTTTCGGCATACTGATGCAAAATGGCCCAACGTGTGGCAGGCGTTGCACCGCTGGTTCCTTGCTGGACAATTCCTGTCCGTTGCAATATGTTTCGTGCTGCCACACCGATCGCATGCACCACGGTTCCCGGAGGAGCCATGTGCGAAATGTCGGCCCTCTTGGCGGCTTCTCGGAAGAAGTCGGCCCTCTTGGTGGCTTCTCGGAAGAAGTCCGTCGTCTTGGCGGCTTCTCGGAAGAAGCCCGTCCTCTTGGCGGCTTCTCGGAAGAAGTCCGTCGTCTTGGCGGCCTCTCGGAAGAAGTCGGCCATCTTGGCGGCCTCTCGGAAGAAGTCGGCCATCTTGGCGGCTTCTCGGAAGAAGTCGGCCATCTTCATGGCCTCCCGGACTACGTCGGCCATCTTGGTGGCTCCCCGGAAGAAGTCGGCCATCTTGGCTCGTCGACGGAACGCCAAGTTGAGATGCCTGAATTCTCTGTATTTTCTCCGAGTCGAACGCGCGGTTCGCTCGATGCAAGGCTTCTAACGAGCATCCAATTTCTTCTGCCTTGTCCTGGGACAGGGTTTCGCCATGAGCCAGCAACTTTTCGCGAACGCTGACGTTCGCTACCCCATGTATGATTTGGTCTCGGACGCGTTCGTCATAGGTTGTGCCGAAGTTGCACTGTACTGCCTTCTCCTTCAATGCGGTCACGAATTCCAGGAATCCTTGTCCCTCGAACTGCTTTCGACTGGTGAATTCATGCCGTTCCGCCAGGACGTTTGTTGACGCGGCGAACAGCCGGTCAAGCCACTGCAAGAGTCTCGGAAACTCTGACGCTGGCGGGACCGCATCACTTGACGTTGACGCTGCGCCGGTCGACTGCCTTGCTGCTTCGCTTGAAGCTGACGCTGCGCTGGTTATCTGCGTTGCTGCTTCCTGCTCCTCGGCTGCAAAGTGCTTCCGTTGTCCCTCACGCCCGAGAGCGCTGACGAGCGCGGACGCTCGTCGCGCGTCCGTCCAGTCGCCACCGCCGGCCGCTTCGAGGTGGGCCTGAAAAATTTTTTTCCAGCAATACCAGGGAATTAACGGTGGGCCGGGCACTTCAAGAAAAACGGGAAGGTTCGCCGTAAAAGCCATGCCGGGTATCGTGCAGGAGGCAGTGCAGGAGGCAAGCCGGAGCTCGCCGCAGGAATGGGGCACGGAAGAACAGAGGGGCGAGTAGGCCTAGGCTCGGAAGCCTCGCGACACCAAGTGCGTCGGCGACGTTTGCCGGCCGTGCAGACACGGGAGGGACGCTTCACTTACGAAGCTCGTTGGTTTCCCGGGGCTTTGGTCGGAACCGTTGCAGGAATCCCATCTTCGTCGCCAAAAGATGTTGTGTCAACAGCGGCAAGCAAGCGGGGGGCCCCGACCAGCGAACGCGCGGCTAGCGCCGGCGCAGTGAAGGAGACTCGAAGCGAACTGCTCCCGATGAAAACCGGAACGAACACTCGGCCGAGCCACGGCCGTTTATTCTTAAAGAGACTTCACATGCCAGATGACACCTCCCGATTGGTCGAATGCTCGTCGCATGACAGAAGGGGTGTGCGCCATCTAGCTAAACAACTACAAAACATACATGTGCGATGACACATAGATCTGACAGGGGGCGACACTATACTACAATTTTGACTCGGTGCGTGCTAGGTCGTGTGCCTTCAGAAGTGCGTATCGCATCGATAGCGGCTACGGTTTGGTATGCAGAGGCAAACAGTAGCTTCTTTTGGACGCGGTGCAATGTTTGCGTACACAATGTCGCAAACTTAGCGAAAGCTTTCGAGAATGAAGAGCACTGGCTTTGCCACAACACGATCTGTTGGTGACCAGCCCACGAGCAAAAAAAAAAAAAAAAACACATGCGCACAGTAGTGCAAAGTGTGTCTTGGACGTGCACTGCAAAGTCAGTCACAAGATGATGAGAATTCTAGCTTCTGCACTGCTTTTGTGGAAATAGAAACAGGATTTGCTGATTCGTTCAGTAAATAAAAGTATGTTAATGTAGTAAGAATTTTTTTATTGCTTTCTTGGTACCCTCTATAATTTGGCATTAGGTTAATTTTCACATCTCTTCCGAAAGCGTGGAATCCGAATTAATGAGGTTTTGCCGTACCAAGCAAGGAGATGCATTTGAAAGCAAGATGTTGCCCCGTGCATATGTGAGTGTGGCGACAAGTCGTCCAGGAGTAATGGCGCGATGGATTGAGGGAATGAGCCAAGTGCTGTGTCACCATGTCGTGGTTGTGGCCACACATTTGACCTACCACTGAACTGGTGGCACAGCAGCCGGAGAACCACAGTGCTGCCTGGGCGAGTTTCCTCGTGGGGTGTAGGCAGTCTTGCTTGACTTGTCACAGCTGCGCAAATAAATCTTTCTCCTCAATAATAAAGGCCAACTGCAATGAAATTTTACATTGGCTAAACTTGTTTTAAATGGGTAGCAGTAGTATATACCACTGAAGCAATCTTGGAAAAATCATACGGATCATATTTGCAATGGTTTTTTTGTTAGCAGCCTTTCAACAGCTCGCAAGTGGTGATTGACGCTAGATATAAAAGACTTGACCTAGAATTTTTTTGTTGCTTCATTTATTCTTCATGCTGCACAAATAGATACTAAATTAAATGTAAAAGTGTTTTTCCAGAAACTAATTGAGATCAACAATATTGTTGACCTGCCAGTTAAAGGTATGATCCGGGTATGGTGCTTTGCACTTGCCTATGAAATCCAGCAGCCCACCGTTTACTTCTGGAGTTTCACTAATGATGAAAGGGGATGAAAAACTTCTTTGTACTCTTCAAATACATTGCATTGTGAACATTTGAAACCAGAAGCACTGCTGTACCAAACACAGCAGTGGTATATCTGCTAAATACCGGCTGGAGGGAAAAGTGTAACACTTTGCTGCATCAGGTAGGCCAACTACCACAACATGTTTGGGCATAATAATAAGCATTTGGAAAATGTAGCTTTGTTCCATATTCTGGATGTGGTCCTCGCCTTTGCCGTACCCTGTGGCTTGTCGCCAGGGATGGGGATTGAGACAAAGCTTTTTGGGGTCATCCTAGAAGTGTGAGCTTGCTTAGCTTACAGGAATGAATATTACATGGTGGAGTAGATCCACCAACAAAGTCTGCTGCCTGCTTTGGTATTTTTAAGATCCACAAATTCAGCAGCTGCATTAGCGACATTTGAATCATAACCAGCGAGTTGATCGAAAATGCTGCACCGTGCATCCCTCTCTCTCTTTTATTACACCACGAGTTGCTTAAACGCTCACAACATGGCAGCATTTCATTTGTACATGTAACATGAAAAGTGTAACACTTTGCTGCATCAGGTAGGCCAACTACCACAACATGTTTGGGCATAATAATAAGCATTTGGAAAATGTAGCTTTGTTCCATATTCTGGATGTGGTCCTCGCCTTTGCCGTACCCTGTGGCTTGTCGCCAGGGATGGGGATTGAGACAAAGCTTTTTGGGGTCATCCTAGAAGTGTGAGCTTGCTTAGCTTACAGGAATGAATATTACATGGTGGAGTAGATCCACCAACAAAGTCTGCTGCCTGCTTTGGTATTTTTAAGATCCACAAATTCAGCAGCTGCATTAGCGACATTTGAATCATAACCAGCGAGTTGATCGAAAATGCTGCACCGTGCATCCCTCTCTCTCTTTTATTACACCACGAGTTGCTTAAACGCTCACAACATGGCAGCATTTCATTTGTACATGTAACATGAAAAGTGTAACACTTTGCTGCATCAGGTAGGCCAACTACCACAACATGTTTGGGCATAATAATAAGCATTTGGAAAATGTAGCTTTGTTCCATATTCTGGATGTGGTCCTCGCCTTTGCCGTACCCTGTGGCTTGTCGCCAGGGATGGGGATTGAGACAAAGCTTTTTGGGGTCATCCTAGAAGTGTGAGCTTGCTTAGCTTACAGGAATGAATATTACATGGTGGAGTAGATCCACCAACAAAGTCTGCTGCCTGCTTTGGTATTTTTAAGATCCACAAATTCAGCAGCTGCATTAGCGACATTTGAATCATAACCAGCGAGTTGATCGAAAATGCTGCACCGTGCATCCCTCTCTCTCTTTTATTACACCACGAGTTGCTTAAACGCTCACAACATGGCAGCATTTCATTTGTACATGTAACATGAAAAGTGTAACACTTTGCTGCATCAGGTAGGCCAACTACCACAACATGTTTGGGCATAATAATAAGCATTTGGAAAATGTAGCTTTGTTCCATATTCTGGATGTGGTCCTCGCCTTTGCCGTACCCTGTGGCTTGTCGCCAGGGATGGGGATTGAGACAAAGCTTTTTGGGGTCATCCTAGAAGTGTGAGCTTGCTTAGCTTACAGGAATGAATATTACATGGTGGAGTAGATCCACCAACAAAGTCTGCTGCCTGCTTTGGTATTTTTAAGATCCACAAATTCAGCAGCTGCATTAGCGACATTTGAATCATAACCAGCGAGTTGATCGAAAATGCTGCACCGTGCATCCCTCTCTCTCTTTTATTACACCACGAGTTGCTTAAACGCTCACAACATGGCAGCATTTCATTTGTACATGTAACATTCACTAAACAATGTAGTTCACAAAAGCCGCAGAAGCAGTCTGGTGCAAAGCACAAAGAGCAGGCCTCAATCTTTTATCTAGCATCCCAGCAGTTTTGTTGAGTGTCATCGTGCACTGCCTACAGGATGTCTAGTAGCAAGGAACACTTGGACGAGATGCACCTCTGCGTAGCTAATAAATAAATGATTGCTTAAACAAAGGTAAATGATTTTCACATTGGCGAGAATATGACCACCACGTGTGCCAAGAAGAGAAGGACTAAAGCCGGTGGCATTCGTGACGCAACAAGCAGGCTCCACCAGTGGAAATAGTGTCAGCCTCTGAAAGATAATGCAAGTGCTTGACGAAACAAGTCATGCCGATGTGTTTTAAGGCACCAGTGGGGTCCGATTACCCTACGTTTTCACATTCAAGCTAAACGAGCTTTTCTTGCATAGCATTGTACCCTTTCTCGCCAATTAAGCTTAAAGTCTAACTGATATCCAATTAATGGGAGTTGACTGCATCGCATAATTTATGTGCTGTCTTAAGACCTTGTATGATTAGAATTGTTTCTCTCTGTCTTTTCTTTTGTACCCTCTTTAGCTTTTTGCAATCACCCTCCTAGCAATGTACCAGTAATTAGGTAGCCAACACAGCATCCTTTGTTGTCTCTCTTATATTTGCTCCCAACTAGTTCTCATCTAGTTATGCTGTTCGCACATCATTTCAAGCACATTGCACTTCCATTTAGACCTCTGGCTTAATTTTTGCTGAAATTTTGCACTGTACTGACATTTTGAACAGTTTAGTACCATGTTGGGGTGCATTACTTGATTCCTGTAACAAATTGCAGGCGCAATGCCATCATCAGCCATTGTTATCAAAACACCGAGCGTGCTGTTTTCCAGTGAGCGGTGTTGATTCGTGTGGTGCTATTGCAGTGGAGTTGTGCCTGTCTCCTCCTCCTTCGGTCCCACACACTCACCACAGCAGTTATGCTGCGCCAAGGGGTGAACCCTGTTACATTTCAGCAAGAAGTCTGCTCCCACTCTGCGCCGAAAAGGTTGCTTGAGCAAGGTTTTATCGCACTATCAAAAGTGGCGTTGCTTAGACAAGCGACTGCATTAGCTCCATGGTGGACCAAGTCAAATCCCTCCAATTATTCCTGGATCGTTGTGCTGCCTATTCCGTGGGCAGTTGTCTATGTACAGTACTTTCCAGCTCAACTTGTGCAGGTTGCTTAGGCAATGGGACAGCCTCGCTTTTCAGTAGGCAGCGAGCGATTTCAGTAGGCAGCGAGCGATTGCGCTAGTGCCGAGCCAGATCTCTCGCTCCTCTCCTGTGCTACCAATGTAAAATGGTGACTCAAGTTTCGGACGCTGTATGGTGTCTCGCTCGATTTTTCTAACACAAAGCACACATTAGCGCAGACATGGCGGCCGTGAACAATTTTCCTGCCATTCAGTTTGTCACCTATCCCCCACTTTTGTTGGCAGGGTGATTTCACATTCGTACGGCTGCTACCGAGATATTGGTCCACTTGTCACCAAAGAGCTTTAGATACCGATGAAGCACCGCTGGTTAGGCTTCGCTATATCGTACGGTCGTGGTAGCAGGTTTGTCACGGCAAGGTGGCCACCTTGCCGTGACAACCTGCTACCACGACCGAAACAGTCGACCAGTAAACGGCTTCATTCATTGGACGTCAGATCAATTGTTTGCCTGTGTCTAGACTCTCACCTATTGATGCGGAATTATTCTACTGAGTGTCAAATCTGATGATGCATATCTCGAAATGCAAGCATTTTTGAAGAATCAAACAAAATTATGTTGTCTCCGAATTCATCACTCAATTTTTAATATAACCATATATACCTAAATGTGAAATAAAACAAATACAATTTTTTTGCTGGATCTACCTGTTTGCAAAAACTGTGTCTGCCAAATCAGATAATCTGTCTATGCAAGCAACTATTGGCAAAGATAGCATTAGTTTTATCAAAATAACCGATGCTTTAACTTTAGAGGACTTCTATAATTCGGAGAGAATGGCGTTTCGACAACAATGCAAAAATAAAAATAATTAATTAAACTCGCCCATTTCATTTAGGGAGGTAAAAAAGGAGATTGCAGCTATTACATTTGCTTCTTATGTATTAGCAACATACCTTTTCTTTTCGACAGAGTGCTCAGTCTTAAAGGATACATCTATAGCGGCGAGATCATGCTTAAAGGGCCCCTGAAACGGTTCGGACAAATTTTGTAGTCGCGTAGGGTACAGCTTAAGTAGAACATTCACACCACAATTTAAGATGAAGCGTTACGTAGTAATGGAGCTGCAAGCGATTGTAAGTTACCCTCCTCCCTAGCCATGCTTTTCCTCCTCAACTCTTCGCCGAGCGATAGGGGCTAAGCTCCGCCTTCACTGGTTCTGCGTCACGATGCAACGTCACATCGTCCACTTCTGGTTGTTTTGGAGCTCGCCGCCGCCCGCGAGAGACCTCTCCGCTAGCCGCTTGGCCGTCGACCCCAAGCGAGAGCTATCGAAGCAGCGTGCGTTGCGAGCATTCTGTCGTAGCGCCAAACGTGTCTGGTATTCCGGTAATCGCACACTACCTGAATATTTCGATGGAACGGTGGAGGCATAAACTCAAGCTGATGAAGGTACTTTAGCGGAGACGTACGTGAGCTGCCTGATTGGTCTCCACGTTCCAGCCACCTGTTGGCGCTGAGCTTAACCAGCCAAAGAAATAGCTAATATTGCTGTAACCAAGTGTAAAACATTTTAAACATTTACAAAAACGTGTTAACGATTACACTCCTGCAAAAAATTTACACTAGCAGCAAAGAAGAATACATTTTGTTGCTGCTACTGTGTGTGGCTGAGCTCTGTGCAACCAGGTGGCTGCACCGTGCAGACCATTCACATTTGCGCTTGTGTTCATCACCTGAAACGACACGCAAGGGGACACGGCCAGGCCCTGTTCCCTTGCGCTTGCGTTTACCCTAATACCAGACTCTCGAAACGCTATTGCGTTAGTAATCTTCCGGTGTAAAGTGACGGCTGCAATCGCACAAATCCTGGCGCCGATCGGATAGCGGCAGTCCGATGCGCTGCAGCCAGTCCGCTCGTCTACTGGCTTACAGAGGGACATGATGTCTCAGCTTGACATACTGCCAGTCGCTACGTACGTTTGCAGTCCACAACGCCACAAAGTCGAATCACAGCGCTCGTGGAAAAGACAAACCGACACTGATGGTGGAGCTCTCGTCAAAGACGGAGTACGTTGTAACACAAGCAGACGACCCTTGCTGTGTGCCGGAAGTGCTTAAGCAAACTGAAAAATTCTTCTTGTGCATTCTCTTATGTTACTTTCTCTTTATAAAAACAAATTAACTAACATTCCAACTATTACGAACATCATTTGTTTACCATAAAGGTGAAAAAATTATTGATCACGCGCCCTGGTCAGCCAATCGGATAGCTCGCCCCACTGACGTCATATGGGTTATCTCGGTCATATGGGTAGGGGCGGCTTAAAATTCCGCCGAGCAGTGTGCTGCGACCGGCAGCGATGTGCATTTTTAAAACCTTATAATAAATTACACGCTTTACGCAGAGCACTTAGATGTGTCAATTAATAATCAGCAGGACCTACTGTAACAACTCAGTACGTTTGTAGAAAGTCGTCAAAATCGTTTCAGGGTCCCTTTAAGGTTCTCGAAACTCCTCCAAAGTCTGCATGTACCAGGTCTAACTGCTTCAGTACTTTTCTAAGCCACTGAAGTGCTTTTTAGCGCCTCTTAGTACACCATCGCTTTCACACAGTCCATAGTAAGGACCACTTACTGTTTTCACATGGCTTGCCTGCTGTAAAAACGCCATATAATTTAGTTTGCAACCACTTTCATAAACCTGCTCCGAAAGTCTGTTTTACTGCTCCGAAATGCATTTTTGGCTGCTCCCAAAGCTGGTCTGAAATGGCAAGCGCCAGTAACATCACTGCCGTAGTAAAAAAAGGTTTTCTCTCTAATTTATTCTGCATGAAACTGTAATTAAAGGGACACTAAAGGTAACGATGAAGTCAAGTTAAATTGATAAAGCAATAATCTAGAATGTCTAAGATGTCACTATAATCGCGAACAGAGCTTTAGTAACTGAGAAATTGAGGTAAATGCATGACACGATTTGAGACCCCCCAGCGACGTTCCGGTACTAGCCCGATGACGAAGGCACTCCTCATAATTTATGTCACTAGTACTCAAATACTCGTATCAAAAAGATAATTTTATTAGGTTATAAGGCAGAAAAAAATGGTACTTGTATACTTCTGTTCGATTCTAAGAAAAAATAACATTTTGACGTTACCCTTCAGTAGTATGGGTGGCCGAAAGGTTTGGTTTTCGCTCGACTCTGCGCGCTCGACTCTTGTGCCGCGTGCGCTTTGGAGTTTGAGTTGCTTCGTTATCGTGTCGTGCTGCGCTGGTTCTGCTGGCTCACGAAACTTGCATTTGGAACAAGCAGCGACAGTGCCACGTCCATGTGATGTCGTGGGATGCGCAAACGGTCTGCGGAACTTGGTCAAGGGCAGTTGTAGCGGCAAATCCAACATTATTTATCACTGTGTGCCAACAAGTGAACCTCTCCGTTCGAAGTGGTTAAGTGCCGCACCTCTGCCACAGTGCGTTGGCAAAGTGCCGAAAAATTGCATCGTGTGCTCGCTACACTTTCGTCCAGAGGATTACTAGTTCAACGCCGACTTACTGAAGTCGTGTGGAGTGCCTGTCTAAACAATGCTTTCCCGTAACGCTGTTCCGTCTGTCTTTCCTGTATTCTCTTGAAGTGCAAGAACAACTGTGGTTCGAAGACGAGTGCGGCATTTGGTTTTCATGAAGGAAAAGCTACAAATGTGCGAATATGTACAGCCACGACATACAGTTGCCATCATAGTAGTGCACAACGACGCTGGCAACACAAGCCCTCAGCAGCAAATCACGTTCATCAGTGCTTAAATCGCTGAAGTCGAGCCCAGCATCACGAGCCAATATGTCATTGTCAGGGTGGTTCATTGCAACGAGTGTCAAAGTTGGCATCATAAAATAAAGAACCAGCTTATCGTCGCACGCTTTCTCTTCCGCTAGCCACCATAGTTCCACTTTCGCACTGCTGTTGGCTCTGTCTTGGCTCTGTTTCTGGCCGCGCGTTTGCATTTTGCGCAGAAAAGCCGTAGCGCCGTCTGCGGGTGCCGTTTTACTCACCGACGGTGCACTGTCACTATTAGACCATGACGTCATCACTCCTCGATCAGAGGGCGGGCGATTTGAACTGCGCTAGAGGTATGCGGACGCTTCAGAACGCATTTTCTCTTAAAATGAGTCTCTTCTTCGCATGAAACAAGCGTGTCAAGGTTTCTGGGATGGTATTTCAACAGTCCGCGTTGACTTATTATTAACCTTTAGTGTCCCTTTAAGCAATGCCCTCAAAGTGCTAAACTGCACCCATCGATAAATGCTCGCCCTGTGTGAAATTTGAGTGCGAGCAAGAGAATCGTTCAGCTGGAGGCATGGAACAACTTTTTGTTTGGATGTCAGGTTGAGAAGGACCTGTCGAATGTGAGCCCTGGCCAGACTCCAATCCCCGAGCTGGCACACTTTGTGCTGGGCCTGGAGAGCTGCTCGCACCAGGACCCCGACTTCATTGCCTACTGCGTTCTCAACATGATCATGGGTGGTGGGGGTTCCTTCTCGGCTGGTGGACCTGGCAAAGGCATGTACACCCGCCTCTACACCAACGTGCTCAACCGGTAAGCTGGTTACTCGAGTGTCATGTCAATGCAGGAGTGAACAGATTAGCTGTGGTGCACCATCATAAGCTTAAAGTGACAACCCCAACACTGCACACTTCAAAAGTTGAGCACACATAGTGATACGCAAATGAAATTACACTGGGTATTAACACAAGTGCACTGCAAGATAAAGTCTAATGGGAAGTGCTGGGAGGAGGTTAGACAGTGGTACTGAAGCCTCACCCATGCTTCTAAGATGCAGGCAGCATCTTGTTGGCATCTGGTGGCGATAATGCATTTCACGATGGCCGGCAAATAAGGAAAGCCAAACACAAAGCATCTTCGTCCAGGTCTAGCCAACTGGCCCAACATTGCTTGCCGCCGAGACTGGTTATACTGTGGTGCAAGCTCTGATAGAGGGCCTTCCCATTCTGCGGAAGGGCCCGTTTTGCCCAGAGAGCAGAATAGGCCCATGCATGCTGCTCAGCCTGCTCTGCCGAAACTCTTCAAGTGGTTATACCAGGCACGTACCCAGAGGGGGGCCCAGGCCCCTCCCTCCCCCGAAATTAAGCATCATACCCCCCTCCCCCACCCTCCGCCCACGCCACCACTCCTCACATGCATTCCTAAAGTGCTGACAAATCAATCTATTTGGCGATCAACATTCTGCTGCCTTTTACAGCGAAAGCTGTATATGACTAACCTTCCATCTTTTTTTTTTGTGTCCGTCAACAAAAAAATCATGTGGGCCGATCCTGGTGATAGTGCAAAAAGGGTCCAAAACCCCTGTGGGCTTGGGAACCTGTAATGCGCCCTTCAGCATGGGCCCACGTATGGGGACTGCTAAACGCCTGCTTCTCCTATGCCGTGGGTCAACCCAGCATTTCACTACTGTCGGGATCGGCCCACATATGGGGGGTGCTTAATGCCTGCTTCACCTCCACTGGGGCTCAGCCTGGTGTTGCACTACCTTCATCATCAAGTCATCAAATCAAAAGGGAATTTTTTTTTATTTATTTGTTCAGTTACCTCACAGGCTCCCGAAGGACTATGCGTGAGGGGAGGATACAGGGAATTAGCAAAAAGAAAGGAGTACTAAGAAATTATACATTGTTATCGAGTAAATATGAAAGAACAAATATCTAACAATATAAATAATGCGGTAAATGAAACAAAACAACTGTGTGAAGTAGCAAAAAAAGGTGTACCAAGAAATTATACAACTGGTAGCTGGTGAAGATGAAAGAACAAGTCTCTAACAATGCTATTGCAATACAAAACAAACATTAAAGCAAAACTAAAAGAAACACTATACAACTTCGCTAAAAGTATTTACTTAAGTGCGCAATATGGTTTAGTTGTGATGAATTATGGAAATAATATGCATAAGCGTGCTTTGAAGGATACAGGGTCAAGAATGTCAACTATGTCGTTTGGTAGGTTATTCCAATGCTGAATGGCACGTTGTAACGCGGAAGAATTGAAAAAATTGGTTCAGCCAAAGATACGCTGAAAACTCAGATGATTATGCAGACGCCGAGACGTACGAGATGGATGTGTGAGTGGCAGGGTGGATGGGCACATGCTATGGACCATCTTGAGAAACAGACAAAGCAATGCTACGATTCTTCGGGATTCAAAACATGAGACGGATAAAGATGACTTAATGCTAGTCACGTAGAGTCGCGGTGATAGTCTCTGACAATGAAGCGGGCAGCACGGTTTTGGACTGACTCGAGAGTCGAGATTAAGTAAGCTTATGAGGTGACCAGATAGGGGCTGCGAATTCCAGTTGTGGCCCTATGAATGTCTGATAGGCGATTTGTCTGGTGAGGACAGGAGCATCGCCCAGGTTACGTTTAAGATAACCGAGCGTACGCAAGTCCTTAGCAGTTATTTTTTCGATGTGCGCAGACCATGACAGGTTAGGTGTAAGGAGAATAACGAGGTACTTGTACGAGTTGGTGCGGGTGACGGGGTTCTTATCCAGTGAGTAATCGAAGGCGGAAAATGTCTTTTTGCGGGTGAATGTTATTAGTTTGCATTTATCAGTGCTAAGGGCCATTTGCCAAGAACAGCACCAGTTAGTAATACGGTCAAGATCTCGTTGGAGAGCAACGTGATCAGAAGGTCAGCATATTCGACGATAGATCACACAATCGTCTGCGAACAAGCATATGGATGACATTATTTTGGATGGCAGGTCGTTAATATAGATCAGAAAAAGTAATGGTCCGAGTACGCTTCCTTGTGGTACACCAGATGTTACATCGCTGATACTGGAAATAAAGTTAGCGACGATGGGGAATTGCTTACGGAATGAGTAGAAATTTCTTATCCAAGATGCTGTTAGGAAATAGATGTTTAAGCATGAAAGTTTAGCTATGAGACGGCAATGAGCAACGCGATCGAAAGCCTTAGGGAAGTCTATGAAAATGGAGTTTGTCTGTGGGCCCGTATCCATGTTTAGGAAAATATCCGTAGTCAATTTGAATAGTTGTGTTTCACATGATAGTCCTTTACTAAAACCATGCTGATGTTTAAAAAAGAACTTGTTGGTTTCGAAGTGATTTGCTACATTTGAAAAGATTGTGTTCTAGTAATTTACCAGGAACGCTTGTTAGTGATATTGGGCGGTAATTGTTAACAGTGCTTTTATCGCCAGACTTAACAAAAGGGATAACTTTACTGACCTTCCAGTCATACGGAACTTCTCCTGTTGAGAGGGACTGTTGAAACAAGCAGGAAAGGACTGTGCTAGAGGGTGCTACTGTATATTTTAAGGTTTTTGAGTTCATACCGTCCGTGCCGGAAGAAGTTGCCATCTTGAGGTTGTTGATCAGCTCAGCAACACCAGTGGTTGTTATATTGATGGGGGCCATGTATGGATAAACGAGTTTGATGGGTGTTCGCATTTTCGAATGGTCTTCTTTTGTAAATACGGCCATGAAGTAATTGTTAAAGATAGATGCTGAAAGCCCTCGTGCAATCGGCAAGCGAGAACTATCAAGTATTTGTGACATGTTGGAGTCTTTAATGCGAGAGATCGCTTTCCAAAAATTTTTTGGGTTGTTTTGAAGCAGTGATTGCAGATCACAAGAGAAATACGTTTGCTTGGCTTGACGCAGGGCATTGCAGTAGGCTACATCACAAGTCTTATGTTTGCTCCAAGAAACAGGTGTGTCCACACGTTTTTTGGAGTATGAAGAGGTTTACTGAACCATGGTTTCGATGAGTTAACGTGAAATGAGACCTTTGGTATATGCGCATATGCTAATTCCATTAGCTTTTCTTTGTACAGGCACCAATTCTCGTTCACTGTCTGCTCAGAAAAAGTTAAGAATGACGACATGAAGTTTCCAAACCATTGTTAATAGCACTGTTGTTTGCTCTTTTGTAATGAAATATTTGTTTAGTTTTCAGGTGACGTGAGCATGAAGGTGTATGAACTGTGAATTGTAATAACCGGTGGTCACTCAACCCATCCACAAAAGTGATAGTGTTAACCCTGTCAGGCACGGACGATAGAACAAGATCCAAAATGTTATTGATATGAGTTGGTTGGTCTGTTAATTGCACAAGTGAAAAATCAAGTGTTAGTTGAATGAACTCACAAGATGCACGTGATTAGCCTCGCAAGAAGAAAAATTTCAGCTTTGTTATATTTGGATCGAATAGAGGTAATGTTATCGTGCAATTCGGAAATGAAATTGTAGGAGCTATCAGGTGGTCTGTAGCATACACCATAAATTGCATTCGATTGTGGAAATGATACGCAGACCCACAGAATTTCAAGACTCAAAGGAATCGGCACAAGAAATGACGTAATATGTTTCTTATGGCGAGCAATACCCCACCACTTCTTCTGTCGTCCCTATCTCTGCGATAGATAATGTAAACATTAGAATCGAGTAGCACTTCGCTATCCGTAATTTCAGAGCTGAACCAAGTTTCCATAAGTGCCAATATGTCACATTCACAGTCATCTAAGTATGTCGAAATTCCATTGTGTTTAGGAAGAATGCTACGAGTGTTAGTTAATGATATGAATAGGTGCGAGGGCACAATAAGCTCATGTGGTTAATTGGGTTTTTTCTTAAATGCATGCGTTCCCAATCTAGGTCTTTGCTATCGGGGTAGGGGAACTACAGCGGCGGACGCTGCATCGTCTTTGTACACATTGTTATCGATTCTTAGTTTATCGATAATTAGCTTAAATTGCGCGTTTTCGATTTTTGCAAAGTCAATTAGTTTGCGTCGAGCGATACGGGTTTGCATAGAAAAATCTTCACGAACAGCAAAATTAGTGTTCTTGAATTTGTAGCCTTTTTCTATTCATCATCATCATCAGCCTAGTTACACCCACTGCAGGGCAAAGGCCTCTCCCATACTTCTCCAACTACCCCGGTCATGTACTAATTGTGACCATGTTGTCCCTGCAAATGTCTTAATGTCATCCGCCCACCTAACTTTCTGCCGCCCCCTGCTACGCTTCCCTTCCCTTGGAATCCAGTCCGTAACCCTTAATGACCATCGGTTATCTTCCCTCCTCATTACATGTCCGGCCCATGCCCATTTCTTTTTCTTGATTTCAACTAAGATGTCATTTACCCGCGTTTGTTGCCTCACCCAATCTGCTCTTTTCTTATCCCTTAACGTTACACCGATCATTCTTCTTTCCATAGCTCGTTGTGTCGTCCTCAATTTCAGCAGAACCCTTTTCGTAAGCCTCCAGGTTTCTGCCCCATATGTGAGTACTGGTAACACACAACTGTTACACACTTTCCTTTTGAGGGATAGTGGCAACCTGCTGTTCATGATATGAGAATGCCTGCCAAACGCACCCCAGCCCATTCTTATTCTTCTGGTTATTTCAGTCTCATGATCCGGGTCCGTGGTCACTACCTGCCTTAAGTATATGTATTCCCTTACCACTTCCAGTGCCTCGCTACCTATCGTAAACTGCTGTTCTCTTCCGAGACTGTTAAACATTACTTTAGTTTTCTGCAGATTAATTTTCAGACCCACCTTTCTACTTTGCCTCTCCAGGTCAGTGAGCATGCACTGCAATTGGTCCCCTGAGTTACTAAGCAAGGCAATATCATCAGTGAATCGCAAGTTGCTAAGGTATTTTCCATCAACTTTTATCCCCAATTCTTCCCACTCCAGGTCTCTGAATACCTCCTGTAAACATGCTGTGAATAGCATTGGAGAGATTGTATCTCTCTGTCTGACCCCTTTCTCGTATCTCTCTGTCTGACCCCTTTCTGTCTGACCCCGTAATCAATGAAAGCTATATATAAGGGTTGGTTATATTTTGCACATTTCTCTATCACTTGATTGATAGTGTGAATATGGTCTATTGTTGAGTAGCCTTTACGGAATCCTGCCTGGTCCTTTGGTTGACAGAAGTCTAAGGTGTTCCTGATTCTATTTGCGATTACTTTAGTAAATACTTTGTTGGCAACGGACAGTAAGCTGATCGGTCTATAATTTTTCAAGTCTTTGGCGTCCCTTTTCGCATGGATTAGGATTATGTTAGCGTTCTTCCAAGATTCCGGTACGCTCGAGGTGATGAGGCATTGCGTATGCAGGGTGGCCAGTTTCTCTAAAACAATCTGACCACCATCCTTCAACAAATCTGCTGTTACCTGATCCTCCCCAGCTGCCTTCCCCCTTTGCATAGCTCCTAAGGCTTTCTTTACTTCTTCTGGTGTTACCTGTGGGATTTCGAATTCCTCTAGGCTATTCTCTCTCGTACTATCGTCGTGGGTGCCACTGGTACTGTATAAATCTCTAGAACTCCTCAGCCACTTGAACTATCTCATCCATATTAGTAACGATATTGCCGGCTTTGTCTCTTAACGCACACATCTGATTCTTGCCTATTCCTAGTTTCTTCTTCACTGTTTTTAGGCTTCCTCCGTTCCTGAGAGCCTGTTCAATTCTATCCATATTGTCATGTGGTGGTGACGTTAAGAACACAGTAGCAATACTGTGATAGACAAAACTAACTTTTATTGGGCGAACCTGTGCCCACAAAACAGGCTACACTTATAGCACAACGATAGCGGCGAACACGGTCAGCCATCGTCGAAAATCTGATCAGTGGGTCAAGCGCGTCGGCTTTTATAGATCAGTCGTCGAATGTTCCAGATTACCTGATGGGACCCGCGTGTCTTCCACAAAGTTCTACACCATTCGTGTCACGCGACGAAATCTGATAACACAAGGTTCGGCGACAACAGACACGCGGATAGAAGCGTCGATAACTTTCCAGAAACGTCGGATACATGCAGGCGCGTCCCGCGCCGTGCGATAACAGTTAAGCGGTGAAACGTGGTCGCCCGATAAAGATAAGTACACGTGTCAATACCCCCCTCTTAAAAAGCATCGTCCCGATGCTACAAATATAAGAGAGCGAAACACAAAAGGACACTTATTAAACATAAGTAACAAAACAACGAAAAGAAACAAAGTCCAAGGGTCAGTCACGGAAAGCCCCAAAGTTCATTAACGCTGGTAGTACGGCTTGAGTCGCACAACGTGGACTATTTCAGGTCGTGAGCGGCGCCGCTGTGATAGCGAAATGCCGTCTGGCACAACCTCATAGTCCAGTGCGCCAATACGTCGGATGACCTTGTAGGGTCCGAAATAGCGTCGGAGTAGTTTCTCACTGAGTCCTCGTCGGCGTATCGGGGTCCATACCCAAACACGGTCGCAGGGCTGGTACTCGACGAAGCGTCGTCGGAGGTTGTAGTGTCGGCTGTCGGTACGCTGCTGGTTTTTGATCCGTAGGCGGGCGAGTTGTCGGGCTTCTTCGGCGCGCTGTAGATAGGTAGCGACGTCAAGATTCTCTTCGTCAGTGACGTGCGGCAACATGGCGTCGAGCGTCGTCGTCGGGTTCCTGCCGTAAACCAACTTGAACGGCGTGATCTGTGTTGTTTCTTGCACCGCCGTGTTGTACGCAAAGGTTACGTACGGCAGGACCGCGTCCCACGTCTTGTGTTCGACGTCGACGTACATCGCTAGCATGTCGGCAAGCGTCTTGTTCAGGCTCTCCGTGAGACCATTCGTCTGCGGATGGTAGGCAGTTGTCCTCCTGTGGCTTGTCTGGCTGTACTGCAGAATGGCTTGGGTGAGCTCTGCTGTAAAAGCCGTTCCTCTGTCGGTGATGAGGACTTCTGGGGCACCATGTCGCAGCAGGATGTTCTCCACGAAAAATTTCGCCACTTCGGCTGCGCTGCCTTTTGGTAGAGCTTTAGTTTCAGCAAAACGGGCGAGATAGTCCGTCGCCACGACAATCCACTTATTCCCGGATGTTGATATCGGAAACGGCCCCAACAAATCCATCCCAATCTGCTGGAATGGTCGGCGAGGAGGTTCGATCGGCTGTAGTAATCCTGCTGGCCTTGTCGGTGGTGTCTTGCGTCGTTGACAGTCTCGGCATGTCTTGACGTAATGGGTGACGTCGGCGGTCAGACGTGGCCAGTAATACCTTTCCTGTATTCTCGACAGCGTCCGGGAGAATCCGAGGTGCCCAGCGGTTGGATCGTTGTGTAGGGCGTGCAGTATTTCTGGACGCAGCGCTGACGGTACAACAAGAAGGTAGCTGGTGCGGACTGGCGAGAAGTTCTTCTTCACGAGCAGGTTGTTTTGTAGCGTGAATGAAGACAACGCGCGCTTAAATGCCCTAGGGACAACGTCGGTGTTCCCTTCCAAATACTCGACGAGACCTTTTAGCTCCGGGTCGACTCGTTGCTGTTTAGTGAAGTCTTCCGCGCTTATTATCCCAAGGAAGGCGTCGTCGTCCTCGTCGTCTTGCGGCGGGGGATCGATGGGGGCGCGCGATAAGCAGTCGGCGTCGGAGTGTTTTCTTCCGGACTTGTATATTACCGTGACGTCGTATTCTTGTAGTCTGAGGCTCCACCGCGCCAGCCGTCCTGAAGGGTCCTTTAAGTTAGCTAGCCAACACAATGCGTGATGGTCACTGACGACTTTGAATGGCCTGCCATAGAGGTAAGGGCGGAATTTAGCTGTAGCCCAAATGATGGCGAGGCATTCCTTTTCAGTCGTAGAATAGTTGCTTTCCGCTTTTGACAGCGACCGGCTAGCATACGATATCACCCTTTCAAGTCCTTCTTTCCTCTGGACTAGGACAGCACCGAGGCCTAGGCTACTGGCGTCAGTGTGGATTTCGGTATCGGCGTCCTCGTCGAAGTGCGCAAGTACCGGCGGCGACTGCATGCGTCGTTTGAGTTCTTGAAATGCCTTGGCCTGAGGCGTTTCCCACTTGAACGCGACATCACATTTGGTTAGATGTGTTAGCGGCTCCGCGATGCGTGAAAAGTCCTTGACAAAGCGCCTATAGTAGGCACACATGCCAAGGAATCTGCGCACTGCCTTCTTGTCGGTTGGCTGCGGGAACTTTGCGATGGCAGCTGTCTTCTGTGGGTCGGGGCGTACTCCTGATTTGCTGATCACGTGGCCTAGGAACAAAAGCTCATCGTAAGCGAAACGGCACTTTTCCGGCTTCAGAGTGAGCCCTGATGACTTGATGGCTTCTAACACGGTCGCAAGCCGCCTAAGGTGATCGTCGAAATTCCCGGCGAAGACAACGACGTCATCCAGGTAAACAAGGCACGTCTGCCACTTCAGTCCGGCTAACACCGTGTCCATGACGCGCTGAAACGTTGCAGGCGCCGAGCACAGTCCGAATGGCATGACCTTGAACTCGTACAGGCCGTCTGGCGTGATGAAGGCAGTCTTTTCGCGATCTCTCTCGTCGACTTCTATTTGCCAGTAACCAGACTTGAGGTCCATCGACGAGAAGTATTTAGCGTTGCAGAGCCGGTCCAATGCGTCGTCTATCCGTGGAAGGGGGTACACATCCTTCTTCGTGATCTTGTTCAATCGACGATAATCGACGCAGAAGCGTAGGGTTCCGTCCTTTTTCTTTACCAGGACTACGGGAGAGGCGCACGGGCTTTTCGACGGCTGGATGATGTCGTCGCGCAGCATTTCGTCGACTTGTTGCCTAATAGCTTCACGTTCTCGCGTCGAAACTCGGTAAGGGCTCTGGCGGAGTGGTCGAGCGCTCTCTTCGGTTATTATGCGATGCTTTGCAACTGGTGTTTGTCGAATCCTCGATGACGTCGAAAAGCAGTCTTTGTATCGTCGGAGAAGACTTCTGATCTGTTGCTGCTTACTAATAGGAAGACTTGGATTCACGTTGAAGTCTGGTTCGGGGATAATGCTCATCGGGGTAGATACGGCTGAATCCGAGAGGACAAAGGCATTGCTTGTTTCCACAATTTCCTCGATGTATGCGATTGTCGTGCCTTTGTTGATGTGCTTGAACTCTTGGCTGAAGTTGGTTAGCATAACTTCCACTTGCCCTGCGTGGAGTCGAGCGATCCCTCTTGCGACGCAAATTTCACGATCGAGCAGTAGATGTTGGTCACCCTCGATGACGCCTTCCACGTCAGCGGGTGTTTCAGTGCCGACGGAAATAATAATGCTGGAACGCGGCGGGATGCTCACTTGATCTTCGAGCACACTCAAGGCGTGTTGACTACGATAGGTCTCCGGTGGTATCGCTTGATCTTGTGACAGCGTTATCGATTTCGACTTCAGGTCGATGACTGCGCCATACTGATTCAAGAAGTCCATGCCGAGAATGACGTCTCGTGAACACTGTTGGAGGACAACGAAGGTGGCAGGGTAAGTCCGGTCATGAACGGTAATTCTTGCCGTGCAGATCCCTGTCGGCGTAATCAGGTGTCCTCCAGCGGTCCGAATTTGGGGGCCCTCCCATGCAGTCTTAACCTTCTTCAACTGGGCGGCGATGTGTCCACTCATTACGGAGTAATCGGCCCCTGTGTCGACTAAGGCAGTGACTTCGTGGCCGTCGAGAAGTACGTCGAGGTCGGTGGTTCTTTGTCTGGCGTTGCAGTTGGGTCTTGGCGTCGGATCACGGCTGCGTCGTGTTGAACTGAAGTTAGAACGTCGCGTCGTCAAGTCGTCGTTCGTCGGTGTAGTCTTGCCTTCCTAACTTCGTCGGGACGGCGGCGTGTCGTTGTTATGTCGTCGAGATCGTTTCGTCGTCGTCTTCGTCGGCGGCGGAGGATCTTCGTCAGTTAACCGCACCTCCATCGGTTGCTGCTTTTAGTTTTCCGGATATGGGCTCGCTGACCGGCCCCGGGCTGGGCCAGTGTATGGTCGGCGCTGCGGCGACAGGTAGCGGCCTGGTGATGGCGAACGGGACGGCCGTCGAGGGCTCCACTGAGTAGCGGCGAGGTAATCGGCGATGTCACGTGCGCGCTCGCCAAGCTGTGGACGCGGCGCGTTGACGGCGAAACCTCGCAGTCCCATCTCCCGGTACGGACATCGTCGGTAGACGTGACCCGCTTCTCCGCAGTGGTAGCAGAGCGGGTGGTGGTCAGGAGCACGCAAGATGTCCGTCTTCCTCGCGTAGGTGCGCTGGGCGACGGGTGGTCGTGCTGGCGGCGGCGGCGGCGGACGACGAAACTGTGGCGTGACAGGGCCCTGGCGTGGTCGAGGAGGGGGTCCTTGACGGCGTGCGACGGCGGCGTAGGTCATCGCTTGCGGCTCACGCTGCGGCGATTCAGGGGCTACTCCAAGTTGTTGTTGGAGTTCCTCACGCACGGCGTCGGCAATCGAAGCCACTTGAGGCTGTGATGATGGGAACAGCTTTTGTAGCTCCTCCCGCACGACAGCTCGGATAGCCTCGCGTAGGTCGGCGGCGGCCAGTGACTGAACTCCGACGGAGTTTGTCGAGGTCGTGCGGCGGTCGAATTGCCGGTTTCGCATTTCGAGTGTCTTCTCGATGCTGGTGGCCTCGTGAAGAAACTCGTCGACGGTCTTCGGTGGGCTTCGTACCATTCCGGCAAAAAGTTCCTCCTTCACACCACGCATCAGCAGGCGGACTTTCTTCTCCTCGGGCATTTCAGGGTCGGCGTGGCGGAAGAGACGGCTCATTTGTTCCATGTAGATCGCGGTCGTCTCATTAGGTAGCTGCACCCGGGTTTCTAGTAGCGCTTGGGCTCGTTCTCGGCGTACGACGCTTGCGAATGTCTTAAGGAAGCCGCTTCGGAAAAGTTCCCAGGTTGTTAAGGTGGCTTCTCGGTTTTCGAACCACGTCCTGGCCGCGTCTTCCAAAGCGAAGAACACATATCGCAGTTTGTCGTCGCTGTTCCAGTTGTTAAAGGTAGCGACTCTTTCGTACGTCTCAAGCCAGCTTTCCGGGTCCTCGAAAGTTGAACCGCGGAACGTCGGAGGCTCCCTGGGCTGCTGCAGCACGACGGGTGACGCTGGTGCTGCCATTGGGGTGGACTTGGTGGCCATCCTTCTAGTCGTCTCGGGCAAAAGTCCGTGTTCCGGGGGCAGTCCTTGCAGCCTGCGGCTACCTCGCTGGTTCTTGTCGACGTTGGTGTCTTCCGAGTGAGGGCTTGGGTCACGGCTTTGTGGGGGCATCCGGTGCATGAACGCAAAGCACCTCCACCAGATGTCACGTGGTGGTGACGTTAAGAACACAGTAGCAATACTGTGATAGACAAAACTAACTTTTATTGGGCGAACCTGTGCCCACAAAACAGGCTACACTTATAGCACAACGATAGCGGCGAACACGGTCGGCGATCGTCGAAAATCTGATCAGTGGGTCAAGCGCGTCGGCTTTTATAGATCAGTCGTCGAATGTTCCAGATTACCTGATGGGACCCGCGTGTCTTCCACAAAGTTCTACACCATTCGTGTCACGCGACGAAATCTGATAACACAAGGTTCGGCGACAACAGACACGCGGATAGAAGCGTCGATAACTTTCCAGAAACGTCGGATACATGCAGGCGCGTCCCGCGCTGTGCGATAACAGTTAAGCGGTGAAACGTGGTCGCCCGATAAAGATAAGTACACGTGTCAATATTATAGTTCCTGATGTCCGCAGTCTTACGCTTGTTGATCAGCTTAGAAAGTTCTGCCAGTTCTATTCTAGCTGTAGGGTTAGAGGCTTTCATACATTGGCGTTTCGTGATCAGATCTTTGGTCTCCTGCGATAGCTTACTGGTTTCCTGTCTAACGGCGTTACCACCGACTTCTATTGCGCACTCCTTAATGATACCCATGAGATTGTCGTTCATTGCTTCAACACTAAGGTCCTCTTCCTGAGTTAAAGACGAATACCTGTTCTGTAGCTTGATCCGGAATTCCTCTAGTTTCCCTCTTACCGCTAACTCATTGATTGGCTTCTTGTGTACCAGTTTCTTCCGTTCCCTCCTCAAGCCTAGGCTAATTCGAGTTCTTACCATCCTATGGTCACTGCAGCGTACCTTGCCGAGCACGTCTACATCTTGTATAATGCCAGGGTTCGCGCAGAGTATGATGTCAATTTCATTTCTAGTCTCACCATTCGGGCTCCTCCACGTCCACTTTCGGCTAACCCGCTTGCGGAAAAAGGTATTCATTTCCGCATATTATTCTGTTGTGCAAACTCTACTAATAACTCTCCTCTGCTATTCCTAGAGCCTATGCCATATTCCCCCACTGACTTGTCTCCAGCCTGCTTCTTGCCTACCCTGGCATTGAAGTCGCCCATCAGTATAGTGTATTTTGTTTTGACTTTACCCATCGCCGATTCCACGTCTTCATAAAAGCTTTCGACTTCCTGGTCATCATGACTGCATGTAGGGGCATAGACTTGTACCACCTTCAATTTGTACCTCTTATTAAGTTTCACAACAAGACCTGCCACCCTCTCGTTAATGCTATAGAGTTCCTGTATGTTACCAGCTATTTCCTTATTAATCAGGAATCCGACTCCTAGTTCTCGTCTCTCCGCTAAGCCCCGATAGCACAGTACGTGCCCGCTTTTTAGCACTGTATATGCTTCTTTTGTCCTCCTAACCTCACTGAGCCCTATTATATCCCATTTACTACCCTCTAATTCCTCCAATAACACTGCTAGACTCGCCTCACTAGATAACGTTCTAACGTTAAACGTTGCCAGGTTCAGATTCCAATGGCGGCCTGTCTGGCCTATTACGCGCTGCTTATCCTTAAAAATGCGAACTTGAGAATGACCGGTCTATTCTTCTCATCGTTGTATTGGCCAAGGGGATGCACGCGGTCTATTTGAGCTGGATCAGTAATGATACCAAGGTGTTGGTTTCATCTGTGATTCCAAAGAATAGCAAGTTATGGCAGCATGTATGGCAGTGTGAGCTTGTATACATTTCGGTTTTCTGTTGCCCTCTTGAAACCACGCAATAAAAAAATAACAAAACATGTCTTGGGCCATCAGAGCACCACCAGCTCGTTGTAGGTCGTCTCGTGCCGCAACGAGTCGCGTGACGCTTCGCATTACGGGGGTGTCAGCAATAGTTGAATCTGTCAAATGTTCTTTAGTTACTTCGGATCGTGCGTTGTCCCGGTTAGTACGTTTTTTCTCACAGGAGGAGTAGATTTTAATGAAGAGAAAGGAGGAGAGGTCGACCTGGAGAGTGTGTCTCTAGCCTGCTAGTCCTCACTGGGGAAAGGGGAAGTGGGAAATACAGGGAAAGGTAGGTGGCGGGTGATTATGTCTTTTACAAAATGTATGAACAAGGTTCTACTGTGTACACTGTTTGAGGAATATGCCCATTGAGGAACCAGTCTATACCGACTTTGGCCTGGCACCAATCCCAAGAATGTACAACCTGTGCAATGCTGATATGGTGATGCAGGTACCATTGGATGTACAATGCTACTGCGTACAACCACGCATATGGGGACTCGGGCGTCTTCTGCATTCATGCCAGTGCAGACCCTTCTCAGGTCAGTGTATGTTATCACCTGAGTGAGCTTCATTCCATGCATTTTGGGGGGGGGGGGGGGGGGCTTGCATGACTAAGCAGGGATTTTAACACCCTTTATTTACTCAGAGAGAGACACATTAGAACACAAAAGTTTTCTTATTTTGTGAAGTCCAACATATCAATCACAAGAGATTACACATTTTCAAGGCTACTGAAATTAACAAAAGACATGCTTTATGTTCCAACAAGTTACCTGTTCCCGTGATGACAACAAATGATGGTGAACGAGACCTGTACTATCACATAACTACATGGAGGAAAGATAATGCACGTTGTGCAACCTGTCTAGTGAATCGACTATGCTTGGCGAGAGTAGACGTCTTTCTTTGTTACCTGGTTTAGCTTGCAAATACACAAGCGCAAGCTACTGTCTTTTTTCTTGACCAACACCACGGGAGACGCCCAACGACTCAGGCTGTATGACATCTTCCTCTAGCATTTTCTTCGCCTACGTTTGTATTTCTTCACATTTTTCTTGGGCCACACGGTAGGGGTTCTTACATATTGGTCTCGTGGCATCTTCTGTAATTATCTGATGTTTGGTCAGTGGTGTTTGCTTGACCTTGGATGTAGATGAAAAGCAGTTTTCAAACTGTTGTACCAATTCTCAAACTGTGCCTCACATGCTGCCTCTTGGAGGGCAACAAGGTGGAGCTAACGTCGATAGACATTGTTGCCTGAGCAATCATTTCATTCATTTTCCATGATGCTGCGGTCTTGTGCTGTGTCGTCGCAGCACACCATTGCAGTGCCCTTTGGGATGTGGTGATGTTCCTTGCTAAGGAGCACTTCTGCATGGCCATGATTTAATGCCAGAATGCTTTCGCAGTTGAAACACTTTGTGTGGGTGGTAGTATGCTTATCTGTTTTGCTATTGCATCACTATGGTAAGGCCTCTCGCTAAAGACAGACACATGTGAGCAGATTCATGGTGGTATTGTCATCTTGTTGGCTAGTCATAAACGCTTGCACTGCCCCTCCTTGTTGCCGTTAACATCTGGGCTCGCAGAAAATATGACCACACGCCCTAGAATGTTTATAACTGTGCCATAATCCCACAAAAAATCCATGCCCAAAATGTGTTCCTTGTAGCACTTGGGGAGTGTGACGAACATGCCGACAAAGCTTGAGTCACCGCTACAGAGTCTGGCGGTACCCATTGACGCCATTAGCTGACCCCTGGCACTTATGATGTGTGGCCCTGTCCATGTTGTTTTCACCTTTCTAAAGTAGTCAACCAGCTCTTGACACATAATCAAGAAATCAGTGTCGGTGTCCACAAGGGCTATCACAGGATGTCCATTGATGGTTGGTTTTGAACCAGGCCTGCAAATAATTGTTATTTAATTCCTCGCATGAGATGGTGCACTTTTTTAGTCTCAGGCATATTGGGGTCAGCTTGGTGAAATAAACAGGCCATATTCTCAGCACACATGGCGACGCTTTTGTTGGGCTGCTGAAAGCATGCTTTGAACAGCTGTCGCGTGTAATCCCGCCGGCTGGAACTGGAGAATGTATCCTGGAGCTGGTGCCAAAAAGTCGTTTGGTAGCTCTCTTCCCTGTTGCAAAACTATGCAAGATCGCTGTCTTCTAGAGTGAAAGAAGTGTGTACAAGTTTTTGTTCTGTGCTCCAATCACTGACCTTAGCAAGCCTTTCATACTGATAAAGTCGGTCCTCAACACCTTCAAATGTGTCGCCAGGAAAAATTTTCGGAATGCGAGGATATTGAAAAAGTCACGTGGGAAAGGCTTGTCGCTGTCTGTGAAGGAGGTAGATTTGCCAATGCAGGAATTTTCATGCTGATCGGAGCTGGAATGGTAGTGATTTTGGGGCTCAGGCCTAGCACACGGCGGCTGAATCGGTGCACTAGAGTGGTGACGAGAGGTTAAGTCTCTGGACTGCATGTACGGGTCCTAGTACGAGTCCCAAGCATCAGGACACAGTACAGTCGAACCCGACTATATCAAACCCATTTACATAGAATTATCCTGTATGTCAAACAATTTCTGAATACAGTATAGTTACAGTGAGTATATATAGCAAAAATTACGTTTACATCTGACAAAAATAGCAGTGACTCCCGATATATTGAACGTCAAGTGACGCAAAAGTGCCCCCAGAATTCGGCTTTCCCTCGTGGTGGCAGGAAAATTCAGCAGTGCAGCTCCATCCACCCGCTCTGCCTACCATGACTGCACCGCGTCGTGCGAGCCGTCGACATCCCCCTGCAAAAAGTTATCCTGGCCTGCCCGCAGTGCTTGCCCAGACAGCCAATCAGAGGCTCTTGTGCCCTCGTCGTGCAAGTGGTCTCGCTGCTTTTCTGGTTCATTGTGTTTGCACCTTGTGGGCCTTCTCCAGCAGTGCTGCTGTGATGGCTAGTGCAAAGTGGCAAAATTTGCCTTTCGCAGTGAAGCTCGAAATCGTAAAACGAGTTGAACGGTGGTGAGAAGTCGGATGTCGCCGCAGCATGCAAGATTCCAAGGAGCACTCTCAGGGCAATCTTAAAGAATAAGGGTGAGATTAGGGCTAATAAAGCGGTCAAGCTCACGACGCTGTGCTCGTGGCGCCATACACATATGCACAGCCAGTGTATAAGACGCCGAGGCGACCATGTACAAGGGTTTCATCCAAAATTGCTTCAAACGTGCCGGCTTCCGCTTGCTCAGTGATGGCTGAAAATTCTGATGATTGCGACGAAGCCATTGCTGGTGTTGCCGAAGTTTCGAGCAGGTTGTCAGAATTTTCACAAGCCATTAATGAATCAACGGTCGACGAGTTTGTGAGTGCGGATGATGATGTCGCGACCATGGGAGAGCCCGAAAATGAAGTCTAGTACATTGCTGACATTGTACCGAGCACAAATGATAGTGGGCACAATGAGAAAAGCACTGACGATCCTTTGCCGACATCATTCGAGGTGATTGGTGCACTCGCACTAGTCTGGTGCTTCTGCGCGAATGTGGAAGCATAACTGCGAGTCGGCCTAGTTAGAACAGATTCATTTTTAAAAAACTTTTCATGCGGAAACAAACAGGGAGGAAGAAAAGGAGCAACACAAGGACGAGCGCTTTATAACGACTGGTTTTATTTTCAAAGAACCACCTGCTTAAATCTACAGATCTGCGCGATCTAGTCAACAGAGCACGCCTATAGCGCATATAACAACTCTTGTGATAAAATGCCGCGGAACAACGCCACTCGGTCAACATAAAAACAGCAAGGCTCATAAAACAAGCACTTGTCATGGTCAAAAGTATGAAAGTCCTTGTTTTATGCGCCTTGCTGTTTTTATGTTGACCGGGTGGCGTTGTTCCGCGGCATTTTATCACAAGTGTTGTTATATGCTCTATGCGGAACCAGCGCTAGAGTTTTCACGACACCTACAGCGCCGCCCTGGCAGTCAGAACATGCACAACTCAGCCGCTCCCGCGGACGAAAACTGCTGCTGGTAGTGGCCTTGCGTGCACTGATAGTCGAAGGAAAACAAAAGGACGCCGACGATACTGTTGCGTATACAAGTGCCGCAACTACGTCGGGATGAGTGAGGATGTATCCTTCTGCGGCGTTAGATCCAAGCAGTCAGGCGAGCAGAGTAAGTTCCCGTCTTGTCGCCCTGTCAAGCGGTGTCGGGCTGGTTGTAAATCGAATTTCGCGTGTGTGCTTGGTTTATTCGATAGTGAAGATGGTCAGCCGTGGCAGCCAGTACCAAACAGCAGAATGTGCAGTCGGCATTTCGTCAGAAACAAAATGAGCAATAGCATGCACTATCCGGCATATGTACCAACCATTTTTCCTTCGCAATACCACCGCCAAGCCCCTTCCAATGCCACCAAACGAAGCATACGATACGAAAAGTAAATATTATCCATTCATTGCTAAGAATTGTGTGGGAGGGAAGCTGCCTTGTAATACAAGTTGTGTGCGCATACTGCCGGCGCACGCGCGACTAAGCCGCCCATGTGTTTTTTAACATGCGCATGCGGATGAGGACTCGGCGATGAGATGCATCCGGTAAATTTATGTAATTAGTGATAAATGTAGCCAGCGTTGTTACGGATCCAGCAGCGGAGCACTCAAACCCTTGCTTGCGCGAGTCAGCTGATGCGATAAAACTTTCTTCTCCATTGACTTCTGTGGCGAAGTAACATCAGAATTTTTTATGTCTAGCCAGAGAAATATGGAAAGTCTTCAGGTCAACTAATACTTCCGAAACCATAGCGCAGCACTACCGGAGCCATAGCTGCTAGATTTGCGAGGCAGGCTGCCACGCAAGCATGGCAACGGCACACGGCGCAACCGTTAAACACACGTGCTCACCGCGACACACTGTGAAAAAGATATAAAGCTTAAAAAGCTCCTTTCGTTATTGCTTCACTTGATGGCGCTAGCTTCTTTACGAAAACTGTCCACTTGAAGCGGCGCGAAAGCGGAAACATACGAACTATAATACGGCCGCGCACGTGTGTGTCGTCTGGTCGAGCGGCTGGAGTATGCCGCGTTTCGTTGACAGGGCGGCGTGCAACGCACTCTTTTCGACGCGCCGCCTATTCAGCGCTGGTTCCCCATAGGCATGCTATGTTGACTAGATCGCGCAAATCTGTAGGTATATAAGCAGATGGTTCTTCGGAAATGAAATCATTTGTTAGAAAACTCTCGTCCTTGTGTCGCTCCTTTTCTTCGTCCCTGTTTGTTTGTGCACAAAAGTTTTTTTTTTTTTAAATGTGGAAGGTTGCGGCCTCAGCTGCTCCGACTCTTTAGACAATGTTGAGAAGTGCGTGCATCGCAGGCAGTGAAATTGCCCAAGCTGAAGAAAATACAGGACTATTTCATGCAAAACTAAGCTAGTTTCATCAATAAAGTGCTTTTATAAATGATATGTGCTTTTATGACACCCAACTCTTTAGCAGGCATATATCGAATTATGCCCTATATCGAACTGATAGCCTTTTTTTTTTCGAGTTCGATATAGCCGGGTTCGACTGTACCCCACACTTCCAGCAGTGTTGTGGGCCTTGGATACTCGAGGGACAAAAGCATTAGTCAGCAGGAACAGTAGCAAGAACCATCTTTTATTACTGCTTGCTCCTTCTTTTCTTTAAACGCTGATACGTCTTCCTATCATCCTTGCCGTACTACAGAAGTGGAAATATGTATTCTAGTAGGAGGAATTACAAATACTGAGCAAAAGGCTACTTGGAATGGCCCAATTTGGTCATGAATGCATGTTTTGGCCAATTGCTTGGCTTGGCTAGCCTGTGGCTGTCGAGCAAGAATTCCAATCCCGTGTTACCACACTGATCGCTCAGTTGCACAATAATGGCAGTACAAAGTGTGCATGTGTAATTTAGTGTTATTTGTGTTCTCCGTATGTCAGTCACTGACAGACCATCGACAGGATAGCAATTTTTTTATTTTTTTTATTTACTCTCATACCCACAGCGCCATTTAGGCATTATAGTGGGGGGTTACATACATCAATGTAAACAGCTTATGGCATCGAATAAACAGCATTATACTATACAATACAATACAATGAAAGAGAAAAAAAAACGCAACAATGACATGACAAAAATGGTACATCAGGATATCAATGTACAGCACGCAGGAAACGGCATCATACAATTAATTTCTTCTTCAATATCAGCTTGTGTACTGATAGCAAGTATTACATATAATGAAGGTATTTTTCAATCAAATACAACTTCTTTATAATGAGGCCCGACTTCATATAAGTTTAAGAAATACCAAGATTTATAAAGTGCACTGAATACTTAATGAAAAGACACTTGCGTTTATGTGCTCCTACATGTGTGTGTGTTTGACGAGTGTCATGATCATGACATCATAAGGTGTTGTGGCACATCTTCTGCCCAAGATGTGTTTGGGCTGTGCATGTGCACTAGGTATTTCTGCTCTAGGCAGGCAGCTTATTGTAGCTTGTTATAATGGCCACATAACACTTCGCTTGACGTTCCATCACAGTCATGATTACATGAGGTACAGTCGAAACCCGCAATAACGAAATCGCCGGGGAAAGCAAAACATTTCGCTTTTGCGGGAATTTTGTTAGCACAAGAATGAGGCAGAAAAGACAAGGAAGGGAATCGGCTTGCAAAAAAAAATTTATTGCCAAAAGTCAGTCAGCTTACTTTGCCGAGCCTTGCCTTGCAGCAATTTTACTGCTCTCGACTCGCACTGCAAGAAGTGGTCCATTGCCACGTCGTCATCATGCTCACTGAAAAATGATCGAATTACATCGAAGGCGTTCAACACATCCCGCGGGTTCGCAGTCCTCTCTTGATTTGGTGTCTGGTGGTCGTCGGTGTCGTCGGCACCTTGGCAAACGCTACTTATGATGACCTCATCAGTCATCTCTTCATGGACGACAACACCTTCACCCACACGAACGAACTCATCGATGCTGAGGCCATCCGGAACACCATCTGGCACGGCAGAAAGTTCATCCCATGCATGGGCCAGCGATGGCGGCACTGCGCCGTCAGCGCTGTCAACTAGTGGACCTTCAGGCGAATCTTCTTGCGATGCCACTGGATCAGCGCATGATGCTTGCCGAGTGGCAATGAAGCCGGCATGATTAAAACAATTAGCTATCATGGCTGGCAACGTCACAACCCATGCGGCGGCCATCATCTCAAGCGCCATGAACATGTCCACTACGGTGGGACGCTTCAACTGGAGGTTCAGCAGCAGACGCTGAATCAGCCTCTCCTTGTAGGCGCACTTGACGCTACGAATGACGCCTTAATCAAGCTGCTGCAGCACGGAAGTGCAGTTCAGTGGAAATAAAACCAAGCGCACGTTTCCCAGTTCCACGTCATCGACATGATGGGCACTGCCATTGTCCAAAAAAAGGCAGACCGATCTTCCTGCCTTCCGCATGTCCGTATCGAAGGCCTCGAGCCAGCTGCCAAATATGGCCTGGATCATCCATGCCTTCAGGTTCGCAGTGTACTGTACGGGCAGCCGACGATTTCCCTTGAAGCAGCGGGGCTTCTTACTTCTGCTGATTACAAGCAGCAGCCGTTTATCTGTGCTGTTCATGTTAGTGCACTACAAAATTGTTACACGCCGCTTGCTGTGTTTCCCCCCGCGGCATTTCTGGCCTTTTAAGTCCAGGGTCTTCGATGGCAGCATCTCGTAGAATAAGGCCGTCTCATCTGCGTTATAAATGTCCAAGGGCTTGTACTGGTCCAATACTTCTTTGTTGGTCAGCAGCCACGACGACATTGTCAAAGGGTCGACGGCTGCTGCCTTCCCGGAAATGACTTTGGCCACTATGTCGTGGTGGGCTTTTAAACGGCTCAACCAGCCAGGGCTAGCCTTAAAATCAGCGTGCCCAAGAATGCATGCAAAGTCCAGCGCTTTCTGCTGAAGAACTCTGCCAGACAGCGGCACTTTGTTGGCACGCTGTTCACAAAACCATGCAAACACCGCCTTGTCATCGTCTGGAAAAGCCGCAGCGCTCACCTTTTGTTTTTCGCACTCACACCATTTCCGAGCGCGCCGAGAATGAAGGCCTTGTTTTTCAGAATCGTCGGCATCGAACTGCACGCAATTCCAAATTCTTCGGCAATATCCATTTTCATCCTGCCCTTTTCAGCTTGGGCAATAATTGCAGCCTTATCCTGCGGGGTCATAAATTTCCTCTTTTTGGCTGGAGGCGGCATCTTAGCAGGCTGTCAAAGCAAATGGTCCGATTGGCAGAAAGACACACAATTGACGCACTCTAGCACCAACGACACTGAGCACACGACCATGTGCGGCGGTACACAAAGCCCACTGATACTAAAGCGTCATCCAGGTACAGTGTACTAGAATAGGGGCAGTGTGTTCAGGAAGCGCTCGCTGCTGAGGCGCTTCATGTAGATAGCACGAGATGGCGCTGTAGGAACGTGGGCTGTAAAGTCCCTTGATAATTTGAAAGTAACGACACTCTTTGAACTCTGCCGCCGTCGCGCGACCTCCTCGCCCCTTGCGCGTTCCCCCGTGGCAAACATTTTGCCCCCGTTTTTCCGCACGATGATTGGTCTCCCTGCCGTTGCTGTTGGAAACGCGCAGATCTTGAGTTTTGCTTGTGTTTTTCTTTTTCGTTGGCGCCATTTTCCTCCTGAGCACGGCTGGCCCGGCGCTTTAGCTCGGCGTAGCGAACATTGTACGCTGTGTTTCCTGCTCTATGTGTTAGTGCTATTCCTGGCTGTTGCGCATATAACTGCAGCAAGAAACCTGAAAATGGTTATGCCGTTTTTATGATACCACAAGGAAAGCGTGACGGCTTGCGCAGGAAGCACTGGCTGCATGACATTGGCCGAAAGAACTTGGTACAGCGTTGTTTGCGAGCTGAGGCGTCTTTCTTATAGCTCATAGCAAAGCATCTCGTAATGCTGAATTTTTTTTTTTTTCATTCTTCCGGCCTGTCCACCAGTGTTTTTGTTGCGGCTCTCCTCAGTATGCTTAATATTCTGGGGTGCCTCCATCACCTCGCACGTCGCTAACTGTTGTTATTCAGTCGGAAGGGCAAAAAATAACCCAGCGCAATTTCTCTATAGTTCGGGAACAAATGGAAAATGCCTGTTGGGATGATGTATATAGATCCAACGAAGCAAATGGGGCCTATGAAAAATTTCTTCATATTGTCAAATCAATATATGAATCTAGCTTTCCCCCAGTGCGCGTTAAGCCAAGCTAAAAAATTCGGAAACCATGGATTAACTCTGAGCTTCTCGGACGAATCGCGCATAGAAATGTTCTCTATGGCAAGTTTATTTCAACTAAAAATATCGAATTATTCCGCCAATTTAAAGTGTGCCGTAATTGCCTCGATAAAGATATAAAAAAGGCTAGGCGAGAATATTTTGCAAATTTCTTTGCAGCAGCTGCCGGATGCTCTGAGATTATGTGGAAAAGGCTCAGCTCTGTATTAAGGCATCATCCGCCTATCAGTAAACTTCTTAAATTAGATATTAATGGTATAGAATTATCTGGGAAGCGGCTTGCAGATACATTTAATACATATTTTGCAAGTGCTGGTAATACGCCTATGCAACCAAATGATCTTAGTAATATTCCGCTTAATAGCAACACTATTTTTCTTAAACCTGTAGATGAAAACGAAGTAATCCACATAATTAAAAATCTAAATAGCAGCAGTGCGAAAGATATTATGCCGTTCGTTTCCAGTGCCGTTCATTACTGGAAAGTTCCGGGCTCGCAGTGTTAAAGAAAGGAAACGCATCAAGGCAGATGACGATTATCGTTGTGTGGCAGAAGGGGCACGCCAAAGTGTGTAAACTGTTCTTAGAGTGCATTAATCATCTCTTATACGCGGCTGCACATGCTTTGGTTCGCTGCCCGCCTTTCTAAGGTCACGTGATATTTCCTTTAGCTCACAACGGGACCTTGAAACAGAGGTCTAAGGCTTTCGCTTAATAAGCCACACACAAAGGGATGTGTCACAAGCAATACTAGATCAGACGCACGAAGTAAAGCATCAGATCATGTGGTAGAAGAATTGTATGGAGTACAGAACTCGCCTCAAAGTTCCCTTAACATCGGTATACCCCATTCATACGGCTTTAAGAATAACCAACCTCCTCATAAACGTTTCCTCCAGCATTATCGGTGCTGTTAATAGCATTCCTCAAAATTTTCAACTGCACTGGGGCGCGCAACTGGCCCAAAATAACACGCCTCCATAGAATCCTGCGGCCCGTCCATGGGAGCCCAGGAGGAAAAGCGCGCCGTGCGCACCGGCGGGCGAGGAGAATCGAGCAGGAAAGCGCCGTGAGAAGGAGAGTGTCGCTACTTTCAAATGATCAAGGGGCTTTTGTGGGCTGTGCAGAACGTACGGCGCAGCGCCAGCACTGCATGCTGATATTTTGAGAATCGTTTTCTGTCGCAATCAAATAGACGTGCAAATGCTCAGGGGATGTTAAGATGCATCCCCGAAACTCACTTCATATAAGAGATGAATTGTATGTGCACTCCTAGCGCATCTCAACGCCCATTAGACGGGTTTATTAACCTGACAGCAAAGGTTTTGCAGACACCGAAGTAGTGGCGTAAAGCCGCTAAATTTGTTTTGAGCCACGCTGCCACGTAGCCAGAAATTATTCGGACGGAAAAGTCAAAGGAAAATAACGCCGTAGTAAAGGACATCGACGTGATTTAAACCAACTCGGATTCCAGGTGGACACATTTTCTTTTGCGGTTCGTATGCATTCATATAAAAGTGGCCGTGGCATCCGCGACCCAACGTCAAGCGCTTAGTTCCTCAGCCGCTGTTGTAGAAGAGAAGCCAAAACAACATGTACGTACATAGCCCAAAGCCAAAGAGCTTCCTTGCTTGGCATTTACCTTCTTTCACAATGAACATTTGTCCCTCGTTCTTTCATTCTGTTCCGCGAACCACCCGAAACTGCATTTCCGCAGTTTATTCGCGAATTTTTTTATTTACATCATGAAGTGTTTTCGAATGTCAGGTTCATGTGCGAGTATGAGACATACCGACATCCTACATTTCTATGGAAGGAATAAAACAAGTAGGAAAGAGGCCAAGTAAAAGAGATCTCTGTAAAACAACACACAGTAAGCCAAAACACAGAAAAACAGTGCAAGTGCATTCCTACCCAAACAGTGGAGACCTACAGCGGAATTAATATGCGCAAATGAATTACTTAATTCATTTGAATTATATTCACAAAATTAGCTTTTTGAATGCACCAGAAAAACTTGTGCATTGAGACAAAAAAAGACAAAGAAGGGTCCGCTTACATATGTTGCACCAGCCTGCTCAGAACAGTATAGCTAACTTTAAAGTGCAATTTCTTTTTTCGTTGTGCTTCTCTTCACTGATTACCACTTTAACGTAAAAGTGCAGCCTTGTTAGGACATAAAAACGCACAACTACTCATGTGAAATTATCAGCATGTAATTTGCAGCGTATGACAGCCAAATTTAAAGCTTTCACTAGAATCATGACATTACCTATGCTGTCGCTGCAAAGCTCCTCTTTGCTGAAGAAGGTTGTAAATATATTCCCTCAAGTTTTTTTTAGTGCTTCAAAAAGCAACTTGGAGGGATACAGCAATAGAGTTCTGCAAAAGAAGAGAGCAGCAGTCCTCACATTTCTTGCAAGTAAAAAGTTTCTGCGCGACATACCCTGCCATATATAATAGATGAGGCGGTCATCGTTCCTTTCCTCCACATCAGCCCGGTGCTCTTCCGGAGTATTGTTTAGCCTTTGCTTTACCAGCGTCAGATTTCCAGCTTTAACTAACTCATCAATTGTGACGCAACGTCCCCCTCCTTGTCAGAATTATCAATTGAGTGAAGTAGCGATACCAAATCTTTACTGACCTCTGTGTTCCCTGTTTGCATTGCCTTCGCCAAGATATAAAAAGGCAATTCACAACAATAAAAAATTGAGACGGCGTTGGGTGAACGTTGGATCTGCATGACTACCTCACAAGAAGTTCTCCAACTTATATTGGCTTAGTCTAGATGTCAATAGGTATTTAAAACCCTCTCCTTCCAAGTATTCTAACAGAGCCAAATTACTGCACAATGTCACATGGAGCCCATCTGCCGTCGACTGACTCAAGCCGCAAAGTCCTTTTGCAATGGAAAGCATATTTAGCGCCAGCAAACAAGGACAGAAGGGAGACGACACCACAATGCGCTAACTTCAACAACTTGATTTTCAGGAAACACCCGCGTATTTAACCCATGCACAGTTAAATAGGTGGGTGTTTCCTGGCTGTCAAGTTCAAGTTAGCGCATTGTGGTGTCGTCTCCCTTCTGTCCTTGTTCGCTGGCGCTAAATATGCTTTCCAAGTCAGTCTACCAACACGCCCAACAAATGGATGTGACTTTGCATGGGACTCTCAACGAGACAGAAACTCGAGGAATTCCTTCAGAGCCCTTCAAAGCAAGTACATGGCAAGCACGCTGCAACTGGCCGCAACACACGGAGAACGCGACCGTACAGCCTGTGCGACTGCAGCGCCGCCGCATACATCCGGGACCTGTCTACGCTCCCAGCTTCAAAGCAGTGCGTGGCGCGCTCTGCCATCTGAACTTACTTATTCTAGTACACTGTAATCCGGGTTATCGGAGCCTTCACGTGCAGTAGATGTCGATTTGGCTGTCACGTACGCAGGCGTTTCGCTTCGCATTTAGCACAAGCTGTAATGACACACAGGATTAAATAAAATGTGCTCACTGCAAGATCGCCTACGGTTCTTGTTCTTTTTTATTTGTATAATTTAAATGCTAATTGCATTTTTGGTCCGGACACTGCGCAGTCACCCATTGCGACGGGCGAACGACCACCATCATCATCATCGCTGTCGTCTGTCACGAGAGGTGGTGCAAGGCTTTTTTTATTGTAAACAATGATGGCGGTGGCCATGCAAGTTTGCTGTGGCGGTAGTTAATGCAATTTAAGCGCACAACGAATGCATTTGAGCAGTTTCCGGACACAACTGTGTTACATGAGTAGATTATTTGCAGACTGTCGTTTCAGAAAATTTCGTTGATGAGAGATTGCTATAGCAAAAAGTTTCGTTGTCGCGAGATAGGAAATGCATTGACTCCTATGGCTGTTCGCCGGGGATCCGAAAATATTTCTTTGCGGCGAGAATTTCGTTCCCTCGGGATTTCATTACCGCGGGTTTTGACTGTATTGTGTTGCCTCCCTCATTTGTTTTCATGAGGCTGGAGTTTTGACTGGACTAATGTGATCGGGCAAAGTTTATGTATATTAAATGTGAAATTCTGTAGGTAGCAGTGCAGACAGTCTGATGTTTTTGATGTTGTGGTATAGATGGAATTAAATGGTTCAGGTATGAGATGTAGGTTCACATTGTAGTGAAGACAACGAATGCTGGCCATTCATCACCACCAGCACTGGGCGCGGTATTCACCGCTCGTGCTGAGGCTCTTGCTACTGCTTGATTGCCACATTGGCCACTCTCAGTTTGCAGCCAATAAACTTCTTCACAATTGGTGGAGGGTGCTGGGTATTTTGAAAACGACCACGCTGGAACTACAATCCCGCACACTACCATCTGCCCTGCCTGACGACGCTTCCTCGTAGGCGCCTCCTCCTCCATCGGCAACATGCTCTCTGCTTTGCTCCGCCAGAGTGACCCTGCTGTTTTCAGCAGCGTAGATGACAACAACGTGGAGGATTGGCTCTTGTCGTATATGAGGGTAAGCGTACACAACAAATGGGACAATACTGCAGAACTGAACAACGCGATTTTCTACCTCGCATGTTTGGCCAGCCTCTGGGACAAGGACTGTGATAGGGGTTTCCAGACATGGTCGACGACCTCTTCTGTAAATGTGTTTGGCCACCGTGCTGTTTGCAAGCTCAGTGCAGAGCAGCGTTTGCGGGAATGAGCTTAGCAGCTGGGTGAATAATTCACGAGCTACCTCAAAAACATTCTAGACTTCTGCAAGAGAGTCGACGCAACCACGTCAGAGTCAGACCAAATCAAGATTATTATGAAGAGAATAGAGGACGACGTTTTTAACATTCTGCTTGGGAAAAATCCACGTACTGTGGCAGAACTAATTGCTCTGTGCCAGAGCTACGAGGAGCTGCAAAGGCAGTAGTCAATGACCCGCATTAGAGTTGTTGGACGATCCCACCGCTGGCATCCAGTTGTAGGAGTTGTCGGACAATCTCGCCGCTGCCGCCATTTGTAAGGGTTGTAGTTCGTAGAGAGGAACTTGGGAGAAACTAGGCGTACAGGGTTTATTTACAGTATTTACAGTTTAAACAAGAGATACATTCGACAGTCTAAGTATGGCTCCCAAATGGAGCACGCAAGACGAGCGTACGGCACACAGCTCACGAGTACATTGACGAGCACACTACGAGCACACAGCTCACGAGCACGCTCTAGCAGCCGATATCAGCTGCTTATAAACACTCCATTGGTCCCTAGTTCCCTAGGTGAGAGAACCGTTCGACGTCATCGTCAACGCAGTCGGCCCGCCGGTTGTCCCATATCTTGAGTCTTGAAAGGCGCGTCGGTACCCCGAGCTGACCCCCGCAGCGCCGCCGCCGGGTGCCCATTGTCTTGTGCCTCTAAATTCCAGAGCTGCCTTTCTCCTGTACTCGCCACGAGTGTCAGCAGACTGACGAATCCTGGGGCCCCCGTACCGCAAAGCCCCCTTTTGTTAGGGAAAGCTCTTCTTGCTGCAGAGAGACCATGACGACCCAGCAAATCAAGCAACAATACGTTGGGTGCCAAACGTGGCCCGCCCTGCTGTCGTCACCGATTCTCCAAACGAGGGGCATGGTGGATTAGCGCTGTCGTCCTCGCTGGTTCTCCGAAGGGCGCCAGCACCGCGGGTCCATCGAAGCACGTGCATTGGGCTGAAATAGCTTTGCAGAGCAGTACCCCTGCAGGCCGATCCTAACACCCGCTGACCTTCTTCGCACGACCAACATCAGGCTCGATTGCCTGCCATTTCTGACCAGTCAACACTGTTTGCTGAGAGAAAGGTGTTTGTGCGTGAGGAAGTTGCCCGCCAACTCTCCTTAGTGCCATTCACTCAGCCGCAGCAAATTCAACAGCCTGCTCCAGATATCGGTCTCTCGCTCTGCCACCCGGTTCAGCAAAAAATTGCCGGGTTCTTGCCTCTCGATTGCCCTTGCAGTGGTGCCTCTCAGTTGCAGAAGTCTTCACCAGGCCCTCACCATCGCCTGCAGCTGCAGCTCTGCCCCTAAATTTCGCCGACGTGGTTTTCTGGCACTGACCACAAATTGCCATCCCGTTGCTTCACCAGATGCCACGTCATGTAATCTAGACTGGACCTGCCGTCGCAAACTCGTGGCGTACGTCCGACGATCGGCCAATATGCTTTGCCTGTGGCTATGCCAGTCATGTTGCCTGCATTTGTCGATGCATGCAATTGAGCTGCCATTTTGCAGCTCTTACGACTCACTTTCGGCCCCTCAGCTGTTCGACTGATGCCCATTATCCGCCGTTAACCTTCTCCGCATTGCCGCTCAGTATCGCAGATGCAACCTCGTTCTGTGGCTCGAGAAGAGGAAAACTGATTGTTGCAGTCCATGAGGCAAGGACTACAGCCAATGTATGGCTCGAGAAGAGGAAAACTAATCGTCGCACTCCACAAGGCAAGAACTGCAGTGCCGTTGAACTACAAAAGTCCTCTCCGTCGCCCATCAAATGTTATAGAAGATTGCATTGAAGGTGTGCGTGCATTTGTTCTTGTGGACACTGGAGCCGCCGTCTCTGTTATGGGTGCAAAACTCTGTATTGTGAAGAGGTTTATTGGCTGTGGACTGAGAGTGGCTAATGCAGCGGTCAGGCAGCAGCAAGAGTCCCAACACGAGCGGCGAACACCGTGCCCAACACTGGTGATGATTATTGGCCAGCGTTCGTCGTTTTCACTAAAACACTAAAGAGTGATACAGTTGAAACCCCCAGTAATGAAATCTGATGACTACGAAGTTCTCACGACAAGGAAATAATTTCGTATCCCCAGTGAACAGCCATAAGATTCAGTGCATTTTGTATGTCTCGACAACAAAATGTCGTTGTACTAAAGTTCTGCATCAACAAAATTTGCTGGAACGTAATCCTGCATATTACCTATTTGCGCAAGGCTAGCAGGCTCCAAAATGTGCTCAAACGCAATTGCTTTGCACCAAAATTGCATAAAATACCACCACGTTACACTTGCCTGTTTGCTGCCATTTTTGTTTGCATAAACAACCAAGTGCTGGAAATGATCACACTGGAAAAACATCACGGCTGCCATCTTATTTGTTGATCGCCCGTTTGAAGCGGCATCATGTTGCTACCGACATGTGACGACGATTTTTGCACACCTAGGGCAGTGCGTAACGTGCACCTCAGTGTCAAAAATGCAGCAAGAACAAGGAAATCCACGTCCCACCGATGTGGAATTGTTTATAGCTTTTAAGATGGCAGTCGCAGCATGGGGTGACATGCATCGAGCTGTGATTGAGCCATCGTCCAGAAATACGCATTCCTTGCTTCAAGAATGCTGGTTTTGGCGCCATCCAACCGGCATCGCGTGCGGATTCGGCGCCAGACGTAGATTGGCACCAAGGGGCTGTAATCTCACTCTATTGTCTTCAGGTGTACGAGTTACGATCACATTCGCGCTCAGCACTGGACACATCGACCCCTGCAGGTGACAGAGTACACTGGAGCGCTGTTGCTGCATGCGTGGAGCGCTGTTGCTTTGCGTCTGGTGCTGAGTTATGCAAAATCTTGCAAAAGTGGCCATATCTACAAAAGCAACTGACCAAGAATACTGCTCCACAGCAGTGCTGCCACTGCGGATCGTCGCATGCGGCGCACTTTGTACTGTTGGCGATGCGGTTTTATATCCTCGGGCATGCTTTGCAAAAGTAGGCTAATGGAATTTTGACAGTAAAGTTTCTTTCTGCAACGAATTACCTATCTGTGCAGTCTCATTTTGCAACAGTGAAATTCTTGCGAAAGCGAATTTTTTTGCGTTCTCTGCCAATTTAGCTATTGTGAGATTCAACTGTATTAAGTTAGGCTGTGCATTAATGATGCTTGTTCAGCAGCAAAGCGGTTAGTATGTTTGGGTCTGCGGGATTTATCATCTCAGTCAGCGTCACACTGCTTAAGAAGGTGTGTACATCAATACTGATTGGCTCAAAGCAGTGCCTCGACCAGTCTGGAGCGACGCCTGTTGTGCAAGTAGATGCAACAATGACAAATAAGCTACAACACTGCCCTGATCTTCCTGCACTAGTTTGTTGGGACGTCATTGACTTTATCGTGTCGACTCAGCTCTAATTAATTGCTAATCTTAAAGAGGAGAAACAGAGTGTAAACAATAAAACTTCTTGGGAGACTTGGTTGATATGTATTGCCATTGTAGTGCAAAGGAACACGGACAAAGGAGAGGAAAGGACACCACGGTTGGTAACTCGCAACTGGTTTGTTCCGTCGACCCCAGAAAAATAGGGAATAACAGATACACTCAGTATAGCGCATGCATACACATTCTTCAAAGCAAAAAAAAAAAAAGAATATTCAAAATGCCGTGTTTCGCTACCAAATAAGCAGATCCACATTTCGCTAACGCAATCTGTGCCTCTTTTTCTAATGTGATAAGCTTCCAAACGTTAATGAGCAGTAGTATCCTTACTTCTGCCTAGAATCTTAAGCTTATGCAACCATGGTTTACACTTTCAGGCCAGGCAATCCACAGGCTGATATGAGCCAGCGCCCGTGGTGTCCTGTCCTTTTCTTTGTCCTTGTTCCTTTATGCTACAGTGGCTTCAATACAGCGTTAAGCAAACAAAAGCAAGTTACAAGAACTTTCTACAGCCAAAATAACCCAAACATTAAATATAATTTTGAGTCTGTGACTGACTTAATGAGGCATTCAAAGAAGGGCAGTTTGGCTTTCACTTTACAACCAAATAGAGTTTAGCATTTATTATGAGATAAGGTGAAGCAAAAGGTACTCTCCAGCCCTGTCTGCATGACAGTGTTGTGTACACTTACAAAGTACTGGAAATTTGGTTGGTCATTCTGGAGGGCAAACAAAGTCATTCAACCTGTTTATGGCATGATAAAGAATTGAAAAAAAAAACAATAAACATGAGGTGCATGCAGGATTAGTGTGCAGGTTATTATGTCATTACGGCTAATGGCTTACAACGTTCAAATACATGCTGGTTGAAACATCAGCAAAGCATGAGAAGTTATTTGCACCCGAGTGGTATTGTTCTTTTCGGTACAGCAAAGCAAATGAGTCACGTCTTCTTGTGCGACCTGTTGTCTATAACCTGTTGTCGTTGGTGCTCGTGTGTTCCAGCTCCGAGACGTGGTGAATGTCATCGTTCGGGAGTTTTCATCCATGGCAGGGAAAGTGGCTCATGTGAGTATGGTCTGCACTACTGGACATAGCTGCTTAGCCAGCGCAGTGTAATATGGGAGTGCGTCAGTGCACGTACAGCGCGAGAAACACCGAATTGGATGGAGGCTTTTGTTAGCTTTGGCAAGGCATACTTTTTTCCCATGAGCATCTAAATTACCCATTCACAAGAGCATGAAATATTCTCTATTTATGGTGTTTATGAGGATTTATGGGTGAGTGCAAATGTACGGCACAAAACATAAACATGCACAGTAGAACCTTGTTGATACGTTCTCATTACGTACATTTTCCCGGCGCCAGCATTCGCCATCGAGAACACAAAAAATGACCCACTAGAGTTATGCTCATTTTTTGCCACTTCATGTGTTCCTGCTATGGTAACTGGCACCACCAGGTGGCGCTACTCGTACTAAACTGTAAACACAACCTAGTTATAGTAAATAGAGAAACTAAGTGTGAGGGACGAATCACGTGGGAGTCCCGTAACAGATAAACGACCATTGACTACTGCATAATGTCGTAGGGATTGTATAGCAGGCTAGCAATAACGGAAATAGACGAAGAGGGGAAGTACAGCCTCGGAAGTGATCATAAGCGTATTAGTCTACAGTTAGCCCTACTCAAAAGAGAAATGCAGGGAAGCCAAAAAGAGTACGCAAAATTAAATGACGCGCAAATAGCGCAAATAGCGCAAATAGCGGCTGGCATAGAGGAAGCAATAAAGAAACATCCCATGGAAAGGTGGGATTATAATCAGTTAGAACTACTCATTAGTACAAAAATAAAAGAGGTAAAAGGAGTAAACCGCTGGAGAGGAAAGGGGAAGCCACGAAGTTGGTGGAATAAGGAAATTAAAGAGGCCATCGAACAACGACGGTGGGCATCTCGGGAACACGGAGAAGAAAAGAGGGCGCAGTTATCTGAAGAGGAAATAGGCCAAAAATGGGAATATTATCGACAAAAGAAACAACAAGTGCAGGTCCTCGTCCAGGCTAAAATAAAGCAGTCCTCTGATCGCTGGCTGGCTGAAGTTCGCGATGCAACTAAAGGGGGGTCAAGAAAATTCTGGAACCATATAAGCTGGCTGGGTAAAGCTAATCACAGAAAAGAGGAACAGATTCACGATGCCGAAGGAAATTGTTTAGAGGGAGATGACGCTGTGAACTACATTGGTTCAGTTATAGCAGAGTCATTTAGGAAAGATGATAGGGTAATCGCCCCAAGTGAGGGAGCAACACAGACTAGCATAATAGAAAACAGCTTAGAATTGACCAATCTTAACTGGAAAACGGCGGAAGCAAATGTTCCAAAATGCACGTCCACGGGGATAGACGAAATTCCAATCAAGTTAATTAATGAACTTGGCCCAAGAAGCAAGGAAACGCTGATAAAAGCATTGGAGGCAGTCATAACAAATAAGCAAATTCCGCACAGCTGGAAACAGAGTAAAATGAATTTGATTTATAAAGGGAAAGGTGATAAGAAGAACATAAAATCCTTCCGACCAATTACGATAACATCAGTTATATATAGGCTGGCGATGCACGCGGTGAAATTAAAAATGCAGTCATGGCTAGAAAGTAATAGAATACTTGGAGAACTTCAGAACGGGTTCAGAAGTGGTAGGCACTTAGATGATAGCCTGTTCGTGCTTACCCAGTGCATAGAAATAGCTAAGGCGGAAAATAGACCTCTGTATTTAGCCTTCCTGGACATAAGTGGTGCATACGACAATGTGAACAGGGAACTCCTGTGGAACATATTAAAAGCTGAAGGTATCGGTAATGAGGTAATTGATTTTCTACAGGAACTATATCGAGAAAATAATGTTGAAATAACATGGGAAGGAACCAAGAGTACGACAACTGTCGAGGTTCACAAAGGATTAAGGCAAGGTTGTCCTCTATCACCGCTGCTGTTCATGCTTTATATGATAAGCATGGAAAGAAGGTTACAACGAAGCAATCTAGGGTATAATCTGTCGTACAGATTAGGCGAAAAGGTTGTTGAGCAACAACTACCGGGTTTAATGTATGCGGACGATATTGTACTGTTAGCAGATAGCCAGGAAGATTTGCAAACTCTCGGTAATTACTTTGGGAACAAAGGAGACAGTTTAGGTTTCAGTTTTAGTGCAGCTAAGTCCGGTGGGATGTTTTTCAACGATACATCTGGTCAGGAGCTTACAATACAAGGCCACGAAATACCCCGAGTGGCCGAATACAAGTATCTCGGGGTATGGATAAACAAAGGGCAGATGTACACGGAAAAGCACGAACAGTCTCTAATAGCAAAAGGGCGAAGAGATGCCGGGATAATGAAACATGAGGCATTGTGGGGTTACAACAGGTATGACGTACTGAGAGGCATTTGGAAGGGAGTAATGGTGCCGGGGCTTACTTTCGGTAATATGGTCCCGTGCGTAAGGGTAGAAGATCAGACGAGACTAGAAATAAATCAGAGAGCTGTTGGAAGATTAGAACTAGGTGCCCACGGGAAAACCACAAACGAGGCAGTACAGGGGGATATGGGCTGGGCATCGTTCGAAGCACGGGAAGGTCACAGTAAAATCCTATATTAAAAACGCCTGAGGAGATTGAACGATAGCAGGTGACCAGTTAAGGTATTTAAATACCAATGCAGAAAGGGCATTGACTCATAATGGAGGAAAAGAACTAAGAAGCTAACCAGTAAGTATGCCAGACACGAGGACGGAGAAAGACAGCATTAAACGACAGGTTAAAAACGCGGAAGGTAAAAATTGCATAAATTCAATGGAAAAGAAGCATAGTGTTGAACTATATAGATACCGGAAACAGTGGATCAGGAAGGAAACGTCTTATGATAACTCAAGAGGCAGTGCCCTACTCTTTGAAGCTAGGTCAGAATGTCTTAGAACGCGCAGCTATAAAAAGAAATTCAACAAAGAAGACACATGTGCTGTGTGTGGTAAATCTGTAGACACAATAGAAAACCTCATACTAAAATGTGATGGTATCAATCTCGATGTCGATGCGGCCACAGTCACCCTTCCTGAGGCCCTAGGGTTCAGAGATAATGATAGTCATGTAAATAAATGTACGGTGGAAATTAGCAAAAGTCGATTGGAGGATTGGTGGCTCAAAAGCAGAGAGGTGACACAAGGTTAAAAGGGTAGGAAGACGTATTTAAAGAAAATCGAGAAATTCAATAACATGCAAAACAGATAAAAATAAAAGGCAAAATAAAAATCTGAGCATGGTGGCAACTGCCATCGCCCCGTTTCAAAGGGGACGCTCCTACCTTCCATCCATCCATCCATGTACAGGAGGAAAGCAAGAACAAGAGCTCGCCATGCAATTTGATTTGAATATGACCTTAATAACGTGCAGGACTGGTGCAACCATTGGCAAATGGCCTTGAACCCTAACAAAAACAAATTTATTTGAATTTCCCGCCGTCGTAATCCTTATCTCTCTACTTACACAATTGCAAACGTCCCACTAGAATCACTTCTAACCTATAAGTACTTAGGCGTAACCCTGTCCCACGACCTTTCCTGGAATGCGCATGCTACTAACGTAATCTCGTCAGCAAACAAGTCCCTTGGGTTCATGAGGCGTCATCTTCGTCATGCTCCACAGCACGTCAAACTACTCGCATACAAATCATTTGTCAGGCCACAACTGGAATATGCCGCCGCCATCTGGAACCCTCATCAAACATATATCATCAATGCACTCGAGTCGGTTCAGAATCGTGCGACTAGATTCATCCATTCTTCATATTCATATAACATCAGCGTTTCACACTTAAAGGCACAATCTAGCTTGGCATCTCTTGCTTTTCGTCATGGCATCGCCACGCTCTCTCTTTATCACAAATTTTTTTTACAGCTCACTAAGCCGCCCGCCTTACGTCACGCCATCATCTTCACGCATGTCACAGCGCACCAGCCATCAACTCCAAGTTTCTCGTCCTCGAACACGAACTGTCACTTTTCAATCATAATTTTTTCCTCGAGCTGCCAAGGACTGGAACGACCTACCCATTAATGTCGCTGCCATCACATGTCATTCACAATTTCTAGAAACTGTTGAAACTTGTATTTCAATGTAACACCTGCCTTTTCCTATGTTCACATGTTAACCACCCCTTATGTAATACCCCGAATGGGGTCTTTAAGGTAATAAAACGAAATGAAATGAAATGAAATGAAATAGGCTCCATAAACATGCAGGGCAGCAGAAGAAAGGAAAAGTGAGCAGAGATTGAGGAGCAGTTACATAGAGAACAAATAGAGGTGCATACGGTTACAGAAATGCACCTTAGAGACTCAGAAGAGCTGCCAGTTATAGAGAATTATATATGGGAAGGGTGCAACAGAACTAAGTCGGAAAGAAAGGGAGGTGGAGTCGGAATGCTCATCCATCAGGGAGTCGAATGGAAAAGAGTAAATTCACAATGTCAAAAGCATCTTTGGTTATCAGGTACAATGAGTGGGAAAGAAACTTGGCTGTGTGTTATGTATTGGTGGACTGGAAAAAATTGCACAGAGAAGAATAAAGAGTTAGTGGAATGTATAAGCGCTGATATTAAGGGTTTCGGGAGTGGTGCTGAAATTGTCCTATTAGGTGACATGAATGCCCACATACAGGATTTAGATGGCTATACTGACAATAACGGGAAGTCAATGCTAGACCTTTGCGAGCAACATAACCTCGTGATCATGAATACAGGGCCTAAGTGAAGGACAGATCACGTGGGAAGTAGGAAACCGGCAATCAACCATTGATTACTGTCTGATGACAGAAGGAATTCATGATAAGTTGAGAGAAATGGTCATCGATGATTAAGGGTTTAGCAGCATAGGGAGTGACCGTAAACGCATCATTTTGAAAATGGGATATGTAGTTGGGAAAGAGAGCAAGGAAAGCACAGTGGCCAGTCCAAATTTGAACGCTGAACAAATAGCAAATATAGTCACTAGAGTTGAGGAAGAACTTGGCAAGTGGCCAAGTAAGGAGTGGGAATATGGTGAGCTTCTAAGTGTAATAACGACAGAAATACGGAAAGAGAAACAGCATGTTCGTTGGAAAGCAAAAAAGAAACCGAAAAGCTGGTGGAACAAGGAGATACGAGAAGCGATCGCCGAACGACAGAAAGCATCTCGAGAGCACGGGCAGGCAAAGAAGGCGCAGTTGCCACAGGATGAAGTAACTAGTAAATGGGAAATATACTGGGAGAAAAAGTCTATGGTTCAAATACTGGTGCAAGCAAAATTAAAAGGTGAAAGTGAACATTGGTTGTCAGAAATATGTGAGAAAAAGAAGTCCACACCTAGAGTATTTTAGAATCACATAAAATTATTAGGCAGGAAGTCAACAACAGTGCAACAACATATCCTAGACGAAGATGAAAACAGACTGGAAGGAGAAGCGGCAATAAATTACATCCAAAAAGTAACAGCCGAATCCTTCCAAGGCAATGACGAGGTTGTACTTGAGGGAAAAAATAGCATAAAAGAGACCCAAGTGGAAAAGGAGCTGGTGCTGACAAATTTAGACTGGAAGAAAGCAGAAGAGAAATTTCCTAAGCGCACAGCCACAGGGCTAGACGAGGTTCCCGTTAGGCTGATAAATGAACTGGGACCAAAAAGTAAGGAAGCTCTGGTGAAAGCAGTGGAAAAAACTTTGATAGACGAATACCAGACAGTTGGCGACAAAGTAGAATGAATTTAATTTATAAAGGTAAGGGGGAGAAAGACAGAATTCACTCATATAGACCGTTGACCATTACATCGGTAATATACAGGCTAGCAATGCAGGCAATCAAATTAAAGCTTCAAGCATGGGCAGAGAATAATGGCATTTTAGGAGAGCTTCAGAATGGCTTTAGAATAGGTAGGCGTTTGGATGATAACTTGTTTGTTCTTACTCAGTGTATTGAAATATCAAAAGCAGAAAGCAGACTGTTGTATGTGGCCTTCTTGGACATTACAGGAGCCTATGACAACATAGACCGCAACATTTTGTTCGATATCCTGGAAGGGGAAGGCTTAGGCAACAATTGTCTACAGCTTTAGAGAGAGATTTACCTAGAAAATACCGTTTGCGTTCAATGGGAAGGGATGAGGAGCGTGGAGAAAGTTCATATCAACAAGGGACTGAGGCAGGGGTGACCTTTATCCCCACTGCTGTTTATGATGTACATGGTGAGGATGGAGAGGGCGCTAGAAGGAAGTAATATCGGGTTTAATCTCATACAAACAGGTGGGTACAGTAATAGAGCAGCAACTCCCAGGTTTATTTTATGCGGACGACATTGTGTTGCTCGCTAACAAGCAAAGTGATTTGCAACGTCTGGCTAATATCTGTGGACAGGAAGGCAACAATTTAGGTTTGAAATTTAGTGTTAGAAAATCAGGTGTTATGGTATTCTATGAAAACAGTGAACAGACAGTGGAGATACAGGGCCAAGAAATACCTCGGGTAACAGAATATAAATACCTTGGTATATGGATAAACAAAGGCAATGGATATATGGAAACACAGGAAAAAACCAAAACAGTCAAGGGGAAGAGAAATGCAGCCATAATAAAGCACAGAGCGCTATGGGGATACAATAGGTACGAGGTGCTCCGAGGTATGTGGAAAGGGGTAATGGTTCCAGGACTTACTTTTGGAAATGCGGTTGTCTGCTTTAAATCAGGGGTACAATCAGGACTCGATGGGAACCAAAAGTCAGTGGGTCGCCTCGCTTTGGGCGCTCAAGGGAAGACTACAAATGAAGCTGTGCAGGGGGATATGGGCTGGACTAGTTTTGAAGTGAGGGAAGCTCGCAGTAAAATTGAGTATGAAGAACGGCTGAGGAATATGGAAGGAAGGAAATGGGCTGGGAGAGTGTTCAGGTATCTGTACAGGCAAAACATTGATTCACAGAGGAGGAAAAGAACTAGGAAGCTTACCAGCAAGTATGCGGCCTGTGGGGTGGGCAACACAGAAACAAAGAAGGTCAAGCGGAAAGTCAGAGAGGCTGAATTAATCTCATGGATGGCGGCAATGGAAAAGAAACCTGCCATGAGTAACTATTTAAGAGGAAAAACGAAATCAGGAAAGAAACCATTTATAATAACTCAAAGGGAAGCTCATTACTTTTCGAAGCGAGATCGGGGTGCCTTAGAACACGCACCTATAAAGCGAGATATAAGAAGGAAGAAGAAGCATGTGCTTGCTGCGGTAAAGCTAGGGAAACGATAGAGCACATTTTATTAGAATGTGAAGACGTCTACCCAGCGGTCGACTTAGGCACCACTGGCCTCCTTGAAGCCCTTGGGTTCAGCGGGAGCAGTGGTAAAGCAAACAGGTCCGCAATAGACATTAGTAAGAGGCGATTGGAGGATTGGTGGAAGTAGGTAAACGACAAAAGACGGAGACGTACAAAAGCACAGTTCGCAATAGGAGATCAGAAAATTTGGACATGGTAGTTCATAGTGTTTTTTTTGTTTTTTTTTTTTTTCATTGGTTAACCTAGGTAGGATATCAAGCAGCATAGTAGCAAGAGCTTGGTGGCGCAACCCACCGCCCGGTTCCAAAGGGGACGCTCATAGCATCCATCCATCCATCCATCTATCTATCCATGTACAATAAAAGGCAGAACGTGAGGCCAGTGTGCCTTCGCCCCTTACAGCGGCTACTGTGCCCTCACTACTGCGAACTATGACCTGGGGCCCGGTCATCACAACTGGCGACGAGGGAAAATGGCTCAAGTGAATGACACCGGCAACGCGAGAGCAGGCATGCTGGTCCCCGAAAATATAGACGAATTCAGCACAGACACCAAGGACTGGGTGGAATACTGAGAACAGGTGGAACTTTTCCTGACTGTAAATGGCATGTCATACGGTAAGAAGACGGCTGTATTTCTGACGTGTTGTGGAGCCGTGACGTATTCCGTGCTACGAAGTTTACTGGCCCATGAGATACCTGCCGAGGCGAACTTAGTGACAATTTTTGATGCCCTCAACAACCACTTCTCGCCAAAGGTCTCAGAAGTGGTAGCCAGGGGCCGCATTCTTTAACGGTTCGCTTTGGAACCGGTTCACTCGCACGAACGCCATTGGTCAGCACTTCGTTGTCGTCATCCTTGGTGGGTGTGACAACCAATTTTGTTGTCGTCTCACGGGTTGTCAATCATCTGGAAAGGAACCCTTCGTCTGCTTCGCAAGGAACTGCGGAGAAGTGGTTCACTTGAAGATTGCGTTTGGTTGCAAGCATGATCTCGACTGTTGCTAGTGCAACCGTGGCCATCTGCTAGTGTTGCGCTGGGCGGTGTGACGAGAGTGTCGCCAATAGTGAGTTCTGTGGTTGTGTTGCTGGCGAGCGTTGGCTGAAGACAATGATGTGACAAGAGGCAATGGTGCGATGCGTTCGACATGAGCGAAGGCAAGTTTCGAAGGCATTTTAGGCGCCGCAAAAACAGAATGGTATGGATCTGCCATGAGCTAGAACATCGTGGACCACAAGATTTAGTAGCGTTGACAGCGCAATGTAAATGCTGTGCGTGCTACGTTATTATTTTTTTTTAACAGGTGGTTTTTATCAGTGCATATGGAATGTTGAGAGTCAGTCGCATCATTACTGCCATTGCTAGGGTCATTACTGTTGAGGTAAAAGGAAAAGGATTGTAAGATTTCTCTCCACGCTGTAGGAGAAAGCCGTAGTCAAGAATGCTTCCTTGACCGCGTCAAAATTCTCGAAGTTCTCTTATCACAATCGTGCCCCCTAAGAAGCTCAGCCATAGCTAAGCGAAATCCTATTAGAGCCACGGCCTACACGAAGAGAACTGCTTTGATTGCCTAATGTATGGCACAACTAGGGACAAAAAAATTCTGCAAATCCCATGCACTGTGGGAATCGATGTAAGCGAAGCTTTCCATGCTGGATGCTTTAATAGACGATAATTGTTGGTGATGTTGACGGCTAAAGCTTCATTTCTTCCATGTTTAGCACGAGAGCGGTGAGTTGATATTAACGTAACCTTGCATGCACCACTGCTGTGTGTCTGCATGGCATACAGAACACACAGGGAGAGGTCTTTGCTTGAGGTGTTGTTGTGCACCATATTTCATAACCTCTGAGAGGGTTGAGCGTTGTCCTTGCCTCACATGGCACATCCCACCGTGGCAGGAGTATTAAAGGGACACTAAATGTTACTATGAAGTCAAGTTAAAGTGATAAAGCAATGATCTAGAATGTCTAAGGCGTCAATATAATCGCGAACAGAGCTTTAGTAACTGAGAAATTGAGGTAAATGCATGACGCGATTTGAGACCCCCCAGCGACATTCCGGTACTAGCCCGATGACGAAAGCACTCCTCATTCTAAAAAAAAATAACATCTTAACGTTACCCTTCAGTAGTATGGGTGGCCGAAAGGTTTCGTTTTCGCTTGACTCTGTGCGCTCGACTCTTGTGCCGCACCCGCTTTGGAGTTTCAATTGTTTCGTTATCGTGTTGTGCTGCGCTGGTTCTGCTGGCTCGCGAAACTTGCATTTGGAACAAGCAGCGACAATGGCACGTCCGTGTGATGTCGTGGGATGTGTAAACGGTAAAATAAGTATTTTCTTTGCATGAAACAACCGTTTCGAGGTTTCTGAGATGGTATTTCAACAGTCCACATTGACTTAATATTAACCATTAGTGTGCCTTTGAACTTGAATTGGATTATGGGACTGTAAGTGCCAAAACTGCAATCGGATGATGTATAAGGCAAGCCGTAGTGGCGGACTCTGGATCGATTTTGACATGGGGATGTTTTTTAACGTGTCCCAAAATCTAAGTGCACGTGCGTTTTCTATTTTGCCCCCATCGAAATGTGGCTGCCGCAGTTTGGATCAAATCCATGGCCTCTAGCAATTCCATAACCGCAAACCTAATGCGGCGGGCACATGAGTGTTCATTTGACGGTCAAGCACTTCCGTAGTGTCGCCTGGACCCTGCGGTATGTGCGCTTTAATTAATGCGGCTCTGCTTCTGCATGCCCTGCGTAAGTTGACCGCTTGACATACCGTATTTACACGATTGTAAGTCGACTCGAATGTAAGGCTGCGTTCACACTTGGTCTTGGAGCAGGCGGAAGCGGAAAAAACTTGACAAAATCCGCCCGCCTAGGCGGAGAAACGGGCGGAAAACCAGGCGGCGAAAAAATCGGTCTCGGACCGATTTTTCCGCCCAGGCGAAGCGGAAAGACGTTCCGCTTTACCGGAAGCTGCAATCGCATGTAAACATCCGGTCGTAAAATTTAACATTTTCCGTTGCTCATGGTCTATTTTTAGGAAAAGCAACTAGCTAAAGCTATCGAAACTATGTCTTCTTTATCTTCCATGGTAGACGAAAGTTAAAAACGACACGTGCAGTTGCGCGAAATGGTAGTTTTTAGTAACTGATGAGTCAATGAATGAACGTATGTCTTGAAATAGTGTGATGAACAGTACCACCAGGCGGACAAACGTACGCAAACTAGATAAATGTGGGCGAAAGCGGACGTGGTTTCCGCTGCAGTGGCGAAACAAATGTGAACGTTTTTTACATGTGCGAAAAAGATTATCCGGCCGCTTTGGCTTTTCCGTCCGCTTGCGGTTTCCCAAGTGTGAACGTAGCCTAAGTCGACCCCCCCATATTGCGTGACCGGAAAAAAAAATTAATAGACCATACCCGAGGGCGCATTCGATAACGAAAATTTATTAGTAGCTGACATGGTCACTGGTACTCGTCTTCCCTAGTGCTGCCATCGTCATCGTTGCTGCGGTCCCACAGCGCGTCGTGGTCCAGCGAAATTTCAAATTTGGCAAACGACCGCACCAGGACATCTTGCAGAACAGCAGCCCACGCCAAATGCACCCAACCACACGCAGCCGTCAGGGAGGCTCTTTTGATAGGTCCGGTTGGCGTAATTTCACAGTATTCTGCCGCCAGCCACTCGTTGTACTCAGGGCGCAGAGCAGAACCTTAAAATTAAGGCGAAGGTCCGGGCTTATTTCATGACCACGTCGCACTTCACTGGTAGGGAGGACCGATCAGGCATTTCAGCGACGTACGCCGCAAGCTTATCCTACAGCTCCGGAAAGCGTCCAGACTTTGGCATGTGGGAAATTTCTCACTTGCCGTCACAGGTGAAAATTTCGCCTTGCTGCAGTCGCCACTCTCGCACCACCCGTTTAGAAACATCGAAATTGCGGCCCGCTGCGCAGTGATTTGTTTCTTCAGTGTAAAGGATGGCAGCCCTCCTGAACGCTGCTGTGAACGAGTGCCGAACGATTAGTGGGCCTGGAGCACTCATGACGACTGGGGAAGCATAGAACTAGCACGTAGCCGGCAGTCAAGTGGAACGCGTCAAACCAATACCATGCCAATACCAATGCCTTCAAACAGAGAAAGAGAAACCAGCGAGCGGTGCCTGCTCTTCCATGAACTACCGATACTCCCCACAAGCGCCGCCGTTCTGAGGGTGACGCCGCAAATGGAAACAGCGGCACTTCCATCTACTATCGACACCCCCCACGAGTGTTGCATGCAGTGTAAAACTCTCAAAAAGGTTGAAAAACCCTTCCGAAAAGCGGACAAACACGCGGGATAGCGAAAAGATACGGGTAGGGCCATAGAGCAAACATAAAATTCTAACTACGTTGTAGCTCCTGTTGGTATCGCTTTTTATTTGGCGGGGCCATGTTTCGGTTTCGATTGTAAGTCGACCCCCCAACTTCAGACTTTCAAAGTTTAAAAAAGGGCTCGACTTACAATCGTGTAAATACGGTATTTGCATGGTGTTTAGTTCTCAGAAATAGCAGCAGCGTACTGTACCATGCTTTGAACTTAAGCTTATCTAGTTTAACAAGGCTGATTCCTGGGCTAGTTGGTACGGTTAGCACTGTCCTGTGTCTCTGTCACGTCCCTGTCTTTTTTGAATTGCGCTAAAGGCTTTGCCATTATGATTATCTAGTTTCCCCGCAGTCGCGGTCGTATAGTAGTAGGGTTTGTTTGCCTTCTCACGTCACCTCCCCCCTCCCTTGTATGGGAACTGCCTCTTCTCTCTCCTCCCTACAGTTCTATCTACGTGCCCTCAGGACTCGCACCTTAGTAGAAAGGGAAGCGCCGCAGTTTCTCCAATGCTTCCAGGAGGAGCAACGCATAATTACAACTTCTAAGAGGCCAATGTGGCGACAACAAGGGAGCTCCAGAGGGCATTGTGCACATTCAATGCAGTGGAGTGAAAATGAGTTTCTAGCATTGCCTTTCCTTTCTGATTCGCTCCTGTCATGTATACACACACTGTGACCCTTCACCCCACCACGCAGTGTGCCTGATGCAGCAGCCACAGCCGCCATAGTAGCAGCAGCACTGGGAAAGTCGAAGGAAGAGGCAAAAGCTTTGCTTTAATAAATAAAACAGCACAGATAAAATTGAACCACTAGCTGTGTTACTACTGGAAATTAAAAGTGCAATTGTTGTGTACAAACCAATATTTTTTTTTTACCAAACTAGCAGCAACCTTCGATTACTACATCGTCCCCAAAGTACAAAAAAAAATCATGACGTGATCTTGTGGCAGAACGGCTCTCGTTCACTGGTCGCCCTGGCGCTGCGACATTCCACTCTTTCTCCGAGTGATGTCACCCAGATGTAACAGCCAGAACGAATCAGTTCCAAAGCAAAGCGCTACAGAATATGGCCCCTGTTTCAAGTTCTTTTCATGATATAAGCAGGATGGGGAGGCGGTGAGCAAGTGACTGCGCGACGCCTGCAAATTTGGGACATTCCGAGACTGCGTGCTACAAGACCAAATTGTCAGTGGCACTAATGACATGCCAATGCAAACGCGGTTATTAGAAACAGCTGATTTAAACTTAGAAGCCGCAATTAGTCAGTATGGCCCATCGAGGCTGCTCACAAGGATTCTCGTGCCCTCAGCGAACACCCAGCATCATAGTCCGAGCCAGCCGAATTGGCAGTTGAAACAGCCATGTGGCAAGAAACAGAATACAATCTGGGTGTCGTGAACACAAGTGCTTCCGATGCAGCGCCTGTGGCAACATGTCAAATCAGTTTGCTACAAATGCAGGTGGCAAGGGCATCTGGCAAGAGTCTGCAAGACTGATAACGACAGCAGATAGACAGATGTGCCATGCAGATTCGAGGTGCGTGAATACTGTAAATGAAGTGCTTGGGGTACACAATGTGGGTGAAACGCTGGAAGCGTACAGCCTTTGGACGCTTGAGGCGGCTGGACCAGCGCCAATGCACATTATGGTTATTGCTAACGGCGTGCCGCTAGAAGTGGAACTTGAAAGGGTGCGAATGTGTCAACGATAAGTGAAAAAAAAGTTCGCGCAACTGTTATCCAACATACAGCTGAGGAATTTTTGTAGGGACACGCGACCAGTCACCGGGAAGTTCGCAGCCACTGTGAAGCTTGGGGAAGAGGAGAGACAGCTACCACTGTTTGTGGTAAAAGGGCAGTGTCCTGCATTGTTCGGTAGACATTGGATGAAGAAATTTCAATTAGGAATCAGCAAGCCAGAATCAATTTTTTCTGTGTCTGCAGAAGAAGCTGTGGACCATTTTCAGGAAATGTTTTCCAAAGGATTAGGTACATTCCAGGGGGTTAAGGCTCGCATCATGGGGCCTCAAGATGCTAAACCCAGATTCTTCAAGCGCCTGTGGATTCCCTTTACTCTGAAAGAAAAGTTTGAGGAGTCTTTGCAGAGACTGGTCTGTCGAGGTGTGGTTCGATGAGCAAAGACTGCCAGATGAGCAGCGCCTGTTGTGCCAGTGCTGAAACAAAATGGGCAGTGGCGCATATGCTGCGATTTCAAGATGACGGGTCCATTGTTGCCCGTTGTCCAACTGTTGCTCCATCTGTGAATTGTGTTGCCTGGTGACTACAGTGGGCATTCAGCTCAAATCTGGCTGAACATTCCTGGTGAACACCCTGTCTTCTGGTTGTGCTAGCAACCTTAGTTTGGCTCTTTGTTCATACTTCTTCCGAGTGAGTTGTTTCTAAAGTACTGTTTTTCTTAGGTCTGGCCACAGCAGGTCCAGTGCACTCCTGAGCCTTCATCCCATCAACAGCTCGGATGGGCAACACCCGGTCACCTCGTGGGGCGTAGATTGATACTGGATTGCAGTCGAACAATGTGCATTTGTTAGGAACCAAAGAGCTGCTCGCATCCACCCATCTCTTGGCCTGTTATGACCTATCCAGACGAACTGTGGTGATCGCTGATGCTTCTCCTCACTGCTGGGGGCTGCTCTGGCAGTGAGAGACACACCTGGAGCAGAGCAGCATATAGCCTTTGCATCAAGGAGCCTCACCACCGCTGAAAAGAATTACAGTCAGCTGGATAAACAGGCACTTGGACTCGTGTTTGGTATCAAAAGTTCAGGTGGACGGAAATTCGAAACAGTTACCGACCACATATTCTTGTTGGGTCTGTTAGGCACTGTAAGACCTACTCCTGAAACGTGCTCATTGAGGGTTCTTTGCTGGGCATTGCTGCTGGCTGTAGCTGCTGTACAGCCACAGCTTGAGCTATAGGTCTGGAGGCCTGATAGCCCATGTAGGTGGGTTGAGTAGGCTCCCTTTGCCAACAACCAGATGTTCTGCAAGGGCTCCTGCAGAGGGATTATGCTTGAATGTGTCTATCCCTCTGTTATTTCATGAAAGGTGGTCACAGAAGCCACAGCAAGACTCGGTGCTGTCAACAGGATTTGTGATCTGGCCATGTTCTGGACATGAAATCAGAGGGGGTCTATATGTGTCCCGATTCAATGAGTTAAGTGTGCACCAGAACTGTGTACTGCGGGGAAACCGTGTTGTGGTACCCTCCAGCCTCCAAGGGGAAATTCTCAAGTTACTGCACGAGAGCCACCCTGGGGTCACGAAAATGAAAACCATCGCATGAAGTCGTGTGTGGTGGCCATCGTTAGACAGCGACATCATAGCGACAATAAAAAAACGCTGTGCTTGCCAACAACAGCAGCGGCCAATTGGACCAGTGCCTATGATTCGTGGCCACTCCCAGACAGGGCCTTGTCAAGAATTTACGTGGAATATGCGGGACCTTATGGGAATGCCTATATTTTTATTGTGATTGAAGCATTCTCCAAATTGATTGAAGTGTTCTGGAAATTAACAGTGCAAAACAGACAAAACATTTTGAAACATGGATTACCACCAACTCGCCCAAGTTTCTCTTCTAGTACAGTTCATTTCTTGTACATTGGGCTCTGTCTTCTATGATTGAAGTGTCTCCCGTTTGATTGCCCTCAGCGGACTGTACAATTGCGTACATGTGAGTCACGTTTGTGAATCAGGGCCTTCCAGATATGGTGTCGTCAGACAATGGCCCCATGTTCCTAAGTGAAGGGTACGAGATATTCTTGAAGAAAAATGGCATGAAGTGGATGCTGGTACTGCCCAATCCTGCCTCTAATGGTGCTGCAGAAAGGGCTGTTCAAACAATGAAAGCAAAGCAACAGATATTTGGCCCAAGCGACCTGCGTACACAAACTGCACAAATACTGTTAGCGTATCGGTCTACACCTCACGAGGTCATTGGGTGTTGCGCATCCGAGCTGTTGATGGGATGGAGGCTCAGGACTGCATTGGACCTGCTGCAGCAAGACCTGAGAAAAACATTCCTCCAGAAACAACTCGGTCAGAAGAAGGTGTATGATCAAAGTGCCACACTGAGTTGCCAGCACAACCAGGAGCCAGAAATTTTCGCCCAAGTCTGAGCTGGATACCCTCTGTAGTCACCAGGCGACACAATTCCCAAATGGAGCTACAGTTAGACGATGGGTGACAATGGAACCCGTCATCTGAATCATCTGGATCATGGCTCCGGAACCTCCACTGAATGCCCAGAGCTACAGTTGCCGCTGCCATCAGCAATCAGAGACACAGCTGTCGGTGTTCTTCCTGAAGTTGCACCAAGATGGGCAGACCAAGTACTTGCATCCGGCGAGTCCTCCTAACCGGAGGCCAGCGACACCACACGATCACCGTGCACAGTGTGTTCCTCGCCTCGTCCCACACCTCAGCTTAGTCAGAGCACTAGGGAACGGTATCCTGTGCTTTGGTTTTCTCCTTGAACTGTAACTGCCTTTCATCGTCATCATCATCAGCCTGGTTACGCCCACTGCAGGGCAAAGGCCTCTCCCATATTTCTCCAACAACCCCGGTCATGTACTAATTGTGGCCACACCGTCCCTGCAAACTTCTTAATCTCATCCGCCCACCTAACTTTCTGCCGCCCCCTGCTATGCTTCCCTTCTCTTGGGATCCTGTCCGTAACACTTAATGACCATCGGTTATCTTCCCTCCTCATTACATGTCCAGCCCATGCCCATTTCCTTTTCTTGATTTCAACTAAGATGTCATTAACTCGCGTTTGTTCCCTGACCCAATCTGCTCTTTTCTTATCCCTTAGCGTTACACCTATCATTCTTCTTTCCATAGCACGTTGCGTCGTCCTCAATTTGAGTAGAACTCTTTTCGTAAGCCTCCAGGTTTCTGCCCCGTAGGTGAGTACTGGTAAGACACAGCTGTTATATACTTTTCTCTTGAGGGATAATGGCAACCTGCTGTTCATGATCTGAGAATGCCTGCCAAACGCACCCCAGCCCATTCTTATTCTCCTAATTATTTCCGTCTCATGATGCGGATCCGCCGTCACTACCTGCCCCAAGTAGGTGTATTCCCTTACGACTTCCAGTGCCTCACTGCCTATTGTAAATTGCTGTTCTCTTCCGAGACTGTTAAACATTACTTTAGTTTTCTGCAGACTAATTTTTAGACCCACTCTTCTGCTTTGCCTCTCCAGGTCAGTGAGCATGCATTGCAATTGGTCCTCTGAGTTACTAAGCAAGGCAATATCATCAGCGAATCGCAAGTTACTAAGGTACTCTCCATTAACTTTTATCCCCAGTTCTTCCCAATCCAGGTCTCTGAATACCTCCTGTAAACATGCTGTGAATAGCATTGGAGAGATCGTATCTCCCTGCCTTATCGAGAGATCGTAACTGCCTTTAACTTCCATTTAACTGTTGTTTTAAGGGGTAGGAATTGTAACTGGCACCACCAGGTGGCGCTACTCGTACTTAACTGTGTAAGAGGCGATTGGAAGATTGGCGAAAAAAAGGTAGGGAAACGACAAAAAGCAGACGAACAAAAGCAAAGTTCACAATAGGGGATCAGAAAATTTGGTTGTGAGAGTTCCTAGTGTCTTTTTTAACCTAGGTAAGACATTAAGCAGTATAATACCAAGAGCTGGGTGGCGCAACCCACTGCCTCATTCTGAAAGGGACGCTCAAAACATCCATGTATTCGGCATGAGATATTCTGGTGGATGGACATGTTTTTCCAGGGCTTCATGGCAGTGACGAAATCATAAGTTTTTAACGCGACAGCGTTAAATAGCTCGTGTTGCAGGAAAGTCGGAGTCGGCGGCGTTGGTCGTGAGCGAAAAATCTCGGAAGGCAATTCATAAATAAAAAACAACTTGCAAAATGGGCTCGGTGGGAATCGAACCAGGGTCTCCGGAGCGTGAGACGGAGACGCTGCCACTCAGCCATGAGTTCGATGGTTCAAAGCGGGACAAAATCGCCTCTAGGGAATGCGGTGTTGCCTTAGAAATGTGCCGTAGAAAGTTATACTGCGGTGTATATCGGTAATTATGAGCATGTAAATTACAGAAGTCGCAGTTAAACGCGTAGCGTAGTACGTTTCCGCTACATTTCTTCTGCGCTTGGCGCACACGCAGAGCCATATTGTGGCAAACACAGAAGACTCCAGACACCCTCCTCTCAATGTATGGCGCTGGCCCGACAGGTGGCGCACCACTCGCCCGCTTCTCCCCTTCGTCTTGTTTGAGCGCATTGGGGCCATGCGGGGACCGATGCGAGAACGCCCCAATACCCTTGCGTTTAAAAAGTTTTCTCGCTCTCTCCCCTTCCAACTTCCAGCGTGCATCACTCGAACCCTCGTGTTTAGGCGACGCGGCTCCTCTTTCATCTCACAACACGATTCGTAGGTGCTGCGTCCGATGCGGGACGCCTCTGACGTGATCGCTGCGCCGTAGCGCGTCTGGCAGGAAAGCGCCCTCTGCAATGTGTGCTGTGCTGCGAGTGACCGAGATACTCAGTGCGTGTGAACGCTAAAGGAACAGGGGAGCAAGAAACGTAGTGTGCACAACACAGTGCGGTAATGTAGATTGTGAAAAGCACTTGTTAGAACAAATAATTTTTTAAAAGTTGTGCTGTGGACTTGGAAGTATTGTACATAAAAATTATGTGTGTGACTCAAGAGCATGCCAAGCAAATGAGTGGGCGGCGCGAACGGGGTCCGATAACGCTGTCGCATTCCGCTCTTGAAGGCGAAGCTTAAGCATCCTCCAATTTTTTTTTTTTGTGCAGGCTTTGAGCTTGCTTCTGTGTTTAACTTGCTGATTTTTAGCCTTTAAATAATAATTGGGTAGTTTCCTCTTTTTTTCTCCTTGTTCTTTCGTCTGCACAGGTGTGTTTCATGTTTATTTGGTTGTGCAGGATATTCAGAGCGTCCTTTCGCGTTTGCATGTTTCAACACATGCAAACGGGTGGGACTTTAAGTCTTTATAGCTTTTAAATAGTAGCTTGGAAGTGGCAAGAGCAATAGCTATTAGTGGTTTTATTGTGTGCGCTTTGGTATTGAGAATATTACTTTAGTAGGAAAGCGAGAGTGTGGCCACGTGGTTGACTAAGTGCGAAAACGTGGCATACCTTAAGTCTGTGCGGCATTGATTGCTTTTACAACATGGTTGAGAATTTGCAGCATTTTAAGGATTTAGATACTCTGCATATCAGCTTTTGCTAGAAGGCACGTGCTCTGCATTATTATAGTATTATGGTATTTGCATTAGAAAAAGACGTGCAATACATTGTAAGAAAGCCGGGAAAGCGTGCAGCATGCTGGGGGTCCCTCAAGGTAAATGAGGGGACGGATGAAAATGGAGAGGGAATCGAGTCAATCAGCACACACTATAACGTCGATGCTATGCTGCAGAAAATGCAGACTTTCCAGGATGAGCTTGCCAAACAGGTCGAAGAGCTCAGAAATGAGCTAAATATGGAGCATGTTGCATGGAAGGTAGTGGAAAGAGACTTCGAGCAGCCGAAGAAAAGTTGAAAAGGGCCAAGATTATGAACGAGAATGGTCGTGACAGTGGAATTCAGTCCCCCGACGTGATAGGAGAGGGAGTGCCAGCAAAGTATGTGGAATGCAGGCAACATGGTGAGGGGTTAGCTGGAAAGAGCGGCACCTACCTTGAGGCTGCCATGCAAGAAAAGCAGGAGTGCGGGGGTCAATACGCCTTGTCAAGTCCGAATCATGCGGAAAAGGACAAAGAGGGGAGCAGGGAGAGGTAGGAGAGAGTGAAATGGTGATTATCGCCAGCGACTCAAGCCTGGTAGGTGCTCAGAAGCAATTCTGGAGAGGGTGCAAGGTGATAGAAGAGTGGTGGTGAGGGCATTTTCAGGGTGGACACTGGGTTCTGTCATGGAGCGAGCAAAAGCAAAGCTTGCGGAAAATGTCCATGTGAGCAAACTTGTCATAGTAGCAGGGGGTCTAAATGACGTCCTAAAAAGGAAAGGGACAGGACTAGCCCAGTGCTTGGCAAAGGGGGTGGACAACTTGTGCAAGCTGTCCCCTCAGGTGCAGATTGTGGTGTGCACGGTGCCGCAGGTGCCTGTATGTGACAGTTACGTACAAAGAGCCGTAGTGGCTGCTAATATAGTGATATGGAAAATGAGCCGAGAGAAAGGCTTCTAGGTTGTCGAAGTAAACAGGGAAGTCAGAAGGTGTGGTGGTTTTGAACGAGACGGGATCCACTTCAATTACAGGCTTGGGTGAGAAGTAGGCTGGCGACTTGCTGGTTATGCTGTTGCTCATTTACGGGGCCCACGGGCACTCAGGAAGCCAGAGTAGGTAGTAATGAAGATCCCCTAGGGGAACCTCATAATAGCATCGCCGTGAATAACAGAAAAGGGAGGAAAACAAGAAGGAGAGCTCACCATGCAATAGGCTATTTCAAGATGCAGGGTGGTAGAAGAAAGGAAAAGTGGGCAGAGATTGAGGAGCAGTTAAATAGAGAACAAATAGGGGTGTATGCGGTTACAGAAACGCAACTCGGAACTCAGAAGAGCCACCAGTGATTGAGAATTATGCTTGGGAAGGGTACAACAGAACTAAGGCAGAAAGAAAGGGAGGGGGAGTCGGAATGCTCATCCATCAGGGAGCCAAATGGAAAAGAGTAAATTCAAAGTGTCGAGAGCATCTTTGGTTATCAGGTACAATGAGTGAAAAAAAAAATGGCTGGGTGTAACATATTTGTGGGCCAGAAATAATTGCACACAGCAGAATCAAGAGTTCGTAGAATGCATAAGTGCTGATTATAATGGTTTCGGGAATGATGTCGAAATTATCCTGTTATAGTCGGATACAACTTTCGAAAAAAAGGGGAGGTCCCGCTGGCCCCGCCCAGACGACCGAAGCGCGACAGCCGATTGCCTCCGCGAATAAAATAATCCCGCTAAAAAAATTGTGCTTCTGTAATGCGCAATTCTCGGTATAAACAAAGACTTTTGTATTTTGATGACTGGTTTAGTAGAGCTCTCATGTGCTACAGCACATGCCGGATCACGACAAAAAAATAACCCTGTGCCTTCCACAATGCTTCCTGTCGTCTGCTCTTTCGCTTCATTGCAAGTGACAAAAGTAGAAAGAGCAGGTCTGCATGGCTTTTGCACTTGTTTACATGTACACGGCACATTTACTACTCGTTTTCCTAGCTTAAAGTGAATCAGTTGTTATTGGACAAGTACTTATATAAAACAATGCATTTATCGCAACCATTACAAACCTGGGACGTGAATACTCGATGCAGGAAGGTACAAAAGTGCTTCATTCATCGTATTAAATAAACACTCATGGTGTTAAATAGCATCAAATTTAAATTTTTGGTTTTGTGTTTCACAAATTTTTTCCCTTTTTTTTTCGAGCCTGAAATCTCGCCAGTTCACGCAAGGCATTCCGTGCGAGTTTTCCGACATGGAGCCCAACGATGTGACATCGGAATGCGATTTGTTGCTAAACGAGCCTTGTGTAGCCTCGATGTCCACAGCACCAAGGATCCTCGACAAGAACAAGAGTGGCCACATCCTGAATAGCGATTCACGCAATATGATCCTCCACTGCTACACGTATTGGCGTAACAGGGAGCCTGAACTCAGCGTGGGGGCCACGACCAAGTTTGTCGCCGAGATGCTCGGTGTCAGCGAAAGCACAGTGTTCAAGGTGAGGAGGGAGGACAAAGCATCGCATATTTCGGGTGGCAAACTGTCAACGCCCTCGCAAAAGCACCCACGAAATGCGGAGAAAAGAAGACGCAGCACGAAGTATAACAGCTTCACGTTGTGCGCGCTGAGGTCATGTGTGCTGATTTCTTTCGCCGCAACGAGATACCGACGGTCGAGAAGATAACTAACGAGTTCTCGAAGCGTATGGATCTCTCATCACTGAAGTGGCGTATTGTGCGTCGTCTGCTTGTCGAGATCGGATTCAAGCACGAGAAGAGGAGCCGCAATTCACTGCTTATCGACCGGGATGACATAGCTGAATGGCGGAATCGCTACCTTCGTGACGTGGCGCGCTACCGGGTGGAAGGCCGAAACATCTTTTTCCTGGACGAGACATGGGTGACGGCGGGACACACTCGGTCGATCGTGTGGACAGACACCGTGGTGCAGAAGCGCGGACGCCTATATGAGCGAGCAAATGGTCTGTCGACAGGTTTGAAACAACCTTCTGGGAAAGGCCAGCGCCTGATTGTGACGCCCATCGGCAGCAAGGATGGCTTCATCGACGGGTGCTTAAAATATATTCCGAGGCCAAAAAACGTGGCGACTACCACGAACAAATGAATGGCAATCGCTTCGAGGGATGGTTTAATAACATTCTGCAGAAGTTGCCTTCTGGTAGCGTCATTGTTTTGGACAATGCACCTTATCATTCCTGGCAAGGAGTTGCTCAAATGCAAAAACATCACCTACAGCAAAAGGATGGTTAAAAAGCAGCTGCTTGAGTTGGTAGCATCTGTAAAGCCACGCCATGTGAGCTTGTACTCACCTACGAGGTACTCACCTACAGGGCAGAAACCTGGAGACTTACGAAAAGGGTTCTACTCAAATTGAGGACGACGCAACGAGCTATGGAAAGAAGCATGATAGGTGTAACCTTAAGGGATAAGAAAAGAGCAGATTGGGTGAGGGAACAAACGCGAGTTAATGACATCTTAGTTGAAATCAAGAAAAAGAAATGGGCATGGGCAGGACATGTAATGAGGAGGGAGGATAACCGATGGTCATTAAGGGTTACGGACTGGATCCCAAGGGAAGGGAAGCGCAGCAGGGGGCGGCAGAAAGTAAGGTGGGCGGATGAGATTAAGAAGTTTGCAGGGACGGCATGGCCACAGTTAGTACATGAACGGGGTTGTTGGAGAAGTATGGGAGAGGCCTTTGCTCTGCAGTGGGCGTAACCAGGCTGATGATGATGATGATGTAAAGCCACGCTTTCTGAGCTACATCGTAGACAATGCAGCTGAAAGGGCCGGTTGCATTGTACTCAGGCTCCCACCGTACCACTGCGAATTTAAAGGGACACTAGAGGTTACCAGAAAGTCAAGTTAAAGTGATAAAGCAATGCTCTAGAACGTCTAAGGCGTCAATATAATCGCGAACAGAGCTTTAGTAACTGAGAAATTGAGGTAAATGCATGACACGATTTGAGACCCCCCAGCGACATTCCGGTACTAGCCCGATGACGAAAGCACCCCTCATAATTTGTGTTACTAATACACAACTACTCGTATTAAAAATATTATTTCATTCGATTATAAGACGGAAAAAAAATGCTACTTGTCTACATCTATTCGATTCTAAGAAAAAAGAACATTTTGACGTTACCCTTCAGTAATATGGGTGTTCGAAAGGTTTTGTTTTCGCTCGACTCTGCGCGCTCGACTCTGCGCCGCGCACGCTTTGGAGTTTCAGTAGTTTGGTTATCACGTCGTGCTGTGAGGGTTCTGCTGGCTTGCAAAACTTTCATTTGGAACAAGCAGCGAAAATGCCACGTCCATGTGATGCCGTGGGAAGCCCTCGTTGCTTTCCCGCTCTGGAGAGCCGGTGTCAAGGCCACCGTCGTAGTACGCAACGACGCCGGCAGCGCGAGCCCTCAGCAGCAGGTCGCGCTCGTCAGTGCTCAAATCGCTGAAGTTGAGCCCACCATCGCGAGCCAATCTGTCGGTGTCAGAGTCCATTGCGACGAGCGTCGAAGTTTGCGTCATAGAATGAAGCACCAGCTTATGGGCGTCTTGCGCTGGAGTTTGAGGTATAGTAGCGGCGCCTGGTGGCGGTGCGGGAAACGACATCTCGGTCGTACCAGCTTGGGTCGTATTGAGCCCTGGCTGTGGCGAAGCACGTTTCTAGGCCGAGTTTTGCGTCGATTCGCACTTTTTTATGCCCTGTTGCGAGTGCGAAAAGGCTCGTCACTTTTCACAGACCACGCCGGCCATGCTGCGAGCTCGCCACAGCCTATAGTTTAACGAAAACGGACTCTCCATGTGCCGTGGGACGTAATGCTGGGAGCAGAAGGAATCGGTGATGCCGATCCGGAGAGACCTCTAGCCCAGCCTCGAAAAGGCATCACCATCATTACTTCTGCGTCGTGGGCTGCCATGAACAAGAAGGCCTGAATCCCAACATCAGATTCTACCGTTTTCCTTCAAGGCCTCACGAAGTGGAGCGTTGGGCGTGCTGCATAGCTGCAGTTTGTCGCGCTGAGTAAGCGAAACTTAGTGCCATGCTGACTGCTTCGCCTGTCTTGAAGCTTGCTTGATTATCTGCGTTCGAAATTTCGGTCTTTTGCACCTACAGTCCCGACAGCAGACCGACATAGCAGCAGGCATGGCTGGTAATTCACGATTCGAGACCCGGCCACAGCGACAATTAACAATTCGACTGATGCGAATTGGTGAAGTGTATGCAAATGAGCACAAATGGTCGGGCTCATTCGATGACAATTCACGACTCCACTACGAGCAGCACAGGTTAATAGAGTTATATGCACTCATCCTTGATCTCAAGCCAGCTCGTTGAGGCAGCGCAGCAAGGCAGTATTGACTGCAGCACATCGATGTTCGAGCGTTGTCATTAAAAGCTACATCAAGTGAGCAGCGCACAAGCTCGCGCTACAGCGCGATTCGCACGTACGTGCGAGCTCATATCCATTGCATCAGTTTAGCGGCATGCAGTCAACAAAGATTGCAGGAGGCCCGCCGTTTGGCGGCATGTCGAAAGACCGCTGCCGTCGCGGCGCGTACGATCGTGCGCTCGAGCAGTTCATACATTGCAGCACGTACCGTCGTGTGCTCGAGCAGTTCCGTACACATGATGTCTGCTTATCGCTGCTGTGGATTCATTTATAGCACGCATTTCCTCGCGTTTGTGCGCCTGAATCTAGCAGCTAGCGCGCAAACCTTACCTGTAGTTCCACTTCGTACGCGACTCGCTTCACTTGCGATTGACACCGTGCTAAAACTTTGCCGCCTAATTTTTGAACGGCGTACACGTATCCGGCACTGCATAATTTCTTGCCTTTACGCAGCGTGCCACCCCTGAAAAAATCTTCGCCGCCCGATATATGCAGCAGGCCGTGCTACAACACAACCGAAAGTGGTGGGTGCATATTGTAAACGTGCTTTCCGAAGCAGACAACCGAGCTTCGTATGGCTACTAGATTTGGTACGACCCATTTTAGGACAGAGGGCGCTTTTTAGCACCTTTCTCGCAGTGCCCCCTGAACAATGCAAGAGCCCCATGGTCGTGCGTTTCTCCTTCCACTAGCCACCATACTCCCGCTTTCGCTCTGCTGTCAGCTCTGTCTTGGCTCTGTTTCTGGCCGCGCGTTTGCGTTTTGCGCAGAAAATCCATAGCGCCATCTGCAAACGCCGTTCTACTCACCGGTGGCGCAACGTCACTATGAGGCCATGATGTCAACACTCCTCCTCGATCGGAGGGCGGGCGATTTGAGCTGCGCTAGAGGTACGCAGACGCTTCAGAACGCATTTTCTCTTAAAATAAGTCTCTCCTTGGCATGAAACAAGCATTTCGAGGTTTCTGGGATGGTATTTCAACAGTCCACATTGACTTAATAGTAACCTTTAGTGTCCCTTTAATCCTATTGAGCTCGTGTGGGCAAAGGTGAAAAATGGCATCGCTGTGGAGAACAGAGATTTCAAGCTGTCCACGGTCGAAGACGTCTTGAGGGAAAGAATCAAGCATGTAACGGTGGAAGACTGGAAGAAGAACATTCACCACCTGATGGATCTGGAGGCAAAGTTCAGGCTTGATACATCTGGGAGTGGCCATATCCAACCCATCAAGCTCGGTGAAGATGACAGTGAAGAAAGCGACTCCTACTGCGAGCTGTCCGGCATTGAGCCACTCAATGAAGAATAACAGCTTCTTATTAACGAAAGAACAGCCCTTCTTAGGGCTACCCAAATTTTGCCGGTGGGTTCGCAGCAGCCAAGCATTCTCCCGTGACCTCAAATAAATAAGCAGTTCATTCGGTGACACATTCCTTTTAATGGAAGCTCAATTCTGAAAAAGCAATGTGCTGCACAGATCGTGCTTGTTGCAGCTTTGACGGGAGCTTCAACAGGGCGGCCGGATGAAAGGTTTAAGGCATGAGGCCTAAACGGCCGGGGTGCGCAGCACCACAAGAAAGAGCCGGACTGCTTCAGTCGGGGACCAGACAAAGAATGCCCTTTTATTTGTGCGAGGGGAAACAGGAGGAAACTTATAGCGTTTGGCGCTGAGTGGCGCCCTGACGTAAACAACCCAAAGCCGAAACCAGAAGCTAACACAGGATACCACAGTGCTCAATATAAGTATTGGCATGGAAACGTGCTGAAATGCTGGAAAATCTGAATGCAAATACAATTATTAACCCTGAATAAATATGTGGGGCCCAAAATGCTCATTCGGGCAGCCATTATCCAGCTTCACACGAAAAAGCAGTAGTGAACGTGAAATTGACAGCCACTCTTAGCAGCCTGCACGCAAAAGTACATTCATGTGTTTGCATTGTTTATTTTGGTTATGTGGCCTAGGCAAGTAATGCGAAGACAACAATTATCAAGCATCATTAGCTTAGTGAGGCCCAAAATACTCATTCGGGTAGCCATTCATAGCAGTACACTCTAAGAAAAGTTTACACCCTTTGGAGAGCCCCTTCTGCCACACAACAATAATCGTCATCTGCCTTGATGCGTTTCCTTTCTTGAAAACGCCGCGCCCACTACTTTCCTGTCAGGAATGCTATCATGCTGATAACGCACATGCCGTTCGTTACTGGAAAGTACCGGGCTCGCAGCGTTAAAGAAAGGAAACGCATCAAAGCAGATGACGATTATTGTTGTGTGGCAGAAGGGGCACTCCAAAGGGTGTAAACTTTTCTTAGAGTGTAGTCGAGGGCACACTCGAAAGGCATCATTAGCAGTCTGCACGTCAAAGCGCAGTCATGCTGTCGCCACTGTTGGTGAAACGGCAGCAATCAACGCAAAAATGACAGCCACTGTTGGCAGCTTGCATGAAAAAGCATGTTCGTGTGGTGGCATTGTTTATTTTGGTTATCTGATCCAAGCTAGTAATGCAAATAAGACAACAATTATCAAGCATCATTAGCTTAGTGAGGCCCAAAATGCTCATTCGGGTAGCCATTCATAGAAGTACTCGAGGGCAAGCTTGAAAGGCACCATTAGCTGCATGTCAAAGCGCAGTCATGTCATCGCCACTGTTGGTGAAACGGCAGCAATCAATGCGAAAATGACAGCCACTGTTGGCAGCTTGCATGAAAAAGCACGTTCATGTGGTGGCATTGCTTATTTTGGTTACCTGGCCCAGGCAAGTTTTGCGAATAAGAACAATTATCAAACATCATTAGCTTAGTTAGGCCCAAAATACTCATTCGGGTAACTATTAATTGCAGTAGTTGAGGGCACGCTTGAAAGGCACCATTAGCAGTCTGCACGTCAAAGCACAGTCAAGCTGTCACCACTGTTGGGAAAACGGCAGCAATCAACGTGAAAATGACAGCCACTGTTGGCAGCTTTCATGAAAAAGCACGTTCATGTGGTGGCATTGTTTAACCTGGTTATCTGACCCAGGCAAGTAATGCGAATAAGACAACAATTACTACCAAGCATCATTAGCTTACTCAGGCCCAAAATACTCTTTCGGGTAGCCATTCATAGGAATACTCGAGGGTAAGCTTGAAACGCACCATTAGCAGTCTGCACGTCAAAGCACAGTCATGCTGTTGCCACTGCTGGTGAAACGGAAGCAATCAACGCGAAAATGACAGCCACTGTTGGCAGCTTGCATGAAAAAGCACGTTCATGTGGTGGCATTGTTTAACCTGGTTATCTGACCCAGGCAAGTAATACGAATAAGACAACAATTATCAAGCATCATTAGCTTAGCGAGGCCCAAAATACTCATTCGGGCAGCCGTTCATAGTACTCAAGGGCAAGCTTGAAAGGCACCATTAGCAGTCTGCACGTCAAAGCGCAGTCAAGCTGTCACCACTGTTGGTGAAACGGCAGCAATCAACGCGAAAATGACAGCCACTGTTGGCAGCTTGCATGCAAAAACACATTCATGTGGTGGCATTGCTTATTTTGGTTACCTGGCCCAGGCAAGTTTTGCGAATAAGAACAATTATCAAACATCATTAGCTTAGTTAGGCCCAATATACTCATTCGGGTAACTATTCATAGCAGTAGTCGAGGGCACGCTTGAAAGGCACCGTTTGTAGTCTGCACATCAAATCACAGTCATGCCACAGCCATTGTTGTATTTGTTTATCTGACCGGGCAAGTAACACCAATGTAAGCACAATTATTCACCCTGGATAGCTCTGCTAGCATTGTTTGTACTAAAAAATGCTGAGTGAAGTTGAATGTGTTTTATTGAGGCAATTATTTAATTCACAAGCCATCGGCATAGTGATAGACAGCCAGGTTCAGACAATGACATTTGTGAAGTAATAAATGGTGAAAGTTGCAAAAGCTCTCAGTGCACTGCTTCGCTGGGCTCCATTCACAGAAAAATGTCTTTGCCACGACGAAAGCATCAGACAGGAAATGACAGTGTTATTCGCGTTGAAAACTTTTACCATCATATGTGATGGGCAGTGAAACCGTCTGTTTACTAAGACTCAATGCATGAAAAATGGGAATATGCAGCCTTTCATGTGCACTTCAGGCGAGCTGTCACATGTACTGATGCATAAACATCAACAGAGGTAAGAGGCAAAGTTGCTGTGCAACCCACATGACGTGTTTAAGAAAATGTATCTCTGAACTTTTCTGTTTTCATAGGCGATCAAAATTTGTTTTGAGCAAGTTGGTTAATCACATTGAAGCAACAACACAAGAAGGAAGGACAGAAAACACAGCGAGTAGGCTGATTGAGAAGACGAGGTAGACCAGTGAGAAAGGTTTTAATGAGATGGAAGAGGCCAGCCCTGCAGTGTACAGGAGTTAGGGCTTTGAATGAGATTCGTTAATGAAATGTGTAAAGACTTTGCTGAAAGAAAACTAGCAAAAACAAATGCTAATATAAAATAAAAGGACAGAAATAAGAGTATGTGCAAACATGCATAAAATCAGGCACACAAACGCAAAAACTAAGAACAACTCAAATATAAAGAAATGTGGAAAATAATAAAAAAATTGACAAACGCAAAAAAACATACACACATTTACAAACAGACCTGGGTAGAGGTATTTTAGGAGCGGGTTCACAAGCTGCTGTGCCTACCTTCTCGTATGTTCTTTTTTTTTTTCAGCCGTTCTCTTAACACTGTCTTGGGAATTTTTAATTGCAACATATCACAAGAATTGAAAAGCAGCGCGAAGCAATGTTGTGGGAAACCATATTGAGCGCTGGCAACACAACGTATGCGTGACTGTGCCACACCACGCATTCTACAGTTTGCGCGCGTGGTGAGCACTGGTGGAAAGCAATCAATCGGCAGTGCCACACAACGCATGAGCACGGCCATTAGATGCTCGGCCATCTCACTACTGAAAACGATCATCCATGCTAAGTTGACGGCGACAAATCGTTGCGTTGGAGGCTTCTTTTGCAAATATTTTCTGTTGAGACGCTCGTAGGTTTGTTTCATGTGCGCACGCTTTTCTAATTTCTCCTGAGAATGGTTTTGCTCCATCACTTCACCCCGTCCGACGAGAAACGCAGCAACACAGTACACTAACACACCCACCACTGACAGTAGGCACCAGACTTTGGCAAACTTTTCTCGTCGTAACTTCACTCGGGAGCGAAATAAAACAGACATGGAACAAACAAGCAGGTTGTGTGTTTGCAGCGTGGAATCCTGTTTTCAGGCAAAGCGTAGTGCAGCGTCAGCGATGCTCGTTTCAATGTTTCTTTGCCGGATCATGGCTTGGAATAAACGCACGTGGCACGAATGCCGCATCACAAGCTCGCAGTAATATTTCCAGCATGATAGACAATCACAAACAGTTTGGGAATTCACTGTGACGAGGCGTTGACGCGCACAGCTGACGCGACTTCGCCCAGTTCGAAGCCCGGGCAGCCATCTTCTCCGACGGCGGGGTCACCGGCCGTCTGGGGCATTACGTCGGTCCAGAGTGCGCGCCCATTGGTGGATATTCGTGTGCATCCACCTCGGAGGAGTAAACACCCCTTTTTTCTAAAGTTGTATCCGACTATAGGTGTGTGACGAAGAAGATCGGCAGGCTAAAAAGCCCCATTGCCATCACGTGGCTCATACCTAGTTCGTTCACTGGCTGCGCCCTGGCTGCTGTTGCCACGTTGATCGCTGCTTCTCTACGACCCGAATAAACCCCCTTTACAGGTGACATGAATGCCCACATACAGGAGCTAGACGGCTATACTGATGAGATGTCAATGCTAGATCTTTGTGAGCAACATAACCTCATTATTGTGAATACAGGGCCTAAGTGTGAAGGGCAGATCACCTAGGAAGTGAGGAACCAGCAATCAGCCATTGATTACTGTCTGATGACAGAAAAAATTTATGATAGCTTGAGAGAAACGGTTATTGACGAGGAAGAGCATAGCAGCATAGGGAGTGACCATAAACGTATCATTTTGAAAATGAAATATGTAGTTAGGAAAGAGAATAATGAGTGCAAAATGGCCAGTCCAAATTTCAACACTGAACAAATAACAAATATAGTCGCAAGAGTCGAGGAAGAACATTGCAAATGGCCAAGAGCGGGAATATAGTGATCTTTGAAGTGCAATAATGACAGGAATACGTAAAGAAAAACAACATGTTTGTTGGGGAAAAAAAAGAAACCGAAAAGCTAGTGGAACAGGAAGATACGAGAAGCGATCGCCGAACGACAGAAAGCATCCCAAGAGTACAGGCAGGCAATGAAGGCACAGTTGCCACAGGATGAAGTGGCCAGTAAATGGGAAATATACCAGGAGAAAAAGTCTACAGTTCAAGTACTAGTGCAAACAAAGATAAAAGGTGAAAGTGAATGTTGGTCGTCAGAAATATGGGAGAAAAAGAAGGCGGCGCCTGGAATATTTTGGAACCACATAAAATTATTAGGCAGGAAATCAACAATACAACAACATATCCTAGACGAAGATAGAAACAAACCGGAAGGGGATGTGGTATTAAATTACTTCTGAAAAATAACAGCCGAATCTTTCCAATGCATTGATGAGACTGTAGTTGAAGAAAAAAAGACCATAAAAGAGAACCAGATTGAATGATGCTGACAAATTTCAGCTGGAAGAAAGCCGAAGAGAAAATTCCTAAGCACACAGCCACAGGGCTAGATGAGGTTCCTGTTAGGCTGATTAATGAGCTTGGACGAAAAAGTAAGGAAGCTCTGGGGGAAAGCAGTGGAAAAAACATTAAAAAATAGAACAATACCAGACAGTTGGTGACAAAGTAGAATGAATTTAATTTTGGGGGAACTTCAGAATGGCTTCAGAATAGGTAGGCGTTTGGATGATAACTTATTTGTTCTTACTCAGTGTATTGAAATATCAAGAGTAGAAAGCAGACCATTATATGTGGCCTTTTTAAACATTACAGGAGCATATGACAACGTAGACCGCAACATTTTGTGGGATATTCTGGAAGGGGAAGACTTAGGTGACGATTGTCTACAGCCTTTGAGAGAGATTTACCTAGAAAATACCGTTTGCTTTGAATGGGAAGGAATAAGAAGCGAGGAGAAGGTTGATAGCAACAAGGGACTGAGGCAGGGGTGCCCTTTATCCCCACTGCTGTTTATGATGTACATGGTGAGGATGGAGAGGGCGCTAGAAGGAAGTAATATCGGGTTTAATCTCTCATACAAACAGGCGGGTACAGTAGTAGAGCAGCAGCTCTCAGGTTTATTTCATGCGGATGACATTGTGTTGCTAGCTAACAAGCAAAGTGATTTGCAGCGTTTGGTTAATATCTGTGGACAGGAAGGCTAGAATTTAGGTTTGAAATTGTAGGGTTCTCATCCATGCTCTTGGGACAAAGGAACGACAACATAGTAGTGCAAACAGTCGCAAGGGCATTTATTGCACCTTCCATAGATCAATGCCTGCTAGCCGAGTTGCTATCCATAGAACATGGCGACGGGCGCTCGACAAGTCTAGGAAGTCCGACTCACCGCGACCGGATAGCGAGCAAATATGTTTGCCCCATGCTGGATCCCAATGCCTGGTCATTCGCGCGTACGGTCACGCGAACGGTGGCGCGTTCTAAGGAGGCCACGCGAGACAGTCTCGCAGAAGCATGGATCGGTGCACGCGCGGGACGTCCACGGCACTCGCCGACCCGCAGCCAAAGAAGAAGCGCCTTCACCTTTCCGTGCCCAAGTAACCCTGCCATGAGGCAGTGTTAGCAGTGCAACACTGGTGCCATCTCTCGCACTGCGCTTCAACCACACCGACCGCCGTAGGCACCAGGCCCCGTGGCAAAGCTGGAGCACAGGACACGGGAGCTATGCGGGAAAACAACGTATCAGGGGACGAGTGAGAGTTGCGCAGCCCCACAAAATGTTGCGGGAGAATATCAAGTTTTACGGTATTCCATGAAAACAGGGAACAGACAGCGGCAATACAGAGCCAGGAAATACCTTGGGTAAAAGAAGATACATATCTTAGTATATGGATAAACAAAGGCAGTAGATATATGGAAACACAGGAAAAAACAATAACAATGAAGGGGAAGAGAAATGCAGCCATAATGATGCACAGAGCGCTATGGGAATACAGTAGGTACAAGGCGGTATGTAGGTATGTGGAAAGCTGTAATGGCTCCAGGACTTACTTTTGGAAATGCGGTTGTTTGCTTGAAATCAGGGGCACAATCAGGACTCGATGGCAAGCAAAGGTCAGTGGGTCGCCTCGCATTGGGTGCTCACGGGAAGACTACAAATGAAGCTGTGCAGGGTGATTGGGCTGCCATTGTTTTCAAGTGAGGGTAGTTCACAGTAAAATTCAATATGAAGAACGACTGAGGAATATGGAAGAAAGTAAATGGGCTAGTGCAGTGTTGACGTATTTGTACTGAAAAAAACATTGATTCACAGTGAAGGAAAAGAACTAGGAAACTTACCAGCAAGTATGCACCCTGTAGGGTGTGCAACGCAGCAACAAAGAACATGAAGTGGAAAGTCAGAGAGGCTGAAATAATCTCATGAGTGGCGGCAATGGAAAATAAACCTGCCATGAGTAACTATTTAAGAGGAAAAAATGAAATCAGGAAAGAAACAATTTATGATAACTCAAAGGGAAGCTCATTACTTTTCGAAGCAAGATTGGGAGGCCTTAGAACATGCACCTATAAAGCGAGATATAAGAAGGAAGAAGAAGCATGTGCTTGCTCCATTAAAGCTAGGGAAACGATTGAGCATGTTTTATTTTAATGTCAAGATATCTTGTCAGATGTCAAGATTTTTTATGTCATGATATCAAGCCCAGGAGTCGATTTAGGCACCGGTGGACTCCTTGAAGCCCTTGGGTTCAGCGAGAGCAGAGGGAAAGTAAACATGTCTGCAATAAATATTAGTGAGAGGCGATAGGAAGATTGGTGGAAGAAAAGTAGGGAAATGACAAAAAACAGAGACATACAAAAAACAGAGACGTACAAAAACAATATTCACAATAGGGGGTCAGAAAATTTGGTTTCGGGAATTGATGCGTTTTTTTTTTCTTTTTCTTTTTTTACCTAAATAGGACATTGGGCAGTATAATAGCAAGAGCTTATTGGCACAACCCACCGCCCCGTACCAAAGGGGACACTCATAACATCCATCCATCTATCCATCCTGTACAATAAGAGGTAGAGCGCATGACCTGTGTGGTCAGTTTTTGTACACCCCTTACAGTGGCTACTGTGCCCTCACTACCGCGCACTATTACCTCAGGCCCGGTCACCACACTGCAAAACACAATTTTTCTGCACCAACATTCAGTAGGTCGCCAAACTGTGATCGTATAATCTGTTTTCTGGCCGCTAAATTCCGTGTAAACAAGAAAATGCACGAGGGATGCGCGATCAAGAACAGTATATAGCTTTTCGCTGTGGCAGCTTCACCAAAATACTCGTCCGCCCATCTCACATGAAAATGCCAGCACACACATTGTTTCTCATTTCAGTATCGGCAAATCTCCGGGGTCGTCGAATGCGGCATTCACCAATCCTATTGCGATAAGCATCTTCGCCGATCTGTTTCACAGCGTGTGGTGCCATAAGAAGTGTAGTGCATGCTTTTAATAACCAATAACCGAAACATGCCGCCATTCTCTGCTGCAGACTGCAATCGTATACGTTTTCTGGTCACTAGATCCCATGTGAGCAAAATAAGGCACGAGGCGTGTGTGATCGAGAGCAGTATATAGCCGCCCATCTCACATGAAAGACAACAGGGCGTGCACAGTATCTTATTCCGGTACTCCGCACACCGTATTTACAGCTATCACTGCCAATCGTATTGCAATAAGCATCTTCACCTATCTGTTTTAGACAGTTTTAGTATAGCGTACGCTATTCCATTGCGTACGCTAAAAAATAGCAGGTCGTCACTGCGCATGCGCTGACCGCTAAACGAAATAGCAGGTATAGCGGGCGTACGCAACGCAAACGAGTTAGCGTTAGTGTTTTTGCGGGGTTTGCGGAGTTTGCGGGAAACATGGCGGCGATCCTGGCTGCCCGCTTCGAATTGAATTTGGCGTTGCTTTTGTAAAATGCACTTCGTTCGTAGCAAATGACTGTGTAAACGGCTTTCGCTTAGTCTCAGGCCGCTTCGACGACAGAGTATTATGGATAACTTCGTGGTGTTTTCGAGATCGCTTCTCGTTTCGAACGAGTCAAAGCCTAACCAAAGAAACGTTCTAGATGTCAGCGCCACCTATCGCTACAGGCGCGAAATAGCCGCAACGACGGAATACGGCCTCAGAGATCTGAAGATATCGTCGGCCAACTAAAATTGTAGAAAACGTGCGCTGCTTAGCGTACACTATTTTATAGCGTATAGCGTACGCTATAGTTGCGTACGCTAAACTAAAACTGTCTTTTACCGCGCGTGGTGCGTAGGGCCATTGGTAGTGCACTGCAAGCTTTTGGTAGGCGATAATCCAAACGCGCTGCCTTTCCCTGCTACAGGTGGCACAATGTGGGGATCACATTTCACTTCGGCGGCATCCTGCGTCGCCCACCAGCTCGATTTTGTTTTGTTTACTGTTGCCTTCTTAAAACACCGACAAAACACGTCTCCGGCCACTGTAGCACCTCCAGCTCAACGCACATTGGCGTCTCGTGCTGCAATGACCTGCGCAACACTTCACATTACGTAGATATCAAGAATAGTTGACTCTGTCAAATTTTTTGAGTTACTTTGGATCGTACATTTTCCCGGTTAGCACGTTTTTTCTTATGTTTTTTTTTTCGAAACGAATGAGGTTCTACTGTATTTGTATACAGTGGCAAACTGTGTTCTAAGTGCAAATACACTTGCACACAGCCAATGTGTCTCTGTTCTTGTTAACATCTGTATTTCTTGCACCAGCTACTATAGGGGACAGAACAGTAATTCAAGTGAAAGTAAGGTTGCTCTTATGCATTCATTAAACAAACATCACATATGCGTCTGCTGCGTTCGATCTGTTCACTCAAACTCTCACTAGTCACATTAAAACTATACCTAATCGTATTGAACGTTTCATCTTTTCGTACTATCATCTTTTCTTTCTTTATATGCAAGGATAGCACGCCTCTCCTTATTTCATAATATCCCAATCCACATCTTAAACATAGTTCCCTTATTCATCTTGTGTGCGGACTGACCACTGTCAGAACTTTACACGATGCCTAGTGGCCTGGAAAAGTGAGGGAAACTGAGAACCTGGAAAAGTCAAGGAAATGTCAGGGAGCTCTTTATTTTAATGAGTAAGGTCGCGGCGACTCGTTGATTGAACTGTCTATGTCTCAAATTCACGTAGGTCAGCTATCCCGCAAAGCTATTAGTCTGTTTGCCGCACTGCAAGTCAGATTTCCTGCACCATAATGCTGTTTTCAACTGCCATGACAAAGGAACTGATTTGTAAATTACATGCAGCACTGGCTGCTGCTTTAGGATGCCATTGATAAATAACTGCGGCTGTGTACGAAGTACCTTGGGATAAAATTGCAGTATATGAGTATTGTAGAGGAATCTATTGAATTGTACTGAAGATCATGCAGGAAGGTTTGGCTTAAAAATGTTCTGAAAGAGGTCCTTAAAGATATTTTATTAGAGTTTTGTAGTTCTGGCCAAGGTCAAGTAAAATAATGTCTACTCGTGATATCTCATTCAGTTGGCGGAGCTTGGAAGCATGCCTACCACAGGTTGAATTGGACAGTACGATGGGTGAGGCATTGTTTATGAGAGTGATTGTTTGGCAGTGCTTATTCTTCACTTGGCATCTTTATGCACAACTGCCTGATGCTGTGCCTGTCGTGTGTGCACGGCTGGATGTTTGTGCATGTGTTCTGTACCATATTTACCCACATGTATCGCGCACCTTTTTTCCAAGAAAATGGGTACGAAAATTACCTGCATGTTAGAATTTTATACAATACCAAAACAGTCTTTATGGCGTTGACAACAACCTGCTGCCGTAAGATGCTGCATCATTGCCATATGCTAAAAGAGAAGGTTTTCGTGAAGGCTGCTGCGGGTTCATTTTGTGCGTGACTACGATTGCCCGCAGAGTTGTCTACGTCAACAGGTGATTGGTGGGCTGCAACACCACAGACTCAAGCATTTGGGATTTCGACCCTCCGGCATGTAGCCATGCACAGCTTAGCTGTGTCCCGGGAAAAGGGTATTCTAGGGGCTGAGCCAGTGCATGGTGTCTGGACCTTTATGGACCTTCGGCGGCTGCAACACACCTCTTTGGCCTCCGCTTCACGAAGACGGCACGGCACCTCCAGGCTGACCCACCCTGGGGAAATGGGCTGATCACCTACCTTCTTCTTCTGCCTTCCACTTTCCTCTCCTGCGGTCTCCTGTCCACTGCTCTCTTCCTCATTTTCTTCATTTTCCTGGGCTGCCTGGGTTAACCAGGTGTACCGTAACCATAATACCCAGTTATAATATACAGTTAAACGTCAATATAATGAATTAGATAAAATCGGCAATTTGCCTTGTTATATTGTAATTTCGTTGTAATGAAATTCGACCTTTCATGTGAATAAATGCAGTCGCCGATCAATTTTTCTTTTATGGAAAGGGGCCGCAGAATTGTCAGAGTTATCAGGCAATCGAAAAAAGCAAATTTTAATGAGAAAGCAATTTAGGTGTTGGCAACGAGGGATACGGTTTCATGCCACATTGACGATCTATTCACATCGGCGGTACGAATTAAGTGAAGCCAGCCACGCTCCCGTGTGCACGCCGTCCCCGCAGCTGATGGCGTCACCTGCATTGGGACGATCCTATTATGAAAAGTGCTGGCAGCGAGGAGCGAATGCTTCGTCTGCCTCTTGCTCCAACGAGTCACTGAAACTGAAGCTTACGCAACCTCTAATACTAAACGCACGGACAGACAGCTTACTTGATGTCACACCGTCTCGGCATGCCCAGTCTTTGCACACGCGGCATATTTCCTCTAAAGCAAGGTGTGCGGCTGCATATACGCTCAGCCGCACTTACAGCCATTTGCAGCCACGGCTAGGTCACGCGCGTTACCGGGAGGTCGCTCCCCTCCCCCTGTTTCCCTTTGCTCGTGCGGGAAGGCGGAACTCGTGAAGCCACCATTTTTCTTGTCTCACCCTTGTACACTTTCAGTCTCGCCCACAGCGCAGAGCACTCGGGGTGCCATAGGATATTATGGTACTTCGACTTTATACGGAACATGATGCGGATCCACTTTGGCAGTGGCTTTTGTCATACCGCACGCGATTCGAAATGTGAATTTGCAGGCAGCCGATTGTAATTCACTCGTTTGACCATCTACGTCTGTAGAAGTTTCTATTTGTTGTCTCAGCATTCCTTTGCAGTGGAAGCGAAATTTCATTATATTGAAATCACATACAAACGCACTTCATTATATTGAGGTTCTAAATACATGGTGTTCTATGGACAAGAGCTTATGAAAAGTTAAATACTTTGTTATATTGAGGTCTAACTGTATATACACATAGCTACAATGTACGATTGGCATGGTAAGGTTCGCTTCACCCTGCTATACCCCCTCTTTGGGCTCGGTGGTGGGTAATTTGCATCATTGCTGAATAAAACTACACCCTTCGCAGAATCTTCCAGACCCGTTGCCGAATAAAACTACACACTTCACAAAATCTTCCAGACCCTTCTCAACTGATCATCCCTCAAAAAGGGGCACACCAACTCTAGATTTCAGCTTTTCTCAAGAGCAAACAGACTTTCCCGAAATTTAACGCCCATAGTGGTTAGAGAGCTGACGAAAAGGCCAGCATGATTTCACCATTCCTTGTATCCAAGTCCCTCGCAGAGACCATTGCAGGTGGCCAGCGACACTACTCACCAACCTTGGTGGCGGATGTGGTACATACTTTCTGCCACAGGTGTCACAAGTATGTGGATAAACCCACACATGCTACCTGAAAGCATCAATGTTGCCGGATGTTGCCAGTCTCGAATCCGTCTATATTGATGCCTTCAGGTAGCATGTGTACGTTTATTTACCAGTTGGCTTCACCCAAAAAGATCACGTACTCGTGACACCTGTGGCAGAAAGGATGTACCACATCCACTGCCAAGGTTCGTGAGTAGTGTCGCTGGCCGACACTGCCAGGGTTAGTTCTAGTAGTAAAACATAAGTACCCCAAAAAGTGGATGGGAGAACAGCGATGTGGTTGCTCAATTGGTAAGAGCATCGTGCACGTAATGTGAAGACGTGGGATTGTTTCCCATCTGTGGCCAGTTGTTTGTTCATCCATTTTTATTTCTATTAATTTATAATTTCTTTATTTCAGTTGGTAAGTACAAGTAAATTTCCCTAGGTTGTCCTTGTCTGTTGGCTGCTTATATGATATAATCAATAAATATTGGGTCCCTTGGTTAACCCACTTTCTTCTCATTCGGGACACAACGAAAGTGATAGTAGTTACCGCTTCTTTGTGCTCTGTGGCCAGCGTAGCACAAATGGCGACGACGATGCACCGCTTTCATTATGAAAGCTCATTCCTTTGTTTTTCTTCTATAAAGAATAATTCTGCACATCGCATTTTTCTGAGCATGAACATGGGGTTCAGGGCATGCTATATCTTTCATTTATGAATTCCCAGCATATTACATTCAAGTGAACGTTTTTTAGGTCCACCTTTGTGACATTCAGGTGCACTTATTCAGGTGCCCGCGAAAATTGGGTGAGTCTTGTAAATACGGTAATTATTGTTGTAGCCAACATAGACGCATCAGCGACATTGCTGCTTTGGTTGTTTCTTTTTTCTCATTGCCTTTGAGTACCAAGGTGCTGTTACAGCCATTGTTGTTGGTTGTGTTTGACATTGCATGTTTGTGTTGAAACCACTGTGTGTCTTGCAGATGGAGCTGGAGCGGGCCAAGACACAGCTCCAGTCGATGCTGCTAATGAACCTGGAAGCGCGTCCAGTCATGTTTGAGGACATAGGACGACAGGTTCTTGCCAGTGGTCATCGCAAAGATGCCGACTACTACATTTCGGAGATAAGTGAGTTGATTGTGCTTAGGCAGGCACGGACAGTGTGTTGGTAAAAACAGTAGTTGTTTTAAAGTGAGTTCACCTAGACATGACCTAGCACAAGACACTCGTTTGGTAAGCGAAGCGAAGCAGATAATACTGTGCTTATTGTACAATTTGTTGCACACGAGTGATAACAAGGACATGGTCACCCATGTCATAGCATTGGAATTTTCTTAAAGTGAGGGTGGGAAGGGGATAACATGCTCAGGAGTCTCCTAGCATTGCATAACAAGAATGTAGCAAGCTATCAGTAACCTACATAGAAATGAAGATGTACAGTACAGTCTAGTTTTAGAAAGAATGCCAGATTTCTATGCCAGCCCTGGTTACAGTTCAGTTCTAGTATATGAAGGTATGGAGAATATTTTTTTATTGATATAATTTCTTTTGAATAGAATCGAGTCTTGTTGCTTTTTTTTCCTCTGAAAATAATGAATTAGTGACATTCTGTTGTACAGTCGAGCCCACATATAATGGCCCCGCTTAAGACTAACTTTTGCTTAAAACGAACGAGAGCCATGCGACTGCCAAAATATACATTATTTCAATGGCATAAAATCGCACGTATAAAGAAAATCTTTGAGCTCTGCCAATCGGTTACAGCGAACGGACGCCGCAAACCCGCCGCCGCACTGCAAAATAACGACGACCTCTGGCCCCTTTGTGCACGCAGTCTGTTTTCCCAAGCCTTTTTGGAGGTGAACTATCCATTTCGTGCCCCTCTCCCTGCCGTCACGCGCTGCCCTCGAGTGTCGGTGTGTCACACGACGCCAGCACCGTAGCACGCATTTAGCCGGCGCCGTGCTACAGTGCCGGCTAAATTTCAGAAGTTTTGTTTTCTGGCCATTACTGGTGAAGATGGCTTCACACTAGTCTCCATGCTTCCCTGCTTTTTTCTAGTTGGGCCTAAGTTGTAATTCAGGATGTTGGATGGGAATGCTGTGCCTGCAGCAGTCACAAAACGAAAAGCGTGTACATGGCAACGAAGCGAGCAATTTTGAAGGACCTGTCTCAAGTTGCTAAAAACTGCGAGTTAATGAGGAAGTGCAACATGTCTCAAATCAACCATCTCGACGATTCTAAAAACAAGGAAAAGATCGCCAGCTCTGCCGCCGACTCAACAAACAGAAATCGCCTGCGGAAGGCTGCCTATGCGGATGTAGAAGATGCGCTGCTTAAGTGGTTCGCCAACGCACGGGCTCGCAACATTCCAAGAAAGTGGACCAATGATGCTGGGCAAAGCCAAAAACTTTGCATTCCTGCTAGGTTTTCCTGACTTCTGCCTAGGCAATGGTTGGCTACATCGATTCAAAGTGCGGCATGGGATTGTTTTTAAGGGGTAACATGGGTTGTTGAGATAACTTTATTTCTTGATCAAATCTGATAAAACTGCATAAGCTCAGTGTTTCGCTATGACTTTAGATAACTATATTTTGCATATACATAGTAATTGCTGAGATAGTTAATAATTACCTTCTATTGTTTGTTGAAGAAGAAGAAACTTTATTAATGAATGTTCCGGCAGTTTTTTGTTGTGGTGGCCTCAGGTGGCGGCTCGAAGTCCTTGGACTTCGAGCCGCCACCTTCGAGGCCACCTCTGGGCAAGCCGCCATCTTTGGCTTGCCCAGAGCTGGCCTGCCAACTCTGAACTTTTGAGAGCTGCCTCCCAGCAGCGGCGACGCCGATGTTGAAACAATTAAAAATTACCTGTTAAAGGGAAAGTTGCAAACAACATATAGTTGGACACTAGAGTGCTTAAGGATAGCAACGCTGGAAACAGATCCGAAATTCAACAATTATTTGTCATTTTACAGCTCATCCAAGTTTTGTGTTCACAGTAACAATAATAAGAGCACATATAAATGTAAAGAAAAAAATTTGGAGCTCAAAATAAAAATAATCTGCTCTCAACGTTGCATTCTCAACACATTTAGCTTTGTGCTGCAAAAGAAGTAATAGCTCTAGCTGTCCTAGATGCAAAGATATTGATACAGCATACAGCCAAAGGGACCAAAAACCATGTTTTGAGAAAAATGAGAAAGAAAAACTTTGCTCAGTGCAATACCGAGGCATTGATATTCACATAATTGCATTCCGAATCGACTCATAAGCCTCATAATAATATGCTTGCAGTACTTACAAGCTTAGTGCTTTTGGCTTCGTATATATATATATATATATATATATATATATATATATATATATATAAAAACATTACAGTTGTACTAATGTTGCCACAAACAGGTGAGCGAAAAGTTTGTAATGGGAAAAACAGACAGCTTGATTAATTCAGGAATATAATAAAGTATTTACACATTACCAGTTAACAGGTTAGTATGCCCCTAGCACATGCCCGAGCATGTATGCCCTAGTGTGAAACGTTTGTTATGGGGAAAAAAAGAAGTGTAGTATGCCGATTACTGGTACTGCTCATATGCCCAGTCAGATTGTTCACGAGAAATGGGTTGCACATTTGGTCAATGTGGCACCACCGCAGTTGGCACACAAGATGAATATCTTGTAATTGGCAAAACAAAAAGAATTTGTTTAAAGCTGTTTGCCAATTAACGGTGCTCTGCATTTCGTACACACCGAGAGAGTTCACGAGGAACGGGGTGAACATTTGGCGGCTGCTCACGCGTGCTGAACTCCGCGCCGATGCGGCATCGCCGCACGTTGCACACGAGATAAATATCTCTGTGGGGAGACTGCAGTCACATTCACCTTTGCCCGCTGCAGCACCGCAACTTGCGTCTTAGACAAAAGGCAGAAAATCACGGCTTATGATAACAATGCGCGTCTACCACGCATCCGAGCCAGCCGCAGCCACATCAGCGTGAGCAAGAAAATCCAATTTTGCCTTGGTAGCCGGCGTTGAAGCAAAGCTTGCCATTTTTCTTGTGCCTTCACTTTTTCCAAATCATTGTGTTGCATTAGTAGTGCCAGAATGCCACATTAACACCGGCCGCTACCAAAAGCGCTTTCATCTGCTAAGCCTATTCCGCAGTCATGAGGGTGGGGGGGGAGAGAGAGAGAGAGACTCCGGCACGGCTCGGCATGGGTAGCAAACTATTGCCAGCATCTTTCAAAGCTACGGCGCACTATCGAAGGTTTAAAACTCCTTGTTTCTTCTTGTGTTCGCCAAATTTGTGGCTTGTAGCAACCTGAATTTGACATCGTTTCGTGCCGAGTTTCGCACGCCCAAGCAGGCGACGACAAAAATCCGCCAATGGCATGGCGTTATTATGCTCACATGCCTCAGTCGACAAATGGAATTGCGCATGAGAACTACTTTCTCGTGCATTTTTTCTACATAGCCATTCACGCACAGAGTAACGGTGATGTGAAAACTAAACGAGAAGAGTTGCTCTTTCAAACAAGACCAAAATGGCTGCAGTCGGAAACTTAGAACAGCAACTGCGCGCCACGAAAAAAGACCCTTTTTTGCGCATTCATCAGTAAAAATACAGCTCGCTGACGTGATATAAAACACCATTACGACCAAAATATTGGACCAAGATGTGTGAAAATTTCTGAGAAAATGCATAAGACACTGCAGAACCCAAAAATAATGTTTTCAAGAACGTTATTTTTACCGCGATTTCTTGGTCTCTAAGGCCTGTGTGCCCCCTTAATTTGCGCCACTTGGCTCTTGCGAAGGCACAAGAGGTGGCGCCGATCACACAAACACGAAGCTGCACAAACAAAGATGCGACGTCGCCAAGACATACTTGCTCAGTGGACAGACCACGTGCAAAATAGCAATTGAAACAGCTAGGCCATCCTCCATATTGATCTTTTTTTGCATGCAACCCGGTTATAACAATGGAATTTTCGTGGCACTTGAGTATTGTTATAAGTGGGTTTGACTGTACCAGATATTCAATGCACAAGCCGACGAATTATTCTAACATTCACTATTTGATCTGAAACTTAATATTCGAGCATTCATACAACCCTACATTTTTATTTATTGCCACAACTTGAAGAGTTTACTGCAGGTTTGCATACGCAATAAACCAACCAGCTGATCAAAAATGGGCATGTAATATGCAGGAGGCAGTTCTGCAAATAATGCATACATTTTTCCAAGATTTTTCAGTCTCTGTGACCTTTGTTCCCCCTTAAGTCAATGGTCGGCGAGGCGGCTTCAGTAAGTGACCAAGATGTTGCCACTTGGCTTGTAAAAAACCGAGCCATTATGGCAAGCTACACGGATCAGGACATGTATAACACAGACGAAGCTGCGTTATTTTATCAGATGCTGCCGGACATGACGCACGCCATGAAAGGCGACTCACGTGCTCGTGGCAAGCACAGTAAAGTGTGCATTACAACAATACTTCTGTGCACTAATATGGATGGTGGCGACCAGCGCGTGCCCTTTGTAATCAGAAAATCAAAGAAGCTGCGTTGCTTTCGGAGCTGTGTACCTGTGTGCTACAGGCACAATACTAAGGCGTGGATGAAGTGCAATTTATTCGCAGAGTGGCTGGGCAAGTTTGACCGTGACATGCAGAGGCAAGAAAGGCGCGTGCTGCTCGTGCTCAACAACTGCTCAGCACACAATGTGCGAACTTCTCTGGCAGAAGTTACTCTACTTTTCTTGCCGCCCAATACCACTTCCAAAGTGCAGCTGCTTGATTTGGGCCTAATACGCGCATTTAAGGCATCGTGTAGGTACCGCATTGTGGAGCGCTTGCTCATCGCCGTTGAATGCCCGGCCGTCAAATCGCCGCTTTGAGTTTCACTGTATTCAGCCGTTACGATGGGGAAGGCGGCCTGGGCGAAGGTGATGGCTGCTTGCCTGTGGAACTGTTTCTGCAAAGCCAGCTTCATTGACCCAATGCCTGATGCTGAGCCTGATGCTTCCGCAGATAATCGGTCCGGCGGAGATTCGTGGCAGCGTGTCGTCGACTCCGACTTGGGGGGCTAGGACACTGGTTGGGATGACTTTATTTCTGCTGATGAAGACGCTGACATCACTGAACCGTGCACAAACAAGAGCATCGCTTGCAAAGTGCAGGTGGAGAGCGACGCGGAGGAATCGGATGATGACGAAACTTTGGAGCCAGCACCCATAAGCGTGCCTGAAGCAATGGGCTACATAGAGAGCCTCAGGCATTTATCTATGCCAAGGGTCTCGGTGAAGAGCACGCTTCTGCTTTAAATAAACTGGAGACCGCCCTCGTCGGATCTGCACTGCAGAAACAGATGAGCATCACAAACTTCTTTGCAAAGAAATAAATTTTGTGTTTTGTCTAGCCACTCTTTTTTTTTTCTTTTTGAGCTGTCGTCCACCTACTATGAACTTCAGGGTATAATGAACAGATGCCGCGTAACACTCAGGTTCGTTATAAGCAGTCTTGACTGTTCGAAATATCAAATAGGTTCTCAATTTAATAGTAGACCAGTGTTCAGTGGCAATCTTTTATTTATTCCACAGAAAAGCTTTCCTTGCAGTTTTTAAAATGCAGAAGGGCTAAACCAATTTTATGGCAGTAGGTTATTGTAACACCATTCTGAGCGACAGACGAAAGGATCATGCCTCATGGGAATCGATCACCACTCTGTGCTTAGCCGGCACCGACGGTAAAGAACAGGCACCTTTTGCGCCATTTCGTTGTCAGGTGTAGTGTGATTTGCCACTTGTTAAAGAATCTGAAATCCGGGGGTTCATGGCATGTTCATGCAACACTCGCTAACATACCGACAGAGGCTGCTCCAGGCAATGTGGCACTGCTCTGCAAATTGCGGTGTTCGAGCACTGTGTGCGTGCGATCGCTTCGTCGAGCCAACAGTGGGAAGCGCTCACAGTGAGTCTACTACTGCGTCCACCACCTGTCACGGCACACTCGGTGCTCTCTCTGCGCTGAAATGAAACGGTTGTTTGGGCAGCAAAAGGAGCTTTCTGGCACACAACGTGTGGCACTACATGGCACTACACCGAATATATTGAATACTTGAAAAGTAGAACAATAAATATTCGAGAATCGAATTATTCAAACGATTCGATAAGGTGATATTCAAGTATTTGCACACCCCTAGTGGAGAGTCCTTCACAAAGCACCTGCGCAGTGCACTCCACTTATAAATATACCCCATATAACAATATATCGGTTATAACGATGAGTCGATTTACGATTATCAACTTACACGTTAGGGCTATGAGTTGAGGCTACCATATTGTAACGATGTTGAGGCGCACACGTTAACAAAACAACAATATTTATTAAGGGCGAACCTGTGCCCACAACTAAAAGTCACTGCAGTTGTGAAGAAATCCCCAGCAGTCGTGTTCTAAAACTGGTCTCGAACCGTCGTCTTCTTTCTTTCCGCGCGATACCTCGTGTGCGTGGCGCATGTGAGGCAGGTCCAACCGGCTACCCACCCATGAAGATTGCTGCCCATTGTTGCTGAACACCACAGTACGACGTGCACAGTGTCCAATACGAAGGGTGCGCAACTTGAATGTGACCAAGTTGTTGCGGCATTATCCCCCTCCTTACCGCATCGGCCCGATGCGTGAGAGGAACTATGGGTTCCTGTGCGGTCTCACTTTTTTTTTTTTTTCATTACCTCTCGTGGTAGGGTTTCATGCGGACAACATGCACAACTTCTGTGGAGTTGCGCCATCTTGGGCTCTCATGTCCAGCGGATTTCACTTTGTAAGTGACGTCGCTTATACGACGAAGTATTTTGTAGGGGCCGAAGTGTCGGCAGAGAAGCTTTTCAGACAGTCAACAGCGTCGCAGTGGGGTCCATACTGTAAGATTTGGCAGTTGTAGTCGTAGGGATGAACTTGATTCTTCGTCGGGACTTAGGCGAGCAGGATTTATTTACAGTATTTACAGTTGAACATGGGATACATTTACACAGTCTAGCATGAGTCCCAAATGGAGCCCGCAAGACGAAGCATACAGCAATCGAGCACACAGCTCACGAGTGCATTGACGAGCACAGAGCACGACGTCAAGCACACACTAGCAGCCGACAATCGCTGCTTATAAGCACTCCGCTCGACGTCATAGTTTGACGTCATTGAAGATGACCCGCCCTTTTGGAGGAGGAGGGCTCACATACACATGCCGCACAGGTTTCAGTGCTCTCCGAAGGTAGACAACCTTTGCAGCGCAGTCGTCGTATCCATTGTCCTGCATCCCCGTAGTCAGGTGGTCACGCCCGACCCCAGCCGGCGCCTCTAAATCCCAGAGCTGCCTTTTCCTGTAGTCGCCACGTGTGTCAGCAGACTATGATGAATCCTGGGGCCCCCGTACCGCAAAGCACCCTTTTGCCAGGGAGGCTCCCCCTGCCACAGAGAGACCATGACGACCCAGCAAATTAACCAACAATGCACGAGGTGCCAAACGTGGCCAGCCCTGCTGTCATCACCGATCCTCCAAACGCGGCGCATGGTCAGTTAGCGTTGTCGTCCTCGCTCGTTCTCTGAAGGGCGCCGCCACCGCGGGTCGGTTGAAGCACGTGCAGCGGGCTGAAATAGCTGGCATGTTGCCTCCCCAGCCGGCCATTCCTAACAATACCCACACCTTGTTAGCGGGCTGATGATGAGTTTCACTACGTCGCTGATTGTACTGGCTGGAGTCAATGCATTGTTGGTGGCGTATTCGGTACCTTGCCACCTCTCATGCCTCCTTGGCTCTTTGCAAGAAATCATCTAGGTCAGATAAGTTATTGTTTTAACGCGACAGCGTTAAGGAGCTCGTGTTGCAGAAAAGCCAGTGTCCGCGGTGTCGGCATTGGCAGCTTTCGCCATGAGCAAAAAATGGCGGAAGGCGATTCATAAATAAAAACAACTTGCAAGATGGGCTGGGTGGGTACCGAACCAGGGTCTCCGGAGTGTGAGACGGAGACGCTACCACTCAGCTATGACTTCGATGGTTCAAAGTGGGACAAAAGCGCCTCTAGTGAATGCGGTGTTGCCTTAGAAATGTGCCATAGAAAGTTATACTGCGGTGCATATCGGTAATTATGAGCATGTAAATTACAGAAGTCGCAGTTAAACGCGTAGCGTAGTACGTTTCCGCTACATTTCTTCTGCGCTTGGCGCACACGCAGAGCCATATTGTGGCAAACACAGAAGACTCCAGACACCCTCCTCGCAATGTATGGCGCTGGCCTGACAGGTGGCGCACCACTCGCCCGCTTCTCCCCTTTGTCTTGTTTGAGCACATTGGGTCCGTGCGGGGACAAGTGCGAGGATGCCCCAATACCGTTGCGTTTAATGAGTTTTCTCGCTCTCTCCCCTTCCAACTTCCAGCGTGCGTCACTCGAACCCTTGTGTTTAGGCGACGTGGCTCCTCTTTCCGCTCACAGCGCAGTTCCTAGGTGCAGCGTCCAATTAGGGATGCCGCTGACGTGATCGCTGCGCCATAGCGCGTCTGGTGGGAAAACGTCCCCTGCAATGTGTGCCGTGCCACTGCCGAGGAGTCATGCATCTGCGTTGTGCTCCCAAGCGAGATAGAGGACGATCCCATCGAGGCGTCAGCCCCATGATTGCGTCCGCCTTCATGGCGCATCACGGCCCGGCTGTCCGTGCCGATCACGTCGTTTGGCTCGCGTAGATCGTTTCTCCGTCCAAGACACCGAGTTCTTTGGTTCGTTCCGCTTGCTCAGGCGCACGTTTTGTCTTTGTTTGACTCAAGAGCATGCCGAACGAATGAGTGGGCGGTGCGAACGGGGTGCGATAACGCTATCTCATTCCACTTTTGAAGGCGAAGCTTAAGCGTCCTCCAAGTTTTTCTCCATCTAATGGCAACATAACATCCAAAGTTGTGGTTACTGTTCAGCCAAATACTAGTTCAAACAGGGCGACTCGTGTTGTTTCTTGAACAGCCGTATTAAATGTGAAGATGATGTATGGCAAAATTTCGTCCCACAGCCTATGTTCAGTGTTCAGTGTTCATACATCTAAAGCATGTCAGCCAGTGTTCTGTTGAGGCATTCAGTTAAACCGTTTGTCTGAGGGCACTACGCCGTTGTTCTAGGATCAATATGTGTCATTTGCAACAAGCATTTCATTAGGCCCGCAGTAAAGGCTGTTCCACGATCGGTAATAACAAATGTGTGAGTGCCATGCCTGAGCACATTATTGTTGACAAAGAATTTTGCAACTTCGACAGCCGTTGCACTGTACAGGGAATCAGTTTCTGTGTAACGGGTCAGATAGTCTGTGGCCACAACTATCCGCTTTTTGCCTAAAGATGATGTTGGGAAGGGTCCAAGGAGGTACATACCGACTTGTTGGAATGGAGCTTTTGGTAGCTCTATTGGCTGGAGGAGGCCTGCTGGTTTCACGGATGGAGTCTTGTGCCTTTGACCCTAGAGGCAAGTCTTGACATAGTGTGGTGTTCTTCCAGGCAGGCAGGAACCAGGCAGTTGCAGGGAAAGTATGCAAAGGAATTTTTTTATTCCATGTACAAGGTGACTGGTGAGCGCCAGCACATCTGGGCCGCCGTTTGCGATGCGCTGGAAAGAAGTGCATGGGCTATGCTCGGTGCCGTGGTATATAAGCCCTTATCAAAGGGGCGTGTCGCAGTAGCGTACATGTCGGTTATGGGTAGACATGCAGCCACTACACATGGTGCTGCACTGATGCTAATAACTTAGGCCAGTAGAATTTCAGACGAATCCTGGCGAATGTACGGCTCACGCCCATGTGTCCAGATGTCGGTTTATCGTGACATGCATGCAAGATTTCTTCTCGCATAGCTGTGGGTGTGACAAGTAAAAACTTTGTCTCGCTGTTCTCAAAGTTTCTCTTGTAGAGGACACTTCCTCGCAGACAGAATGAGGATAGCCCTCTAGGGAAATCACACGAGAGTTGAACGTTGAGTCCCTCCAGGCGCTGTATAAGTGGGAGCAATTCCGGGTCATCTCGTTGTTGAGCGATTTGTGACACGTCAACAATGCTAAGGAATGGGAAATCCTCTTCCTCTGACACAGTTTTCTCGACTGGTGCGCATGACAAGCAGTCGGCATCGCTGTGTTTCCTCCCGGATTGGTATACGATAGTAATATACTCTTGAAACCTGAGGCTCCATCTTGCTAGTCGTCTGGATGGATTCTTGAGATTCGCCAGCCAGCAAAGCGAATGGTGACTGACTGCTCTGAATGGTCTACCATAGAGGTAGGGTCGAAATTTACTTATTGCCCAAATGACTGCAAGACACTCTCTCGGTTGCTGAGTAGTTTGCCTCTGCTTTTGCGAGCTTACAGCTGGCATACTTTCTCCTGGCAATTCTTCCGCTGCATTAGTACGGCACCGAGACTGACATTACTTGCATCGGTATGAACTTCAGTGTCAGATGTCTCATCAAAATGGGCAAGGATTGGAGAAGCTTGCAGGCATTTCCTTAACTCATCAAAGGCATCTTGTTTGTTTTTCCACATGAAAGGTTCATCTTCTCATGTTAGCATTGTAAAAGGCTCAGCAATCTTTGAAACTTTTTCCACAAATCTTCTGTAGTATGAGCATAGACCCAAAAAATGTCGCACTCACTTTTTGTCTGTGGGTGTCGAGAACCTCGCAACAGCTGCTGTCTTTTCGGGATCTGGCTGAATGCCTTAAGCCCTGATGATGTGTCCGAGAAACCGAAGTTCATCGAAGCCGAATTGTCATTTTTACGGCTTAATTGTCAAGTCTGCTGCACGAATAGCTTCTAATACTAGTCACAGGTGCTCTAGATGTTTGTCAAATGTTGCGAAAAATACGACCACATCATCCAAATACACTAAGCACGACTGCCATTTCAATCCTGCGAGCACAGTGTCCATCATTCACTGGAACGTTGCAGGCACGGAACAGAGGCTGAATGGAAGCACTTTAAATTCGTAGAGGCCATCAGGGGCACAAATGCTGTCTTTTCACGGTCCCGCTCATCTACCTCTATTTGCCAATATCCACTCTTGAGATCCAGGGAGGAGAGAAACTTTGCACATCGGAGCCGATCTAACATATCGCGGAAGGGAGTATACAACCCACTTAGTTACACTGTTCAATTTATGGTGTCTAATGAATACATTGTTGCGCCAAAAAAAAGGGGGAAAAAAAGACTTGGGGAAGGAAAAGTACGAAACGACAGATCGTACTCTTCCTTCCCAAGTCTTTTTTTTTCCTTTTTTTCCTTTTTTTGGCGCAACCATGTATTCATTAGATCCCTACCAACTCGCCCAGCAACAAGTTCTGCTCAATTTATGGTAGTTGACGCAGAATTGAAGTATGTTATGTTTTTTCTTAATAAGTACTAAGGGAGACGCCCATGGACTGCTGGAAGGCTGAACAACGTCATCTGAAAGCATCTCCTCTACCTGTTTCTTAATGATCTTCCTTTCTTTTAGTGAAACTCGATACGGGTGCGGACATATCGGTCTTGTGGCATCCTCTGTTATGATTCTGTGCTTTGCAACAGACGTGCGCCGTACCTCCGAGGAAGTGGAGAAGCAGTCAGAAAAATCCTTTATCAGGGCATATATCTGTTTCTTTTGGGCTTCCAGGAGTCTCGGGTTGACGGTAATTGATCTGTCGACACTGCAGGTTCCTGGCAGAGCAGCTGACGTCGTTAGGCTGCACAACTCGGTCGCTACACAGAACTCGTAGAAATAGGCAATAGATGTTCCTTGTGCGATGTGTTGGAATTCATTTCCGAAATTCGTAAGTGGGACATTTGCACGGCCATTGCTTAAGTGCACAAGACTCCGAGCCATGCAAATACTTTTGTTAAAAAGGAGCTCTATGTTGCCATCTGCTATGCTGTTGCGGTCGTAAGATGTTTTGTTCTCCACAAGAACCATTATATACTGCACTATGTTGGCACAGTTACATCATCATCAATGACGTGCATTGCTGAAAGCTGTTGCTCCTCCGATTCTTCCACAGGTATAGCTTGTTTTGTCAAGAAAGACACACTGGACCTACGTAGGTTAATTATGGCAGCGTTAGCATGTAGAAAATCCATTCCCTATATAAGTTCCCATGAACATTCTGGCAATACAATAAAGTCAGAAACGTAAGTGAAGCCTTTTATCGTAACTCCTGCGGTGCATCAGCCAAGGGGCGTAATAAGATGACCGCCTACCATGCGTATCTGCAGTCCAGTCCACTGTGTCACAAATTTTTTCAGGTGCTTCGCCATCTTGAAGCTTATTACCGAATAATCAGCGCCGGTGTCGACTAAGGCATTCAGCTCACATCCGTCTATTATCAACCGCAAATCCTGCACCTGTTTACTGGAATTATCTCGTCACCACACTGGAACTGCATTGGAGGATCTTCGTAACTCTGGTTATCAGCGGCCTCACCTCCACAGGTCGCTTGCTTCAGTTTTCCTGGTGTGGGCTTGGTGAACGACGCCTAGGCGACCTTGGAGACATGCTTGGGCGATGGTGACCATGGTTGATGTTGGCGAGGAGTAATGGGCTTTGGCACGTGGACAAGTATTCTTCGATCTCTGCCGGCTGTTCACTGTTTCGGGGGCATGGTGCACTTAAGGGAAAACCCCTTAACCCAGCTTGACGGTACGGGCAGAACCTATACAGGTGACTTGCTTCTCCACAGTGAAAACACAGAGGCTTGCGCTCGTGGTCACGCCAGACTTCACTATTCCAGGCCTTTGTTCTACAAAACAAGGTGCACTACATGCTGGAGGCGGATAGGCAGCCGGTGGTTCCAGCAGACGAGGTGCACTGCGTACTGTCAGTGGGTAGGGAACGGTTGTCGCAACTGCTCTGCTACTGTGTACCGCGGCCGCATCGGCTGTGGCTCATGCTCTGGATCCCATATGACCTGCCTCAGATCATCCCGGATAACGTCGACGATAGATAGTGCAGTTGGAGTCTGAGGTGTCTGCAACTTGTTGAGCTCTTCCCTAATCACTGACTGTATGAGCTCTCGCAGGGCTTCAAGGTCACTCGCCACGCCTCGAGAGAAGACATGGGCAGGTGCACAGCTTGCCTTACGGTTGTATTGCCAAGCTCGCTTTTCCAGCATCTTTTCGATGGTTGTTGCTTCGTATTTGAACTCTGCGACCATGCACGGTGGGTTGCGGACAAGAACTGCAAAGGGTTCCTGCTTTACTCCACGCATGAGATGGCGCAGCTTACCTTCACTCATGTTTGGATCAGCACGCTTGAACAGAAGGGACATGTCCTCGATGCACATCGCCACGTTCTCGTTTGGGAGCTGGTTCCTAGCTTGGGAAGTTCAATTTCCACCTTTTCTTTACGATCTGTGCTGGCGTATGTTGCTAGCAGTTGTCGTCGAAATTCCTTCCAAGAGGACATAGAGGGTTCGTGGTTTTCATACCACGTTTTTGCGAAGTTCTCCAAAGCAAAATATACGTTACGGAGCTTCTGTCTCTCATTCCATTCATTAAAGCTCGCCACTCTCTTGAACAGTTCCAACCAGTCTTCCACGTCTTCGAACGAGTTGCCATGGAATGTTGGCGACTTGCGAGGCTCGCTTACGACCTGCTGTGCCAGTGTTACCTGGCTAGTCACTGTGGCGGCATCCGTTGTCTGAGTTTCCCTTGGCGTGAAGAGAAGAGGGGCGAATTCAGGCTAGTCACCTCAAAGATGGCGGCTGGTCCGCCAGTGCACAGGTGTCAGTTCCACGGGATGGACTCACTGGTGGTTGGGGCTACGCTCACTATCATTCGTGGGGCTTCGACTCATACCCAGCACCTCCACCAGGAATGTAACAATGTTGAGGAACACAGGTTAACAAAACAATGATATTTATTAAGGGCAAACCTGTGCCCACAACTAAATGTCGCTGCAGTCATGAAGAAATCCCCGGCAGTTGTGTTCTAAAACTGGCCTCGAACCGTCGTCTTCTTTCTTTCTGTGTAATACCTCGTGCACGTGGCGCATGCGAGCCGGATCCAACCGGCTACTCTTGCCACGAAGATCACTGCCTGTTGTTGCTGAACAACACCACGGTACGGCGTGCACTGTGTCCAATACGAAGGGCGCGCAACTTGAATGTGACCAAATTGTCGCGGCAATATTGTGACGTTGTAATGACGTGAAGAATACAGTAGCGACAACTGTGAATTGGGAAATTAACTCTTTTTTTGGCCAATCCTGTGGCAAGAAAAACAAGTAACAGTCAAGCTCAACGATAGTAGTGAGCACAGTCAGTGATCGTCCAAAATCTGATGGGCGGCTCAAGCGTGTCAGGTTTGAAACATAACTTGTCGAAGGTTCCAGCATAATCGCTGGTGCCGACATGCCTTTCAAAAAGTACAACGCAATTCGCGTCTCGCATGTAATCAGATTACACAAGGTTTAGTGACAACAGATAGAACTGTCAATAACATTCGCGAAGCTTCCGATACATGCAGGTGTATCCTGTGCCAAGCGATTATGGTTTGTTAGCCAGTGAAAAACGGTCGCTGGAGAAAGATAAAGTACATGTATCAATGCCCCCTTCTTAACAAGCATCGCCCCGATGCTGCTAACAAACTCAAGAGCGAAAAACAAAAGCACCCATAGTAAAGATAAACAACAACAAAGTAACAAAGAAACAATGTCTCCAAGTTTGTCAGCGAGCATAGAAAGGCTTAAGATGCACCACATGGGTGACTTCAGGTCACAAGCAGCACTGATGTGATTGCAAAATGCCATTTGGCATCACAACCTCATAGTCCAGTGCGCCAAGATGTTGGATCCTCTCGTAGGGTCCGAAATAAGTTTCTCACAAAGTCCTCGTCGGCGTATTGGAGTTCAAACCCAAACACGGTCGCCGGGCTGGTATTCCACATAACGTCATTGGAGATTGTAGTGTCGGCTGTTCGTCCTTTGCTGGCTCTTGATAGAGAGGCGGGCATATTGTCATGCTTCTTCGGCGCGCTGCGGGTAGGCACCAATGTTGTGATTCTCTTTGTTGGTAACGTGTGGCAGCAAGGCGTCAAGAGTTGTCGTCAGGTTACTTCTATAAAGCAGCTTGAATGGCGGGATCTGCATTGTTTCTTGTCCCGCCATGCTCTAAGTGAAAGTTACGTAGGGAAGGACCGCATCCCAGGTCTTGCGTTCAACATTGACGTACATGGATAACATATTGGCAAAGGTCTCAGTCAGGTGTTCTGTAAGACCATTCATCTGTGTGTGGTAAATAGTTGTCCTAAAATGTCTTGTCTGGCTGTTTCGCAGGATGGCATGAGTAAGCTCTGCCGTAAAAGCAGTTCCTCTGCTTGTTGTCAGAACTTCAAGAGCACCATGTCATAACAGGATGTTCTTGATGAAGAATTTCGCCACTTCGGCCGTATTACTTTTGGGTAGAGCTTTTGTTTCGACATAGCAGGTAACGTATTCAGTAGCCACGAAGATCCACTTATTCCTGTATGTTGACGTCGGAAATGGCCTCAACAAATTCATTCCAACCTGCTAGAATGGTCGCTATGGTGGCTCGATTGGCTGCAGCAATCCTGCGGGCCTTATTTGTGGTGTCTTCTGTCACTGGCAGTCTCTGCATGTCCTGACGTAATGGGCAACGTTGGTAGTCACGCACTGCAAGTAATACTTCACTTGTGTCCTCGATAGCGTCCGGGAGAATCTGAGGTGCCCAGCGGTCATATCATCATGTAGGGAGTGCAGAACCTCAGGACGCTGTGCTGAGGGCACTACAAGAAGGCAGTTAGTGCTGACTGATGAGAAGTTCTTCATTTCGAGTAGGTTGTTTTGCAGGGGAAATGAAGGTAATCCTCACTTAAATGTCCTAGGGGTAATGTCGGCATCGCCTTCCAATTACTCGGCAAGGCTTTTTAGCTCCAGGTCTCATCGTCACTGTTCAGCCAAGACTTATTGTTCCCAGGAAGCCGTCGTCATCCTAGTCATCTTCTGGCGGCAGGTCAATGGGTGTGTGCGATGGGCAGTCGGCATCAGGGTACTTCCATCGAGACTTGTCGATAACATTTATGTCAAACTCCTGATGCCTTAGACTCCATCGTTCGAGCCATCCTGGAGAGTCCTTTAAGTTTGCCAGCCAACACAAGGCACGGTGGTCACTTACGACTTTGAAGGGCCTGCTGTTAGGTAAGGACGGACTTTAGCGGTAGCCTAAATGATTGCAAGACCAGTGTTGTCCTGTAAACTTCTAATTCTTATGGTTGCATCTGTTCTTGCTGGAACCTCCTATATTGTTGTAAAAAGCATGTGACGCCCCCTCAGGCATAATCTTCATTGGCCGAGCAAGCTCGGTGGCCTGTCATGCTCAGTAGGCAACATTGGGCACCGCACTCAATTAACACCGATGAGCACAGCTGTCCATGGTAGAGTGTATAAGCGCGACTGAACGAGGACGTAGAAAGAAACAGATACACAGACACAGCACTTCACTTTCAACTGTAGATTTTATTTTCGCACACATCGATAAATATATACCATGCGAGTGGAAACAAACGTAACAACAAAAAAGAACATTCTGTGGTGCATTTCGATAAACCGTACTCATGTGCAAGGCATGGGGAAAACATGTACTGCAATGGTCACAAAGATAAACCGAGGAATCGTATCTCCTTTTCCGATAGTGACACCGAAGGCTTGCTTACGCACTTTTGCTCTAATTTTGCAATCTCGTAGGCCCCCACGATCTCCCTCATCATCCTGCTATGTGCCTTATACAGAATGGAAGTGCTTTCAAACATGAGCTTGCAGTAACAATCTTGGCAGTGAACACCCAAATGAATGTTTGAAAGCACTTACATTCTGTATAAGGCTCATAGCAGGATGACGAGGGAGATCGTGGAGGCCTACGAGATTGCAAAATTAGAGCAAAAGTGCGTAAGCAAGTCTTCGGTGTCACTATCGGAAAAGGAGATACGATTCCTCAGTTTATCTTTGTGACCATTGCAGTACATATTTTCCCACTGCCTTGGACGCGAGTACGGTTCATCGAAATGCACCACTGAATGTTCTTTTTTGCTGTTACGTTTGTTTCCGCTCGCACGGTATATATTTATCGATGCGTGTGAAAATAAAATTATTGGCGGCGAGGAGTTACGGAGTCGCCATCTATCGGTCGCGCCTCACTGGCGTAGTATGAGGGATCACGCGGCGCGCTCCTCATAGGTTTTGCTGTCGGCACTCACTGAAAACACCACACGCAAGCTCTTCCGGACATTTCTGTAAGTACTTTCAAAACGAGAGAAATTTTTTACTGTCTAAACAATAATCTTGGGCAAACTGAAAGCACAGAATCGATTACAGAGGCTATCTCTTTACCGAATACGTACAGTGAACGCCACTGCGCGCGGTCGCCGCGATGGAGTCTCCCGAACCGGCTTTTTGCATGAAAGGTAGGCAAACGCTGAGGTTTAAATATGTTCTTATAGTGGGCTGTCTGTTTAACCAAATGGAGTATAACAGAATGAAGCCTCAATGCAGCGATCGCACAGATTCGCAGCGACCGACTGTGCGTCTGCATGCTTGTCCGCACACTGTTTCGCTTTCGCCACGTGCACATTTTCGCACCGTGCCATGAGCTTTAGGCCGCAGAATATGAGCATTTGACAGTATACAAAAAGCATTGTTGCGTGGGCGCTATCAGAGCTGTTCCAAAATAATTTCATTGTAGAAACTTCGACGCCTACGGGGACTGTGATGTGCCGTCGCAACGATTCAATCTTTTTTTTTCTTCTAAATTCTTGGACGTTTCAATATTATTTCTCGAGTTGTGTCGCACTGTATGTTTATCGGTGTTCTCAGCGTGCGATTTCCTGCTGCTTCTTTTTTGTAATCCAGTGCATTCATAACACAAACATGACCATATGTCATGCTTTTTTATAATGTGCTTCTTACCGCTCCCTTTCCACTCCAGTGAACTTGCTAGTATCTATAGCATCGACAAGTTCATACACCAAACCATCATGACATTAGCCGGGCAGCGGACTCGGGCGAGCGTCACAGTGCACGTTTTCCGAACACCGCAGACCCGGCGCCGTAGCAGGAAGCTTCCTCGCGTCTGTACTTGCTGCATACCCGAGTTGTAGCCGATGACTGTTTGCTGGTTTTCTGTATCACGAGCCAAGCTTCACGCAGCTTGTCTTGCGGCTACGTGTGAATAAGGCTGACACCGGGCTCCGTTGCGTACGTCCGGCATTGCGGCACCGAGCAGTAGCCTACCATGTTGCGCGCCTTCAAAGGCAGCCACTACTTATTGTAGTGCTTTCAAGCGTTGTAAAGGAGACACTCGAAGCCGGAAAATCTCGCCACTAAATGAGGACCGCAGTGTACGAGGGAATTTAAACTCTCGTTTTCAGCACGCTGCGGCGCTGCCGAAGCAGCCGACGCGGCTGCTATGTCCACGTGATCCCTAATAGCACGTCACACCGATGGTGGCGCCAGCTTTTCCAGTGGTGGAGCCCGAGGCCAATAGTTGAAAGTGAAGCGCTGTGTCCGTGTATCTGTTTCTTTCTACGTCCTCATTCACTCGTGCTTATACACTCTACCATGGATTATCACCAACTAGCCCGCCAACGTGTTTTAACCGAGCACAGCTGCTCGGCTGTCAGGGATCGTTCATCACCACCACGCTGCGGACCGTCCGTCTAACAGAGGGTGCCTTGAGCCCTCCTTTATTCACGAAACCGGGCGGATCGTGACACTGGTGACGAGTACCCACAGATTTCACCGATCGTCCCATGCCGCTCACGGCGGCATGGGACGATCGGCGAAACAGCGCCCCCCATTGCTGCCACCATGCTGCTCTACGGAAGGCTTGAGCCGTTCGAGGGAGATGCGTCCGCCTGGCCAATTTATGAAGAACAAGTCCATGTGTCCTTCTGGGCAAACCACACACCCGAGGCCAAACAGTGGGACATTTTTCTGGCCAGCTGCGGGACCCTCGTCTTCAGCCTCTTGCTCGACCTTCTCCAGCCAGCCACGCCGCACTTTAAGATGCTGGGTGAGCTGCTCGCCAAACTGCACTCGCATTTCAACCCAGCACCGTCCACACTAACGGGGCGTTATCGCTTCAACAACCGGAGCCGCCGGGAAGGAGAGACCCTCGGGCAGTTCGTTGCTGCGCTACGAGGGTTAGCGAGTGCTTGTGTTTTCGGGGACCAGCTGGACTCGCTGCTCCGGGACCATTTCATCTGCGGCATCAACAAACCCACCATTGAGACGCGACTCCTGGAGCTTCCCGACCCCTTGCTGGACGATGCCGTGAAGGCAGCGCTGGCAATGGAAGCTGCCGCCGAGGACGCCGGCGAGATTGCCCGCGCGACTGGCTCACCATCAGCGGAAGCGGCGGTCAACAAGTTGGCGACAGAGGGCAGTACCTGCGGTCGCTGTGGTGGTGCCCACTCCCCCTCACAGTGCCAGTTCTCTCAAGCACAACTTTTCACGTGCGGGAAAACTGGGCACCTGGCACCGGCATGCTGAAGGGGGAGGACGAACAGCAAATAGCAGCAGCAGCCTGGTTCAAGCCCAGGTACCACATAAGCCCGTGGCCAGGGTAGCCATTGCAAGGGTACGTGGTGGGAGCGTGCAGCAGCAGGCTCAAGTTCTTCCATACCCAGGCTCCTCGTCGTGGCCAAGGACCTGCCGATTTTCGACATGAGGCACACAGGCCTTGTACCGTCGTCTGTGCCGCCATACATGCTGACCGTCGAAATCTGCAGGCACCCCATTTCCTCGGAGCTGAACGCAGGGGCCAGCGTGTCAGTAATGGCCAGGAAACTCTTCAAGTGTCAAGCGTACCTTACCCAGCGTGTCCATCGAGGCTTCAAGCGCGATGCTGCGCAGCTATTCTGACCAGCTCTCCCAGGTCCAGGGTCAGGCCCAGGTCAGCATTCACTTTGGCGACAGAGGGGCAAACCTTCCCTTTAACCAAAAGGTCGTCGCCGATTCTGCTGGGACGAAACTGAATTCATGCACTGGGCATTTATCTGCCAGAGTACCAGGAAGCCAGCCTGCATGTGGTGAAAGACGTCCCCAGTCTGCGCACTCCGTTCTTGTTGTCGGGCTGTGGAAAGTCAGCGATGGTAGATGTCTTCTGGGGATGAGGACCTACTCCAGACTTGCTGATGACGGGGCTCAGAAACATAAGCTCATCGTAAGCGAAGCGACGCTTCCAACTTCAGAGCGAGCTCTGACGATTTGGTTAACTCTAGTACTTTCCCACGCCGCCTAAGGTGATCGTCAAAATTTCCGGAAAAGACGACGTCATCAAAGTAGACGAGGCAGGTCTGCCACTTCAAGCCTGCCATGACACCCTGGAACATTGCAGGTGTCGAGCAAAGTCAGAACCGCATGAGTTTAAACTCACAGGCCATCTGGCGGGATAAAGGCAGTCTTCTTGCGATCCCTCTCGTCGACTTCTATTTGCCAGGAGCTGGCCTTGAGTTCCATCAGTGAGAAATGCTTAGCATTGCAGAGCCGGTCCAATGTGTCATCTATCTGTGGGAGTGGGTATATGTCCTTTGTCCTTCTTCATGATCTTGTTGAGTGGACAATAGTCCTTGATATGAAGACACCAAGCTGAACAGGAACAAGTAGGTGTTTAGTTCATACACATAGCATGCTCGAGCTGGCTCTTTGGTCCCTGGCAATCCTTGTTGCTGGTTGCCTTCTAGTACCATTTGTGTACCATTTGTTGCTGCCATGAACAGTGCCACCACTGGTTTGTGATGGCTCTAGCAATACAACATGACACTCCTTTCCCATACAAAAAAAAAGAATGAAAAAGGATAACAACCATTCCACTCTGTGAAGATGGAACGGCAGAGAAAACTGACGACAGTCGAAGCTCTCAAACGAAAAGCAACATGCTTTCGCTGCCATTTCATCTTCATAGATTGGAATGGTTGTAATTTGATGTCATGATTTCAGTTTCAGCAGATGCTCCGGAATCCGAGTGTACATGTAGCCGTTTGTGATCGAGTACTGGGGCACCACACCTCTCACCAGCGATTCCCTGCACGTCCCGCACACCTTGAAGTCGGTCACGTCACTGGGAGTGTCTGGGAACGTGCGCTACAGCACCTGTAGTGCACAGTCCCGATTAGTCACGTCTCATACATTTACGATCCTCGTCAGGTCGTTCTCGAACCATAGACAGTCGCACACTCTGCAACTAAATTCGAAATGTTTATCCAGAAAGTGTCATTGGAACTTGGCATCTGCACTTTGAAGTCGTTCACTCATTCCATCTGGTACCTCTGCCACCGTATTGCATTGCCAGTCTGGCGGCTTTGCTCGTTCGGGGGTGCCAGGGCTCGCAATTGTCGTTTTCATTCAGCATCGTGGGAACGTTCTTTGTCAGTGGTCGTTTCCCACCGGCGCCATTGACATTCTCGTTGCTGTTCCCTCCAGCACTCCTCATATGCTTGTTGTTCTTTGGGGGTACAAACTATACGTGCCTGCCCCATTCATAACGCAGCTGTTGAATGGCTCATACCCCATTAATCAATGGCTCATACCCCGTAGACATGGCCTCCCAATTACGACGACAGAAGAAAAGTGAATTCTACGCAGGAATGATGAGTGGTTACAGAGCCAGCTGTGGAAGACAACGACACTCATGCCATTGCTGGTTTGCGAGCCTACAGGAGTATGTGCAATTGAGCTTGGAGCCTTTCTGCACTATCGCTAGGATTGGCCCACATGATGGTTTTTTCTGTTGATAGATGCCGAAAAAAATACGGAAGGTTAGTCATATACAGCTTTCACTGTAAAACAACAGTTCAAGTTTCAGGGGGAATAGTGCACCACTGGACGGCACTGCCTGGTTGACTTCCCAAGTGGCAGTGATTGAACACTAAGCTGACTACTGGGGTACATACTGATTCTGCCAATCCCCTGCATTCTTCCACCTCTGGTTCTTGTGCACTGGGCACCTCAGTTGTCAATGAGACTCTTGGTTGTTGCATCTCAGTTGTCTGCAGCATTCTTGATTGTCGCATTTATAAATCGGAGCCAGTCCCACTTATTCCCTCCTAGTTGCACTGCAGCTAATTCTGACATGATGCTTCTGATGCTCATAGCCTCAAATGGTCACCGTGGCGTATCTGTGAGGAGCCATCTTCGAGTATCACTGACGTTGATGATACACTTGTTGCTGTGCTGGCATTCGTGGGCACCCATGGCGGTCCAGTTCTGAAGTTGTGTACCCACACTCTTGTGCCAGGCCGTAGCAGTTCTTGCATTCTTGTCAGCCCTCTTCTTTTGTCGCAACTGCTTCCAGCCAACCCGTACTCTCAAATCCGGATGCAGCCTATCCAGCGCAATCTTCACTTGGCGGCCCATAAGCAGCTCGGCTGGGGCATGACCTACCTGTAAGGTGGTGCGGTGTTGTTCTGTAAATAAACAAAACTCTTGATTCGCTGGTGTCAAAGTGTCCTTCTTCAATTTGTTTTTTATTGTTTGGACCACCCTCTCAGTCCCACCATTAGACGCTGGATCGAAGGGAACACTCACAATGCTTGTACTCCGTTTTTGTTTAGAAACTCCTCGTATTTGCTGCTGGCACTTACCCATTGGCCCATTGTCACTCACCACTACATCTGGTAAGCCATGGGTGGCAAATATAGTCCTCGGGCATCATATAGTGGCTGTTGCTGAGGGACTGGGCACACGAACAACCTTAACTCATTTGGAGTAGTCATCAACTACAGCTAAACAATAGAACCTTGTCATGGGCCCTCGAAGTCCACATGCAGGCATGACCACGGATGATCTGGAAAAGGCCACGGTGTCTGCTGCATTGGTTTTTCATTTCGCCAATACGCCCGGCACTTCTAGTAGCCGTTAACTTTGTTTTCTATGTCGGCATCTAAGCCTGGCCACCACACGACTCGTCATTTTTTATATGCCGGGTGTGTCTCATGTGACACCCCTAGTATTTTTATTTATTTATTCGGTACATACTGCCAGCCCGAGTGTCAGGCCTTGGGCAGGAGTGGGTGCACATGAAACAATACAAGAATCAATGATCGATACAAGGGTACTAAAATTCCTTATCAACAGCATCCTAACATTGTGCGTAACAGCACTCGGTGCTGCACATAACAAAGTGAGTATTCAATATCACAGCTCATATACATATATATAAAGCAAGAAACAATACAAGAATAAGTGAAACAATACAAGGATACAAAAATTCCTTATGAACAGCATCCTAACGTTGCGCATGACAGCACTCGGGACCGCGCATAACAAAGTGAGTATTCGATATCACAGCTTAGAACGAACGCACATGAATGAAAACGCATGAAAGAAAAAAAGCGCTTGATAAATAGAAAGCAATTACTTATTGCAAACGATCAAATGCACACATGAAAGATGGAATAGTGGGGCTTTCGACCACCTCAGCGGGCAGGTCGTTCCAGTTACGGATTGTACGCAGGGAAAACAAGTATTTAAAAGCATTCGTTTTGGCCAAATATTCACCAACTTTCCTGAAGTGGAAGGATCTAGTTTGTCGTCGCTGTACTGGTTGAAAGCATAAATTCTTATCTATTCCTAATTTGTCATGATACAGTAAATAGAATAGTTTTAGTTTATCACGATACTGCCTTGTCTCCAAGCTCTCCAAATTGGCTGTATGTAAAAGGGCTGTAGGGGATGTTTTCCAACTATAAGAGTTATAAATAAACCTGACCGATTTCCTCTTTACTTTCTCGAGTTTTTGAATGTTAGTTTGTGTATGGGGGTCCCAAATTACTACAACATATTCGAGGATTGGTCTTACATAAGTTTGATAGGCCAAGAGTTTAATTTCTGTCGTTGACGTACCTAAAGATCTGCGTAAATATCCTAAGCGTTTCATAGCTCTCTTAATTATGTAGGTCACGTGATTATTTCAACGAAGATCATAATTAATTAATAGTCCTAGGTACTTATAACTCGATACTTCAGATAGACTGGTACCATTGAGGACGTAAGTGAACTTAAAAGATTGAACCTTACGTATTGCTTACCACCATTCGGCAACATCAGAGAACACAACCCTCTTATACTGAGCACTTGTCCATGCGACGAGCAAAAGGCTTCCATTTGTCTCCCCCGAATAGTTTCTTCCCATGCCACAATGCCTAACGAACTGTGGCAATCACAGGGTCTCTACTGATAACTCAGGACACAGCTGCCGATGATAACAAAGTCGGGCACTCTTTTCCCAGCATGGACACCTCACCGACCACCAGTTTTTTTTCTGGGTAGCCAGCTAGTGGCAAGTGACTGAGGCCATCCGCATTTGCCAGCTCTGATCCCTTACAATATGCTAGATGGTACTTGTAAGCAGCCAGTGTCAAAGCCTAGTACAACAGCCGCGCTGAACATTGCTAAGGGATACCCTTATCATGACCAAACAGGCCCAACAACTGCTTGTGGTCAGAAAAAACGTCGAACATGCATCCCCAAACATACTGGTGAAACTTAGTGACTGCAAATATTACAGTTAAGGCCCCTTTTTCCAGTTGACAGTAGTTCTTTTCTGCAGACATCAATCGTCTGGACGCAAATGCTATTGGCCATTCTACCCTGGTCTCTAGTCTGTGAGTCTAGTCTAGCCTAGAGTGTTCTGTGTTCAGGAGACGCACTTAAAGTCAAGTGACTCGAACTTTCTAACTCAGCTTGGAATTTTTCGTAAAGACTATGATGATGAACATGCTGCATCAGGTGGCATGGCAATAATAATATTGTCGCGTGGTGGTGACATTGAAGAACACAGTAGCAATACGCAGTACTGTGAAAGACAAAACTACCTTTTATTGGGAGAACCTGTGCCCACAAAAACAGGCTACAATTATAGCACAACGATAGCGGCGAACACGGTCGGCGATCATCGAAAATCTGATCAGCGGGTCAAGCGCGTCGGCTTTTATAGAGCAGTCGTCGAATGTTCCAGACTAATCGTTCAGACCCGCGTGCCTTCCACAAAGTTCTACACCATTCGCGTCAGGTGATGAAATCAGATAACATAACGTTCGGCGACAACAGACAGCGGATAGAAGCATCGATAACTTTCCAGAAACTTCGGATACATGCAGGCACGTCCCACGCTGTGCGATTACATTTGTTAGGCTGCGAAATGTGGTTGCCCAATAAAGATAAGTACACGTGTCAATACCCCCCTCTTAAAAAGCATTGTCCCGATGCTACAAATATAAGAGAGCGAAACACAAAAGGACACTTATGAAACATAAGTAACAAAACAACGGAAAGAAACAAAGTCCGAAGGTCAGTTACGCGAAGCCCCAAAGTTCATTGACGCTGGTAGTACGGCTTGAGTCGCACAACGTGGACTATTTCAGGTCGTGAGCTGAAATAGCGAAATGCCGTCTGGCACGGCCTCATAGTCCAGTGTGCCAATACGACGGATGATCTTGTACGGTCCGAAATAGCGACGCAAAAGCTTCTCGCTCAGTCCTCGTCAGCGTATAGGGGTCCAAACCCAAACATGGTCACCGGGCTGGTACTCGGCAAAGCGTCGTTGGAGGTTGTAGTGTCGGCTGACGGTCCCCTGCTGGTTCTTGATTCGCAGGTGGACGAGCTGTCGGGCTTCTTTGGCGCGCTGGAGATAGGTAGCGACGTCAGGATTTTCCTCGTCAATGATGTGTGGCAGCATGGCGTCGAGCATTGTTGTCGGGTTCCTGCCGTAAGCCATCTTAAATGGGGTGATCTGTGTTGTTTCTTGCACCGCCGTGTTGTAAGCGAATGTTACGTACGGCAGGACCGCATCCCACGTCTTGTGCTCGATGTCGACGTACATTGCTAGCATGTCGGCGAGGGTCTTGTTCAGGCACTCCATGAGACCATTCGGCTGCGGATGGTAGGCAGTTGTCCTCCTGTGACTTCTCTGGCTGTATTGCAGAATGGCTTGCGTGAGCTCTGCTGTAAAAGCCGTTCCTCTGTCGGTGATGAAGACTTCTGGAGCACCATGTCGCAGCAGGATGTTCTCAACGAAAAATTTCGCCACTTCGGCTGCGCTGCCTTTCGGTAGAGCTTTAGTTTCAGCGAAGCGGGTGAGATTGTCCGACGCCACGACAATCCACTTATTTCCGGAAGTTGATGTCGGAAACAGTCCCAACAAGTCCATCCTGATCTGCTGAAAAGGTCGGTAAGGAGGCTTGATTGGCTGTAGTAATCCCGCTGGCCTTGTCGGTGGTGTCTTGCGTCGCTGACAGTCTCGTCATGTCCTGATGTAACGGGCGACATCGGCGGTTAGGTGCGGCCAGTAATACCTTTCTTGTATCCTCGATAGCGTCCGGGAGAAACCGAGATGCCCAGCGGTCGGATCGTGATGTAGGACGTGCAGTACTTCTGGACGCAGCGCCGACAGAACGACAAGAAGGTTGTTGGCGCAGACTGGCGAGAAGTTCATCCTCATGAGTAGGTTGTTTTGAAGCATGAACGAAGCCAATTCACGCTTAAATGCCCTAGGGACAACGTCGGTGTGCCCTTCCAAATACTCGACTAGGGATTTTAGCTCCGGGTCCCCTCGTTGTTGTTCGGCGAAGTCTTCTGCGCTTATTATACCAAGGAAGGCGTTGTCATCATCGTCATCATGCGGCGGTGGGTCAGTGGGGGCGCGTGATAGGCAGTCGGCATCTGAGTGCTTTCGTCCGGACTTGTATGTTACAGTGATGTCGTATTCTTGTAGTGTGAGGCACCACCGTGCCAGCCGTCCTGAAGGGTCCTTAAAGTTAGCTAGCCAACACAACGCGTGATGGTCGCTGACCGCTTTTAATGGCCTGCCATATAGGTAAGGGTGAAATTTCGCTGTAGCCCAAACGATGGCGAGGCATTCTTTTTCCGTTGTAGAATAATTGCCTTCCGCTTTTGACAACGACCAGCTAGCATAAGCTATCACGTGTTCATGTCCATCTTTTCTCTGGACTAGGACGGCACCGAGGCCTAGGCTACTGGTGTCAGTGTGGATTTCGGTATCGGCGTGCTCGTCGAAGTGCGCAAGCACCGGCGGCGACTGCATGCGTCGTTTGAGTTCTTGAAATGCATCGGCCTGCGGCGTTTCCCACTTGAACTCGACGTCACATTTCGTCAGCTGTGTCAGCGGCTCAGCGATCCGTGAAAAGTCCTTGACAAATCGCCTGTAGTAGGCACACATGCCTAGAAATCTACGCACTGCCTTCTTGTCGATGGGCTGCGGGAACTTTGCGATGGCAGCTGTCTTCTGCGGGTCGCGGTGGACTCCAGACTTGCTGATGACGTGACCTAGGAACAGAAGCTCATCGTAAGTGAAGCGGCATTTTTCTGGCTTCATAGTGAGCCCTGATGACTTGATGGCCTCAAGTACTGTTGCAAGCCGTCTAAGGTGATAGTCGAAATTTCTGGCGAAGACAGCGACGTCATCCAAGTAAACGAGACAGGTCTGCCACTTCAGTCCTGCTAAAACCGTGTCCATCAGGTGCTGGAACATTGCAGGCACCGAGCACAGTCCAAATGGCATAACCTTGAACTCGTAGAGGCCGTCTGGAGTGATGAAGGCGGTCTTCTCGCGATCTCTTTCGTCGACTTCTATTTGCCAATAGCCTTGAGGTCCATCGACGAGAAGTATTTAGCGTTGCAGAGCCAATCCAATGTGTCGTCTATCCGTGGGAGGGGGTATACGTCCTTCTTCATGATCTTGTTCAATCGTCGATAATCGACGCAGAAGCGTAGGGTTCCGTCCTTTTCCTTTACCAGGACAACAAGGGATGCCCACGGGCTTTTCAATGGCTGGATGATGTCGTCGCGCAGCATTTCGTCGACTTGTTCTCTTATAGCTTCACGTTCTCGCGGGGAAACTCGGTAAGGGCTCTGGCGGAGTGGTCGAGCGCACTCCTCAGTGATTATGCGATGCTTGGCGACTGGTGTTTGTCGAATCCTCGATGACGTAGAAAAACAGCCTTTATATCGTCGGAGCAGACTTCTGAGCTGCTGTTGCCTAATCACGGGGAGACTTGGATTAATGTCGTAGTCTGGTTCGGGAACCATGGTCGTCGGCATAGATGCGGTGCAATCCGAGAGGACAAATGCATTACTGGTTTCCAGAATTTCCTCAATGTATGCGATCGTCGTGCCCTTGTCGATATGCTTGAACTCCTGGGTGAAGTTTGTCAGCAACACTTCAGTTTTCCCTCCATGCAGTCGAGCGATCCCTCTTGCGATGCAAATTTCACGGTCTAGCAGTAGACATTGGTCGCCTTCGATGACGCCTTCTACATCAGTAGGTGTTTTGGTGCCGACCGAAATAACAATGCTGGAGCGAGGCGGGATGCTCACTTAATCTTCGAGCACACTCAAGGCGTGGTGATGATGAGGGCTCTCCGGCGGTATCGCTTTATCTTCCGTCAGCGTTATTGACTTCGACTTTAGGACGATGATTGCGCTGTGTTGGTTCAGGAAGTCCATACCGAGAATGACATCTCATGAACGCTGTTGGAGGATAACGAAGGTGGCAGGGTAAGTCTGGTCATGAATGATTATTCTTGCCGTGCAGATTCCAGTCGGCATGATGAGGTGTCCTCCTGCGGTCCGAATTTGAGGGCCTTCCCATGCGGTCTTGACTTTCTTCAACTGGGCGGCGATGTGCTTACTCATTACGGAGTAATCAGCCCCTGTGTCCACTAAGGCGGTAACTGCGTGGCCGTCGAGAAGCACGTCGAGGTCGGTGGTTCTTTGTCTTGCGTTACAGTTAGGTCTTGGCGTCGGATCACGGCTGTGTCGCGTTGACATGTGGCTGGTATGGGACGTCGTCAGGTCGTCCTTCGTCGTCGTATTCTTTGCTTTCCCACTTCGTCGGGTTGGCGGCATGTCGTTATGTCATCTAGGTAGTGTCTTCGGCGGCGGCGGAGGATCTTCGTCAGTTCGACGAACAGCAACCGCACCTCCATCGGTTGCTGCTTTTAGTTTTCCAGATATGGGCTCGCTGACCGGCCCCGGGCTGGGCCAGTGTATGGACGGCGCCACGGCGACAGGTCGCGGCCTGGTGACGGCGAACGGGACGGTCGTCGAGAGTTGTACTGAGTGGCAGCTAGGTAATCGCTGATGTCACGTGGGCACTCCCCAAGCTGCGGACACGGCGCGTTGACGGTGAACCCTCTCAGTCCCAAGTCACGGTATGGGCATCGGCGGTACACATGGCCGGCTTCCCCGCAGTGGTAGCAGAGTGGGCGGTGGTCAGGAGCGCGCCAAACGTCTGTCTTCCTCGGGTAGCTGCGCTGGGCGACGGGTGGGCGTGCTGGGGCCGTCGGCAGTGGTCGACGGAAGTGCGGCGTTACAGGGCCCTGGCACGGTCGTGGAGGGGGACCTTGACGGCGGGCGACGGCGGCGTAGGTCATCGCTTCTGACTGGGGCTGCGATGATCGTGACTGTACCTTGGGAACTCCGAGCGATCGCTAGACTTCTTTTTTGACAACTTCGGCTATTGAGGCCACTTGAGGTTGCGGTGAAAGGAAGATCTTCTGAAGCTCCTCTCGTACGACTGCCCGGATGGTCTCGCGCAGGTCGTCGGTGGCCACTGATTGAACGCCGGCGTAGCTAGTTGGCTTGGTGCGTCGGTCGAATTGCCGGTTCCGCAATTCCAATGTCTTCTCGATGTTCGTCGCCTCACGAAGAAACTCGTCGACGGTCTTAGGTGGGCTTCTTACCTATCCAGCGAAAAGTTCCTCCTTTACACCACGCATCAGTAGGCGGACTTTCTTCTCCTCTGACATGTCTGGGTTGGCGTGGCGGAACAGATGGGTCATTTCCTCAGTGAAGATGGCGATCGTCTCATTCGGTAGCTGCGCTCTGGTCTCCAGTAGAGCTTGGGCTCGCTCTTTTCGCACGACGCTTGTAAATGTTTGTAGGAAGCCACTTCGGAACAGGTCCCACGTCGTCAAGGTGGCTTCTCGATTCTCGAACCATGTCCTGGCGGCGTCCTCCAATGCAAAATAGACATGCCGCAGCTTGTCGTCGCTCGCCCAGCAGTTAAACGTAGCAACCCTCTCATACGTTTCCAGCCAGCTTTCCGGGTCCTCAAATGTGGAACCGCGGAACGTCGGTGGTTCCCTGGGCTGCTGCAGCACGATGGGGGACGCTGGGGCTGCCTTTGGGGTTGCCTTGGCCACAATCTTCTTGGTCTTCTCAGGTAGAAGTCCGTGCTCCGGGGGCAGCTATTGAAGACCGCGGCTTGCTCGATGGTCAGGGACTACGTTGGTGTTGTCTTTGCGGTCCGGGCTTGAATTACGGCTTGTCGGGGGCGTCCGGTACATGAACGTAAAGCACCTCCACCAGATGTCACGTGGTGGTGACGTTGAAGAACACAGTAGCAACACGCAGTACTGTGAAAGACAAAATTAACTTTTATTGGGCGAACCTGTGCCCACAAAAACAGGCTACAATTATAGCACAACGATAGTGGCGAACACGGTCGGCGATCGTCGGAAATCTGATCAGCGGGTCAAGCGCGTCGGCTTTTATAGAGCAGTCATCGAATGTTCCAGACTAATCGTTCAGACCCGCGTGCCTTCCACAAAGTTCTACACCATTCGCGTCAGGTGATGAAATCAGATAACATAACGTTCGGCGACAACAGACAGCGGATAGAAGCATCGATAACTTTCCAGAAACTTCGGATACATGCAGGCGCATCCCACGCTGTGCGATTACATTTGTTAGGCTGAAAAACGTGGTCGCCCGATAAAGATAAGTACACGTGTCGATATCAAAGACTGTTGCATGCCAAAATCTCCAACTTGACACGCCTTATGAAGCAGTAGCCGTACGAGCTATTTTGCTTAATAGGCTTGTTACTGTATGCTCTTCGTACATCCCACCAGACAAGCGGCTCGACATTACTGAGTTTGAAAAACTATTAGACCAGCTTCCTGAGCCGTATATTGTGGTTGGTGATTTTAATGCTCTAGTGGACTCTGGGGGGACTCACGCTGTAATGCAAGAGGCTGCGTAATTGAAAAATTCCTTCTATCCTCTGCAGCAACCCTGTTTAATAAAAAGTTCCTGACTTATTATAGCACTACACATAACACCTACTCCTCAATAGATCTGGCGGTTGGTTCTGCAACACTTCTGCCACTGTTTGAATGGAGAGCTCTCACAGACTCCTTTGGAAGCGACCATTTTCAAGTTCTCTTAAAAGCGATACATACGTATGACCCACCTGTAAATCCAAAAAAAATGGAAGCTAAATGCTGCAAACTGGGCAGAATTCAAAGAGCTCGCTTGTGTGTCCCTTGAAAACGTAAGGCAGCTTGACATTGAAGAAATGACCGCCTATATAACTGAACACATTATTCATGCCGCGAAACAATCGATACCACAAACCTCTGGTAAAATAGTGAATCCTAAGCCCTGGTGGAATGAAGAGTACAAGCAAGCACGAAAAGAACAAAACAAAGCATGGCATTCGTTTTCCAAATATCCAACAGAAGAAAACCTTATAAATTTCAAACATGCAAAAGCAAATGGAAGACTTATTCATTGCGAAGCCAAGAGAGCTAGTTGGAGAAATTATATCGGCTCAATAAACTCATGCAAAGATAGCCAGAAAGTGTACGGTAGGGTTTGAAGGCTGAAGGGGAATACCACACTACCCTTGCCCGTGGTAAATGACAGTGCTACTACATTAGAAGGGCAAGCAGATTCTTTGGGCAAACACTTTGAGCACATATCGAGTTGCGCAAATTACACAAAAGCATTCCTAACATATAAAAAATTAGCTGAGTCAATACCCTTCTTCTTCCGAAAGCCCCATAGCGATGGGTACAATTGCCCATTTACGATGCAAGAATTAAAAATGGCTTTGCGCAACTGCAAAAACTCTGCGCCAAAATTAGACAGTATTAATTATGAGATGGTCAGGCACCTACCCGAGGGAACACTTGAATGCCTCTTATACCTGTTCAATAAAAATTTCTGCAGTGGTCGATTGCCGTTCTGTTGGAAGGAAGCTATAGTAGTACCAATATTAAAGCATGGAAAAGACCCCTCCTGTGTACAGAGCTACAGACCTATCGCTCTAACAAGCTGCGTATGTAAAGTGTTTGAAAAAATGACAAAGCGCCGATTAATGTACTTTTTGGAGTATAATGGAATTCCGGATCCCCGCTAAGCTGGTTTTAGACCAGGATGGTGCAGATAGCCTAGTTCTACTTGAGAGTTATATACGAGATGCATTTGTTCATAAGCAATACTGTCTATCAGTATTTTTTGATCTCGAAAAAGCTTATGACACTACCTGGAGGTATGGCATATTGCAAGACCTCTTGTCGTATGGTGTGTCAGGCAACATGTTTAACATAATAAAAAGCTACCTGTCCGAACAAAAGTGCAGAGTAAGGGTGGGAACTGCAGTGTCGATAGTCTTTGTGCAAGAAAACGGTGTACCACAAGGAGGAGTGCTCAGCTGCACACTAGTCTTAGTTAAAATGAACACACTACAAAAAACACTCCCGCCATTTATATCCTACTCAGTCTATGTAGATGATATACAGATAAGTTTTAAGTCATGCAATTTGTCCATATGCGAGAGGCAGATTCAGCTGGGAGTGAACAGGCTTTCAAAATGGGCTGACAAGAATGGCTTTCGCTTTAATGAAGAAAAGATGACATGCGTGTTATTCTCTCGGAAGAGAGGCATACATCCTGAACCGAATATCACGATGAACGCTTGTGTGCTTAGTGTAAAAAAGGAGCAGAAATTTCTTGGCGTTATATTGGATGATAAGCTCTCGTTTGTGCAACATATAAGAAACATAAAAATGAAATGCTTAAAGACTATGAGTATCCTCAAAATTCTTTCGCACCAGTCGTGAGGAACTGACAAAAAATGCTTGCTCTCGCTCTATAACAGTTTGATTAGAACACGTATTGATTACGAGAACATTGTTTACCAATCAGCTTCACATTGTTTTAAAAATTCTGGATCCTGTACATAACCTTGGCATGTGACTAGCCCTAGGTGCATTCCGTACTAGCCCTGTTCCAAGTTTGCACATGGAAGCTAATCAGTGGAACCTAGACCTACAACATAAGTATTGTAGTTTTATGTATGCACTTAAGATTAGTTCCAACCGAGAACACCCGTGTTACAAAATGTTGAAGAGCACAGAAATGCAAACCCTCTTTGCAAAGTGGCCATCATTAGCAAAGCCATTTCTTTTGAAAGCCTTGTCGCTATGTCAAGAATACAACATATTGCTGTCGGACATTCACCTGCATAACACTAACGAGTTAGTAGCACCATGGGAATCAGTCACCATACATTGTGACTTCACAGAAACAGACAAAATGCATACACCCTAAGAAGCTGTAAAACAACACTTCTTATCACTACAGTGTAAGTACTAGTTTCCAGAATCTTACATTGATGCTTCAAAAACTGCTGAAACAACATCATGTGCTGCAATTGGTCCAGATTTTATAGCCCATTTAAGATTAAACAAATACACAAGCATATTCACTGCTGAAGCTCACGCTATACTCCTCGCAGTTGAAGAAATAACAACAAAACAGATCAATCAATCGATAATATTGACACGTGTACTTATCTTTATCGGGCAACCACGCTTGGCCGCCTAACAAATGTTATCGTGCAGCGCAGGACGCGCCTGCATGTAAAAGAAGTTTCTGGAATGTTATCGATGGTTCCCTCCACTGTCTTTCACCGCAACTTGTGTAATCTGATTGCATGTATGCGCGACGCGAATAGTGCAGAACTTTGTGGAAGGCACGCGGGTCCCATCGGTTAATCTGGAACATTCCACGACTGATCTATAAAAGCCGACGCGCTTGACCCGCCGATCAGATTTTCGACGATCGCCGAGCGTGTTCGCCGCTATCGTTGTGCTATAAGTGTAGCCTGTTTTGTGGGCACAGGTTCGCCCAATAAATGTAGATGTCACGTGGTGGTGACGTTGAATAGCACAGTAGCAATACTGTGAACAAGAAAACTAACTTTTATTGGGCGAACCTGTGCCCACAAAACAGGCTACACTTATAGCACAACGATAGCGGCGAACACGCTCGGCGATCGTCGAAAATCTGATCGGCAGGTCAAGCGCGTCGGCTTTTATAGATCAGTCGTGGAATGTTCCAGATTAACCGATGGGACCCGCGTGCCTTCCACAAAGTTCTGCACTATTCACGTCGCGCATATATGCAATCAGATTACACAAGTTGCGGTGAAAGACAGTGGAGGGAACCATCGATAACATTCTAGAAACTTCTTTTACATGCAGGCGCGTCCTGCGCTGCACGATAACATTTGTTAGGCGGCCAAGCGTGGTCGCGCGATAAAGATAAGTACACGTGTCAATATGCACAGATGCTTTAAGTGTGGTCAGGTCAATACACCTAGAAAAACAAAGAAAGAATCCAGTGATAAACACTCTCATCAGCAGCTTATCCTTGGCCTACAAGAGAGGGCTACATATTATAATCTGCTGGGTACCTGGCCATACTAGTATACCTGGAAATGAAGCGGCAGACGCAAATGCAGCTTTAGCAGGTCTAAGGCCCCAAATAGATGTAAGTTATGTTCCATATACAGATATGAAACCTGTCGTTCGAGGAATACTGCGTCATGCATGGCAAGAAGCTTGGGACACAGAAAATAATAACAAACTTCACATCATCCAACCCTACATTACCCAAACACCTGTACACCGGCATAGACAGGAGGAAGTAATGATGTCGAGACTGAGGATAGGACACACACATGCAACACACTCATACTTGCTAACCGGTACTGATCCACCGGTCTGCATTAGATCTGGAAATCAACTCACAGTCATCCATGTTCTTATACAATGTCCTGGCATGGAAGCCACACGAGAAAAATACTTTCCTGAACTTTACCGCACCAATTTACCTATGCACCCTGCATTTTTCCTATCGGCTGAGCCGATGTTCCCCCTCGACCGGCTGTTAAGTTATCTTAATGATGTGAACTTTTTGAAGAATATATCTTACAGCTTTTAAACTCATCTACCCTACGCTACCCGAAATCCTACATAATCATCCTAAATTCTCCCAAGAAATGCAAGCCTTATGTTTTAATTCCTAGGCCTTTACAGCCACCACAGTACATCACTGGCATTGCAACCCATTATACCCGCTGACATGTTTATAACATTCTACTGCACTACTAAACATTGTCGCTGGCGCTCTTTGGCCGTTGTAGCCCTTGCGCCATAAAATACTAATTAATAATAATAGGAGCTTTTTTGACACAGCATCTAACTCTACCTGCTGATAGGCATCTCGCAAATATAGTTTAGAAAATTTCTGTCCCCGGCTAACTTTGCCCACATTTCCTCCAGCTTTAGTACGGAGCACACATCAGTAATAGCAGCTTTGTTGACTGTGAGTTTGAAATCGCCACAGATTCTGACCCTACCATCCTTTTTCAGCCCCGGCACAATTGGCACCGCCCATTCCGATTATTGAACAGGACTTGGGATGCCCTCTCGTTGCAGCCACTGAAGCTCTGCCTCTACTAAATCGCTCAGTGCAAACGGTACATTGCGTAGTCTGCAAAATACTGGTAGCGCCCCCTCCGATATTCTTATGCTGGTCTGCATGCCCCCTAGATGTCCCAATACCATCAATAAACAGTGAGCCGTAACGACCGACTGGTGCGTCTGCACTGCTCGCCTGGTGAACCGTGGCTGTGTCTTTCAAAGTCACATTGAATGCTCTGGCCCAGTTTTGCCCAAGTAGAGCCCATGCGCCGCCTGGTACCACAAACAACGGTAACTTTGCTGCTCTTCCCGCGAACTCTGCATGGACCATTGCTCTGCCCGAAACTGACGAAAGCTGGCCAAAATGTCCTCACAACTTGATGTCCGACGGCTCCATGCTGATGTCAGGTAAACGGCGCTTGAACTCTGTTTCATCAATGACCGAAACCACGGCACCAGTGTCAAATTCCAATTTAACCGACTTCTCCTGGATCTCAACCTCAACGAAACTGGGAGGCACCTTTTGCTCGGCCATTTCATGCTACGTGATCCCGTTCATAGCATTTCATCGACTTGTTCTTTTATGGCTTCTCATTCCCACTGTGAAATTGGTACAGGCTGTGATGGAGTGGCCTAGCGCATTCTTTGATTATTACCTTATTTACTTGATTCCAATGCACCCTCGATTGTAATGTGCACCCGTTTTCCTTTACCAAAAAAAGTGGGGGGAAAAATGGCCCTCGTTTGTAGCATGCACTTTTTTGCCATGACCTAAAAAAAAATTAAAATCCTTTAGAGTACCGCACACCTCATTCTTTCATACAGAAATACTTTCTCTTATTTACATAAGAACTTTCTCTCATTTGGAAAAACAAAGACTTACGCCAAATGAGCTAAAGTTGCGAAAAATAAAAAAGTCGCAGTTTTGCCCAAAAGGTGAAGCATTGATTTCGATAGCAAATTAGTGGACAGCTGTATGAAAACTAAGGATAGTAGTGTTATCGGGCGTATAAACTTTTAAACATTCGCTTACTTACTATGTTAACAAGCATGGTGTCACGTGCACACAAGCAAACATGAACCCGTCTCACTCAATGACTGCGGAAACTTTTTATCAAATCGCTGGAGTGATGAAGTGTGGCAGCAAAAGCGAGCAAATTGAACTTTGTGCAGTCTCTCCCTTCATCGTGAACTAAGCGAAGAGAACACAGCACGGTGCACCTAGGTGTGTAGACTATGTCTCCATCACAGATCAATAGGAGCCAAGCAGCCGCCGGGGTAGAATGGCTCTCCTGTTTACGCCAGTCCCACACACAAGTTTCGGGAACCCCGAATGCCCGTGATGTGGCCCGATTTCCGTCCATCTCCGCACACATTATCACTTTCCTTTTAATTGTGGCATCGTGATGAACTCAGCGTGTCTTCGCAGTCGGCACTTCCATGCTGATAGAGCAAACGCAGAAAACAGGAAGATGGACGGCGGACTAACATAAGCCAAAGCCTTCTTTACTAGATGCCCGCCACATCGCTAGTGTTCCCATTGTAGCGGTGGTTCCCTTAGTTCTGCATAAATTATGTAAGGCGGCGCTCGTTGCCTTTGCAACTTCTGCCGGCGTGTCGATAGTGCCGATATGCAGGGGTGTCTGCTAGGGAGCATTCTTGCGGCCTTCCGAGACGGATAACAGATGCCATGGTGATCTCAGAGGCCACAGCATGTGATCTAGGTTGCAGGCACGCGCCATAGGCAGCGCTCATTGCATTTTCTTGGAAGCGCAAAAAGGGAGAGGGCACGGAACCGGCTTTATTGTACCACATATCAGGCATCTATAGAAAAGGGGGCATTGCCTAAGCACGCGTACTACAGCACATGAAGGAAGCTATGGCAGCTAGGCTCAAAGCATTTACGAGGTGGCCATTTTGAAATGCAGATCGCAATATGATAACGCAGATTTAGGGTCGTACTCGATTCTAACATGCACGCAAGTTTTGGACTCGTTTTATTGGAAAAAAGTGCGTGTTAGTTTCGAGTAAATATGGTATGTGATGCTTAGCCACTCATGTTTATCGAATCCTTGATAACATCGAAAGTAGCCTTTGTATTGTCGGAGAAGACTTTTTAGCTGTTGCTACTTACTTATAGGGAAACTTGGATTTATGTAGAAGACTCATGTGGGAACTATGGCCATCGAGGTAGACGTGGCAGAATCCGAGAGGACAAATGCAATGCTGGTTTGCACACTTTCCTTTATGTATGCAATTGTCGTGCCCTTGCTGAGGTGTTTGTATGCCTGGCTGAAGTTTGTCAGCTTTACTTTTGCTTTTCCTCTATGCAGTCAAGCGAATCCTCTTGCGACATGAATTTCGAGGTCTAGCAGTAGAATGCATCATCATTGAAGGTATCATTGAGGGCATGCAACATCTGTTAGTCATCCTCGATGATACCTTCTACCAGTAGTTCAGTGCTAACGGAAATAATGACACTGGAGCGAGGCACGATGCTGACTTGATTTTCTAACACACTCAAGGCATGGTGACTCTGAGAGCTCACCGGCAATATGATGATCTTCGGATACTGTTGCCGACTTTGACTTCAGGCCGACGATCGCGTCGTGTTTGTTCAGGAAGTCCATGTCAAGAATTGTGCCTCGTGAGCACTGTTGCAGGACAACAAATGTCGCAGCATAGGCCCAGTCATGAACTGCAATTCTTGCCGTGCAGATTCCAGTCGGCCTCCAGCTGTCCAAATTTGATGGACGTCCCAAGCAGCCTTGACTTTCTTCAACTTGGCAGCGAATAATCCGATGATGACGGAGTAGTTGGCTCCTGTGTCTGCAAGAGCGTTGACTTTGTGGTCGTAGAAGCACATCCAGGTCGGTGGTTCTTTGTCTTCTATTGCAGTTAGGGTGCGGCATCGGGTCACGGCTGCATCGCATTGTCCTTCCTAGTGATGTTACGTTGGGTCGTCAGGTCTTGTATCATTTTCTTGCTTTGAGTGTTCGTCTAATCCGGCAGGCAGCAGCCATACCTTCATTGGTTGTTGTTTTTAGTTTTCCGAGTATGGGTTTATGGACTGGTCCCGAGCTGGGCCAGTGTATGGTCGGCACTGCAGCGACAGGTAGTGCCCTTGATGACAATGAACGAGAAGGTCATCAATGTCTCCACTGCGTTGGAGCGAGGTAGTCTGTTATATTATGAAACTGTATGCCTTGCCGCACACGTAGAGCGTTAATGTCAAATCCTTGTAGTCCCATCTCAATATGGGTAGCGGCGATAGACGTGGCTGGCTTCTCTGCAGTGACATCAGTGCAGGCGGTCAGCAGAGGCGCGCCAAATGTCCGTCTTCTGGCATCGAGTGGCGATTGTGCTTTCCAGCGTGCGTTTCTTGCATCCTCTCAAACCTCATAGCCTCCATCAGAAATTCTGCTATAGTCTTGGGCAGGTTGCGCATAAGTGCAACGAAGAGTTGTTGCTTTACCCCATGCATGAGGAACTGCATTTTCTTCTCCTCAGTCATATCCAGGTCAGTGTAGCGGAAAAGTTGAGTGATCTCTTCCGTAAAAATGGTGATGTTCTTGTTGGGAAGCTGCACTCATGCTTGCAGTAGATGTTCAGCCCGTTCTCTTCTGATGATGCTTGTGGATGTCTTTAGGAACTTGATGCAGAACAAGTCCAATGTCATTAACGAGGACTCGATTTTCGAGCCAAGTCCTGGTGGCTTCTTCCAGTGAAAAAATAGATGTGGCGCAGCTTATCCTCAGCAGTCCACTTGTTGTAGGTTGATACTCTTTCAAATGTCTCAAGCCAATCCTTCAGGCTGTCTGATGAAGCTCCATGGAAAGTGGGGGCTCCCTGGGTTGTTGAAGCATGATTGGCGGGGGTAGCGTTGTGGCTGTCATCGCAGCTGTTGACTTCGCCATGGTATTTTTGGTATTGTTGGGTAGAAGTCCATATTACAGGGGTAGGTTTTGTAGCCTGAGGCTTGCTCGATCGTCCGTGGTGGCATTGGAGCTGGCTTTGTAGTTCAGGCTTGGATCATGACTTTGCAGTAGTGTCCGGTACGGGAACACGCAGCACTTCCATCAGATGTCACGTAGTGACAGCAGAGCACACAATAGCAAGAACTGTAAATCAGGAAACTCTTTTTTCGGTGAACTTGTGGCCAGAAATAAAGTAACAGTCAAGCATAACGATAGTAGCGAGCGCAGTAGGCGATTGGCGAAAATCTGATCAGCGAGTCAAGTGTGTCTGCTTTTATACATGACTCGTCGAAGGTTCCAGCATAATCGCTGATGACCACGTGTCTTCCAGGAAGTACTAAACAATTCCCTTCGTGCATGCAATCAGATTACGCAAGCTTCGGGGACAACAGACAACAGATACAACTATGGATAACATTCTAGAAACTTCCGATACATGCAGGCATGTACTGTGTCATGCAGTTATGTTTAAGATTTGTTACCCAGTGAAAAATGGTCACTGAAGGAAAGTGAAAGTACATGTGTTAGTATATAACGATGTTATTCACAACATATAGGAGATAACGATCAAAATTGTGCCTTCTGGATGGTGTTTTCCATGCTGAATACTTGTGACATTTGCGTTGCTAAGTTCCCCTTAACCAAACGATGCTGAGATGGGAGAAAAGCTTGCCTATGTGACTTTGTATATGCCACCATTATCGCGTAGGGTCTTCTACCTGTGTGCAGATTGCAAAGTTACAGAGAGCATCGCGAGTTGGTGCAGCACGCCACGAGATGGTGCTAGTCACTTTTCGTCTCCATCGCCCACGATTGTGCTCCACGTGTCTAAAGAAAAGAGGGAGAAAAGTGAAGCGGTGCATGCCCTCTCTACAGTCTCTCAGTGAGTGCGGAAATGCGCCCTGTAAGCAGCCCCAAAGCAGCAGACAACCCACTTAGAAGAAGATGGCGCTGACAAAGCGCAAAGCTGTGTCACTTGAGACGACACTGCAAACTTTGCAAGATTCAAAGAACTACGAGCTTGTGCAGTCAATGGTATTGACACACGTAGATGTTTATCTTTATCAGGTGACCTCATTTCACTGCCTAACAAATGTTATCGCACAGCGTAAGATGCGCCTGCATGTATAGGAAGCTTTTGGAATGTTATCAATGGTTCCGTAGGCTGTCTGCGACCGAACCTTGTGTAATCTGATTGCACATATGCGCAACGCAAATAATGTGGAACTTTGTGGAAGACACACAGGTTCCAGCGATTACTCTGGAACATTCAACGACTGATGTATAAAAGCCGATGCGCTTGACCCGCTGATCAGATTTTGCCGATTGCCGACTGTGTTTGCTGCTGTCGCCATTCTTTAAGTGTAGCCTGTTTTTGTGGGCACAGGTTCACCCAGTAAAAGTTAGATTCGTCTTCCACGGTATTGCTACTGTGTTCTTTATACGTCACTACCACGGGACATCTGGTCGAGGTGCGGGGTAGTGGCAGAGGCAACGACGATTGAGAGTCACCCCGTCACCCTGTTGAACCATCAGACTCTACTGAAACGGAACCCGGCACTAATGTCTTAGCAATCACAGACTTCATCCATGTCACCGACGAACAATGTAGAGATCCATTGTTGCTCTCTTATTGACCGTCTGCAATCCGGCACCCTTGACTCCTCACTCAACATGTTCTTGCTTCAGGATGAAGTTCTTTACCACCGTAACATGCACCCCGACGGCACAGAGCTCCTGCTAGTTGTCCCACGTCATCTACGCACAGATGTCCTCGTCCAGTTTCATGATGCTCCAACTTCCTGGCACTTAGGCCTCTCCAGAACTTATGATCGCATACGATGACATTTCTTCTGGAAAGGCCTTTATCATTCCGTTTGCCGCTACGTAACATCTTGTGACCTATGTCAGCACCATAAGAAACTAACGACTCAACCTGCTGGTCACCTTCAGCCAATTGACGTTTCATCCGATCTGTTATATCGAGTGAGCCTTGACTTACTCGTCCCCTTCCCAATCTTGCTTGAAATATTATGGAAAACATTTTATTTGTGTAAAAAAATTGTGAAAATGTAGTAAAACTACACACTGGGTACCTTGCGCCGCCATGAGAGGGCAATACGTATGTGTGGTATCATCATCAGTAGCTGCAAGGTTGTAGTGACTTCTGTCGCCTACTATAAGGATCACAAATCCATATCCAAAGCTAGATAGTGGCGGTAGTGCCCCTAGCGCCTCCGCAAACCTGTTGCCATTGTCAGGATTGGGGGCTCAATCCCATCGCTCGTGGTCCTTTGCCAAGATTGGAGTACGGCATGAATTCGGAGGTAGCTGGCCCATGCCGTCGTCCAACTTATTTACGCTGAGGTCGTTGATGAAGTGAAGAACTGCTTCTCATTGAGAACGAGGAATATGGGTTTATTTACAGAAATTAAATCAGTCTAACATGACTGCTCAAGAGAAGTGTCCAGCATTCGCACAACAACAGTTTTTATACACTCGGTCCGCCGGCAATACGAGGCGGCGACTGTTCGTTTACTCATCGCCAACTTGCTGCCACTCCGCGGAACAGTTTACGTACACAAAGGCACACACATTGAGATGCCCAAACGACGGCGTTGGAGGGGTGCCGTTCCGGGAAGTATCGGTGCCAATCGTGGGTAGCTCGTTGTCTTGCGTCACGCCGAGGCATGAGAAGCACCAAAATACGGCTTTCCCGCGGCAGCTTGTCCATGCGTGTCAGATCAGGTCCGCGTTGGGGAACTCCGGAACCATTGTTCACACACCAAACTCGTTCCGTCACAATGTCGAGGGGGCTGGTGGAAGGAGGCGGTTTTCAGCACAAAGGCCGCTTCTTCGAACGCCTCCTAGCTGCAGCGACGGTGAGGGGGAGATGCACGTCATGTCGCCCTGTCGTAACTGGGTGGCAATCTTGCCTTGCAGCTCGCCATTCTTAACAGCGCCTCCACGGCCCGAAAAATCTCGACTGTCTAGCGCTGACAACCGCTAGGCGGGAAGAGAACGGCGGGTGGTCAGGGGGGGGATTGATGTCTTGGCTCACAGTGACCACTTGTGTATTGATGTCGCCGCCCCAAAACATCCAACAAGGACAGGCAACTGCAAAATGAACCCCACAACACGGCTCTGCGCCGAGATGACGCGCATTGGCTCTCACTTTAGACTCGCTAGGCTTCAAAAAAAAAAAAACAACAACAGCAACATAAGTGCAGAAACAAAAGAAATGCTACATTTCGCTATGCCAATTTCTGAAGCAAATTCCTGCTGACAAATTCAGCAGTCACGGAGGGAATTCTGCTAAATGAGAGGGGATCTTCTTCGCCTAAAGAAAAGTTAACACTAGTAACCCTAAAATTTAGGCGGGACCCTCAAACGCAGAATTCAAATTAGCCTGCTCAAACCATCCACATTGCTATGCAACTTTCCCTTCTTATATCTAATGGAGAAATTGTACTCTTGGAGAGTGAGGCTCCATCGCAGCAAGCGGCCGTTTTTGTGTGACATTTGATTGAGCCACGTCAGAGGACAGTGGTCGGTCTCGAAGATGAACTTCGCTCCGTACAAGTAACACGACAACTTGTGGGCGGCCCAAACCAAACAAGCGCATTCCTTCTCTGAAGCGCTGTAAGCTTCCTCTATTACATTTAGTTTACGGCTGTCATAGAGGATAGGATGCTCCTCGTTATCGTCGCCGACCTGACTAAGTACCACGCCCATACCTCTGTCGCTTGCGTCGCATTGAACTATGAATTCCTTTGTGTAGTCTGGCGCGCGAAGCACAGGGCGAGAAACCAATAGCGTTTTCAAAGTTTGGAAAGCGTTCTTTTTGTCCTTATCCCAGTGTACGTTACTCGGTGCTCCCTTTCAGAGGGCGTCTGTTAATTGACTTGCCAATTGCGAGTAATTCGGAATGTACCGTTGATAGTACCCCACAAGTCCCAAAAATGAACGAAGATCCGTTTTCGTGTGCGGCTGAGAAAATTCTCCAATCGTAGCTATTTTCAGCTCAGCCGGCCGTCTCATGCCCTGACCGACAACATAGCCCAGATAAGTAACCTGCGAACAACCAAACCTACACTTTCCCGCTTTCATCGTTAAGCCGGCTTCCGTCAACCGTGAGAACACCTGTTTGAGGTGCGATACGTGTTGTTCCCAGCTGTCCGAAAAAATGGCCACATCATCAACATAAGGCAAGGCGAACTCCTGCAAGTCTTTTAGGACAATATCCATTAATTTAGAGAAGCTAAACGGCGCGTTCTTCAGCCCGAAGCTGAGTGCGAGAGGGCGAAAAGTGCCTACAGGCGAGATGAATGCGGCATAGCGGCTGGCACTTTCTGAAAGGGGAACTTGCCAGTACCCCCGCACGAGATCTATAGTTGAAATGTATTTAGCAGCGCTAACTCTTTCAATTCGTTCCTCAAATGGGTATCGGGTACAGCTGATCCCTAGCGATGGCATTTAACTTCTTGTAGTCAACACACGGACGAGGGTCCTTGTTAGGGGTTTCTACGAGTATTAGCGGTGACGTGTAGTCACTCTCAGCGGGCTCAATAACTCCCAACTCTAGCATGCGCTGTATCTCTGCCTCCATAATCTCTCTCTGTCTTGGAGACACCCTGTAAGGTTTTGATCTTACTGGTTCGGTTGATGTCAGCTCAATTTCATGCGTTATCAGTTCGGTTCTACCCGGCCAATCGCTGAATCTGTCGATATATTCCTCTAACACCCCTTTTAGCTCATCTAGCTGCTCGGGTCTTAGAGCATGCGAGCTTACCGAGTGTTCTACTACTTCTTCTAGGCCGATTTCAGAGTTGGAGGTCGCCCTATACTCCTTAAACTTGGTACTAATGCCATCCGGCTCTTTGACGGTATAGTTAACGACTCCGCTCCGCTCTACATACGGCTTCATCAAATTACAGTGATATATCCTCACTTCCTTCCTGCGACTGGGCATTCTCAAAGCATAGTTAGTATCTGAAAGTTTGTGCAACACTTCAACGGGCCTGTCCCAGTGAACTTCAAGCTTGTTCTTTCTTGAAGGTTTGAGGATCATTACCTGGTCTCCGGCGTTAAACGTACGAAGCCTCGCATTCTTGTCGCAATAGAATTTGGCGTTCTTTTGAGCTAGTGCCATGTTCTTTCCAACTAGTTCTTGGGTTGCGCTTAGCCGTTCCAGTAAATTTAGCACGTATTCAACCAGTGTTGGACTCTCGCTACTTTCTTCTTACATCTCTCTTAACATTCTCAGTGGAAAACGGAGTGTCCTCCCATACACTAGTTCTGCTGGTGAGAACCCTGTCGCTTCATGTGGAACCGTTCGCAAAGCAAACAAAGTTGCCGGCAGACAGTTCTCCCAGTCCTCCTTGTGCTCGTAACAGAGCGCACGCAAAACTCGCTTAAGCACCGAATGCCACCTCTCTACACTGTTTGACTGAGGGTGATAGACAGAACTGTGTATTAACTTTACCCCGCACTTTAGCAAGAATGTGGAAGTCAGTGCGCTCGTGAATACTGACCCTTGATCTGCCTGAATTTCGGCTGGAAACCCAACTCGTGCAAACACTGTCAAAAGCGCGTCTACTACTTCGGTGGAGCTGAGCTCTTTCAAAGGGATTGTTTCTGGAAACTTGGTAGCCGGACACAGCATGGTAAACAAGTACCTGTAGCCTGATTTTGTTTTTGGAAGAGGCCCTACCGTGTCTATTACACGTCGTCTGAAAGGCTCTGTTATTAAGGGCACTACCTTCAGTGGAGCTTTCCATGTCTCTCCTGGTTTACCAGAACGCTGGCAGGCGTCGCATGATCTTACAAACTTTTCTACATCTTTGAAACAGCCAGGCCAGTAGTATTCCATAAGCAATCTTTCCTTTGATTTGTTTATGCCTAGGTGGCCGGACCACCCATTTCCATGACAAAGACTCAAAAGGTCCTCCCTATACTTAGTAGGTATGACTAACTGATCTAAAATCCTACCCTTTCGATCTCTGTAATGCCGATACAACAATCCTCCTCTCTCATGTATCGTTACGTTGGCCTAGCAATGCCTTCTTTAGCTGTGTCGTGTAATTTAGCTAAGCTCTCATCATTCTTTTGCTCAGCTGCCAGTGACTCTCTATCCACGCGTAAGAGTTGATCAAAGTTCTTTGAGGCCGGTGATAATAACGACCCTGTCTCACTTGTGAGCGCGTCTACTTGCTCTTCCTGCAGGCTAGAACTCTGACACTCTAGTGCTACGCTCTCATTGAGCTGGTCAGCTGGCAGGCTCTCCTCAACTGTTCTTTTGTCCCTCGTGCCTAGCTCGGATTCGGGTATTGAAGTTATACCCTTTTCTGCTTCCGCTGGAGGAGCTTGAGCATTTTCAGCCGAAAGCGCCGCGATCTTACGAGCTTGGCCTCGGGTCAATGCCTGTACTATGCCCTCTCCTAGTTTGAGCCCCCTGTCACGCAGTAACTGATTCGAACGATTCGAAAAGATGTAGGGATACTGCAGTGACAAAAATTTGGAAACTGCAGCCTCAGTCTCTAGCTCCCCGAATGGTCCACTGATTTTGACTTTGGCCATGGGCAGACACACGCTGTGTTCTTCTACAACCTGTTTTATCCATGCTACTTCTCCGGTGAAGTCATCTACCGTCACGTAAGACGGATGGACAATGTCCAGCGTGGCGGCACTGTCTCTTAGCACTCGGCATGGTTTTCCATTAACTTGCAGGTCGTGGAGATATGGACTTAAAAGTTCCATATTCTCATCTTTTTCCTCCATGTAGGAAAAAACTACGCTAGACTTCTCGCAGTTTGCAGCTATATGTCCCAGTTTGTGGCATTTGTAACAGCGAATTGGTCTAAAAGATTTGAATTTTCTTTTCTGTTCTTTTTGTGCGGTTTCTCCGTTAAGTTTCTCCTAGCTCTTTTCTGCGGGCTTTTCCGCCATGTCTACAGGCTCTGATCATCTAGTTTGCACACCCTTTTTGAACAAAAATGGTTTCCGCGGTCCATTTCGACCGTCCCAGTTTCCCTCCTCGACGTTCAACTTTCTAGGGGTTGCGTACTCTTCGGCTAATTCAGCCGCCCTTTCCACAGTGTTTACATTATCTCTGTCTTGCACCCACAGTTTCACAGCTTGGGGGATGGTTTTGTAAAACTGCTCTAGACACATGCATTCAATGATCATGTCTCTGCTGTCGTACGCTTCCGCGCTTTTAAGCCACTCGACTAGGTTGGCCTTTAAGCTATATGCAAACTCCGGATAACCCTCGCTATCTTTCTTGCCTGTGCTCCTAAACCTTTGCTGAAAAGCTTCGGCTGAAAAGCGGTATTTCTTCAGGAGACTAGCCTTAACTTTTGCATAATCATATGCATCCTGCACACTCAATCTGGCGATTACTTCCGCCGCCTCACACGGCAACATAGACAGCAACCGCTGTGGCCATGTACTCGGGCCGAAGTTCATCTTTTCGCAAGTCCTTTCAAAATTGCTTAGGAACAAGCCTATGTCGGTCCCGACCTCAAATGGCTTTAATAGCCTGTCCATGCGGTACGATTCTGCCTCACTTGATCGACCCAGAGCGCCTTCACTTCCTTGAGTCAACTCCAAACGTCTGCTTTCAAGTTCAAGTTGCATTTTTCTTAACTTGCGATCTTTATCGCGTTCCTCTCTTTCTCTTTCCCGTTCTTCTCTGTCCCGTTCTTCTCTTTCTCTTTCCCGTTTCTCTCTCTTTTTGAGAAGTTCCAATCCCATTTCAATATCTTCCTCACTGGCCTGATTGGAAATTAGCTCCAATAATTCCGATTTGAGCATTTCCTTGCGTACATCTAGGCCCAGTTCCTCACCAACAATCAACAACTCGTCTCTCAGCAGTGTCCTTAACTCCATGACTGCTGCTTTACTGCCTTGATTCTGCTCTCTAAATCTAGCTAGGAAAACACAACCTAGCTAACACTCAACAATCTAGCTTCCCTACTGTTCTAAACAGAACAACCACAAAATGAAGCCTAGAGAGTCAAAGCAAGAACCAAGCACTCACCGCAGATACAGCACCATGTCGCAAAGTCCATCTCACCGCTGTCAGCCAGTTGTCAGGATTGGGGGCTCAATCCCATCGCTCGTGGTCCTTTGCCAAGATTGGAGTACGGTATGAATTCGGAGGTAGCTGGCCCATGCCGTCGTCCAACTTATTTACGCTGAGGTCGTTGATGAAGTGAAGAACTGCTTCTCATCGAGAACGAGGAATATGGGTTTATTTACAGAAATTAAATCAATCTAACATGACTGCTTGAAAAAGAAGAGTGTCAGTCCAACATGACTGCATGAGAGAAGTGAATCAGTCTAACATGACTGCTCAAGAGAAGTGTCCAGCATTCGCACAACAGTTTTTATACACTCGGTCCGCCGGCAGTACGAGGCGGCGACTGTTCGTTTACTCATCGCCAACTTGCTGCCGCTCCGCGGAACAGTTTACGTACACAAAGGCACACACATTCCGATGCCCAAACGACGGCGTTGGAGGGGTGCCGTTCCGGGAAGTATCGGTGCCAATCGTGGGTAGCTCGTTGTCTTGCGTCACGCCGAGGCATGAGAAGCACCAAAATACGGCTTTCCCGCGCCAGCTTGTCCATGCGTGTCAGATCAGGTCTGCGTTGGGGAACTCCGGAACCACTGTTCACACACCGAACTCGTTCCGTCACAATGTCGATGGGGCTGGTGGAAGGAGGCGGTTTTCAGCACAAAGGCCACTTCTTCGAACGCCTCCTAGATGCAGCGACGGTGAGGGGGAGATGCGCGTCGTGTCGCCCTGTCGTAACTGGGTGGCAATCTTGCCTTGCAGCTCGCCATTCTTAACACCATATTGTTGACTTTGTTCACGTGGGCACGCGGGTTTGGACTTCAGTCAGCTTCAGTCATTGCAGTGCTGGCCTCGCCTTTTGTGTGACTAGCTGCCGCGTCAGGCGCCGTGTAACTTCGGCCTGTGGTGGCTTCGCAGTGCAATGGCGGGCTCGAAGCCCCGACGGTACTTGTAAGTGTTTTTTAAATCATACACAGCAGAATTTCCATGCTTCGTGCTGTCGAAGGGTAGAAGTTCGGATTCTGCACCATGTGTGCCTTTGATGTGAACATCTTGCATGGTGGCAAGTCTGACATCAAGGTCCACATCACTTCGAAAAAGCATCAGAGATATGTGCGAGCCGCGGACAGCCAGCCAAGCCTAGCAAGTTTTGTACGTAGCGACAACGTCCTCCGTGTGATTCGTGCAGAATGCCTCTTCACGGCGTTTTTAGTTGAACACAACATCCAGCTTAATGTCAACAATCATGCCGGACAGCTTTTCTGGAAGATGTTCTCCAAGTGCGAAGAAGCGAAGCGATTTGCCTGTGAACGAACAAAGACGACGTCAATTGTTCGGGAAATTGCCACCAACATGGAGACTCCTTTGCTGGATGGCAGTAACAATCGGGATACACAGCTTTACCCTATTGTAACATATTTCGTTAAAGAAAGGAATAAAGTCGAAAGCCACCTTCTTTGCGTTGGGACAATCCAAGGGAAAGCGACGGGGCACAAGATTGCAAATGTGGTTCTGGACGAGATGAAGTCTCGGAATTTGCCTGTTGGAAACCTGTTGGTTATGTGTTCGGACAATGCCAATGTCATGATCGGCAAGAAAAACAGTGCTTCTACTGTATTGAGAGAGACTCAACCAGGTTTCATAGGGGTTGGTTGCGCATGCCTTCTCATCAATTTGGCCGCCCAAAAAAGAGCTTCATGTCTTCCTGTAAAGGTTGATGAGGCTTTGGTTCACATTTTTTTTTATAGAAAAGCTCGAAACGGAAAGATAGATTTAAACAGTTCCAAAAAATGCATGACACCGAGGTCAGAAAGATGTTGAAGCATTCGCCAACACATTGGCTGTCGTTGGGAAAGTGTTTGAAGAGGCTGCTTGACCGGTGGAAACCACTACTCAGCTTTTTTTAAATCTGAAACAAAGCAGTGCAGCAAGCAAAGCTTGCTTTTGGAGTCATACCAAATTCCGAAGACTTTCTCACAAATCCCCAAGAACCCTGCACTGACCCCAAAGTTACACATCTTCACAAGACTGCTGCAGGCCTCTGGGAAAAAACGCACTGACAGCGATGAACTCTTGCTAAAGAGGAAAAGAGCTAATTCTGGACCTCAAGCAAGAAAACTGAAACTTCATACCAAGTATTCTGGGGAAGCCAGCCATGTGACCTGTGAGGAGCGGCTGTTTTATTTTTTGTCATCGGAGCTAAGCAGGACATGCTGTCTTTTTCTCCAAAATGTTATTCCACTTTTTTAGAAGGCAAACTGCCTTCTTCAGGCACAGGCTTCTCAGATTCATATGCTGAGGGGCCTCTTGAACCACCTTTTCAAGGATCTTCTGACTAGATTTGTGCACCCAGGTGTTGTCAAGGCATGTCATTCATTGCAGGAAGTTGACTATGGAGCTGCAGAAAACCAGAAAGGTGATGAAGACATAGTCATTGGCAACCTACTCTGTGGTTGAGGCACTGAGCTGCATTGAGAGAGAGCAGTTCTTCTCTGCTCTACATCTGTGCTGAACAGCAGCATGCCATTACATTCGCCACAAATTCCCGCTAGAAGATGTCAATCTCAAGATGGCTGAAGTTGCTCAAGTACAAGCTCTGGAAACTGCTTCACTCAACAGCGTACGTCATTTTATTATGGCATTCCCTGCTATCCTACCCCAGCAGAGTGCCGAATCTGGGGTTCATGTGGGTCCTTGAAACTCTTGAAAACCCTTGAATTTGAAAAGATCGTTTTCAAGGCCTTGAAAGTCCTGGAACTTTCGCAGATCCTTGAAAATCCTTTAATTTCCCAAATTTTTATTTTTAATAAACTTCCAGTGATTGTACTTGAGAAAATTTCAACCCTCCTGAATTCTCACTGTGGTTTTGTTAAAATATGGTGCAAGTTTCCTACAAATTCAAGTAAGCACATGCCTAGAGGATGCTCGTGAATGTCTGGCCACAATGACACTGGCTTGCCCACCGTTTCCTCTCGCCCATTTCCTGTGCTACTTTCCACTTGAGTCGAGAAATGGTGGCCACTGTGTGTGCAGTTTGCGCGGTCAGTGCCTCCTGTGGCGTGGTCGAATGGGGACATTTTGTGCGTGTTTAGCACTTGCATGTGTGGTTGTATCGTCACGTTTTGTGCACATGTAACACTTATGCATGCATGTGCAGTTCCATCATGCCATTTTGTGTGCGTGTGGCGCTAATCTGTGTATGTGCAGTTGTATCGCGAGATTTAGTGCTCATGTAGCGCTTGGGTGTGCGTGTACAGTGGTATCATGACATTTTGGGCACCTGCAGCGTAGTGTGCGCCAGTAAATGTGCGTGCCAACAATGCCCGGAAAATGCAAATTTCAGTGGTCGTCACTGAACAACGACCACTACCGAGAGTGGCTTGCACCGTACATGTCAAATCTGCACAAGGTAAAATGCAAAGTTTGCTGTAAGTGTTTTGACATCACTGCCATGGGTGGGAGTCGGCACTAAAAAGCCACCTAAGAAGTGCAATGCATACAGAGCACATGCAAGCCCCCGGGAGTACCTGCATGATAAGGAGCTTCCTGACAATCTCTGAATGTCAAGTGAATGAACCACAGCCAGGGCCATTGCAGTTGTCAAACATGATGGATGCATGCAAGAAGCATGAACTTGTGATTGACGGATAATTTTTTGTGGCCATTGAAGGTTATAACATTGCACTATTCACATCATTCGTCATCACAGGTGAATGAATTGTTTCAGAGGATGTTTCCAGACAGTGAAGTGGCACAATCTTTCACATGCAGAGACCAGAAGTGCTCGTATATAGCGTACCATGGTTTGAGGCCATTCTTTCCTTCCTCTCTGTGGTGGGAGATAGGGAAAAGCCACTATTATGTTGTCTTGTTCGACGAATCTCTGAATGAAAATTGCCAGCAAAGGCAAATGGATTTTCATCTAAGGTACTGGGATGCATCACCGTAAGCTACTTCACATCTGTGTTTATGGGCCATGCCAGGGCATAAGATCTGCAAGAAAAACTACTTGGTGTCTTAGAACCACTTCCGTTACATAACATAGTGCAAGTATCAATGGACTGACCCAATGTGAATCCCAAGGCATTTAAAGGCCTGCAGCAGCACCTACAGAAGAACAATCAGGTGAGGTGCTTAGACTTGGGCAGCTGTACCTTGCACACTGTGCATAATGCCTACAAGGCAGGTCTTGCAGCTAGCAAATGGAGCTTGCACATTTTGCTCTCAAGTATGAGCAGACTGTTTTTTGATGCACCTACCCAGAGAGAAGACTTTGTAGCTGTCACTGGACCAACTCTGTTTCCTCTCAAGTTCTGTGCACATCGATGGATTGAGAATCTCCCGGTGATAGAGCGAGTTCTACTTTTCTGGCCTGACGTCAAAGAGTATGTGGAAGTGGCAAGAAGCAAGGAAGTGAACCTTCCAAGTGTGCTTCTTTTCAGAATGTTTGTTACTTTCACTGACCCATTAGTGGTAGCAAACCTCAAGTTTGCACTTCCTATTGCGATGACCTTCCAGCCATTTTTGTCACACTTTCAGACAGATAAGCCAGTTATGTTCTTTTTGGCGAAGGACCTTGAGAATATTGTCAGAAAACTGCTAACAAAGTTTTTTAAGTCTTCTGTTCTCTGTTCATCAGTGGAAATCACTGGCCTCCTGAAGATTAGCTTTGAAAGTATAAACAACCATGTGCCATTCGAGAAGATAGATATCGGTCACGCAGCCAGGCAGCTTTTTAAAAGCCACACAGTAAGTGTGAAAGTCGCATTTGCATTTCGCATGCAGTGCAAGGAGTTTCTTCTAAGTGTCACAATAACGATCCTAGAGAAGAGCCCCCTGTGATATCCCATTGTGAGAGGCCTCTCTTCACTAGACCCCAGGCAGATGTCATTGAAGCTGGATGATTGTCTGGAAGGCTTAAAGAAAGTTCTGGATGCACTCATTTCAGCAGAGAGAATCCATGATGCTGCTATAGGAGCGCAAACATGAGTTGCAGCTATGTGAAAGGAGCTTGCATACACTTGACAAATTTTTCTATGAACTTTTTAAAGGTTGGCTCAGCATATGCCGAGCTTTGGAAGGTTGGAAAACTGCTGCTTACACTTAGTCATGGCAAGCAAGTGTAAAGAGAGGATTCAGTGTGAATCGCCAGGTTTCAGTAGAAAACACGAAAGAAGTGTCTCGCATTTCACAGTGCATTATCTGTGATGCTGTACGCGTAGCAGGTGGCATTTTCAATGTTCCCATCACCAAGGAATTGAGAGCATCTGTGGCTTCTGTGAGGAACCAATACCGTGCCTTTTTGGAAACATAGAACAAGCAGGAGCGTGAAGGTGCGAAACAGAGGAAGAAACGCTGCATTGATGAAGAGATTGAAACTCTCAGAAGGAAGAAAAAGAAACTAGAAGCCGCTGTTGCAGAATTGACAGCTTCAGCAGACTCATATGCAGAAAAAGCGGAGGCAACCAGTGATCCGACTTGCATAATAAAGTTAAACAGCCTAAAGAAGACTGCCAAGAGCAAGCAGCCGGAGATCTTGAACATTGACGTAAAAATTCAGGCGAAGCAAAATGAGGCCACCTAAGGACTGAGGGAGTGTTTGTTGCTTGGTTGATCTCCTTTAGCAAATAAATGTTTGCATCTTCTAACACACTGAAAGTGGTCATGCGTGTAACTCTGACAAACAGTGATGAATAATGGTAAAAAAAAAATGAAAGTATCGGTGGAGCCATAGTTTTGTCTGAAGACAAGTATCTTTGTTAAAACGTTGGCTGCAGTGACAATCCCCTTTCTCAGCCAATTCTCATCATTTCGAGCCTTTGTCTACCCCTGAACATCTGTCTATTTAAATTTCTAAAAGATAATGTGGTCCTTGAAAATCCACACACAGGGCCTTAAAAGTCCTTGAAAACCCTTAAATTTTTGTCATCTACACCAGCATGAACCCTGTCAGAATCAGAAGTGATCGACGCACTTGAAGTCGAGCTTGCCAACTTGCAAGCATATCAGGTTCCAGCCGACATATTGAATGAGCCAAGGTGCGACGTGCTGTGGTCACAATTAGGAAGCGCTTGAAGTGTCGACGGATCGCTCAGGTTCCACAGAATTTCAATGGTTATGCTGGGTATTCTCTCCATTCCCCACAGCAATGCTGAATGTAAGAGAATATTCAGCACTGTGAACAAAACTCAAACGGCGTTTCGCTCATCTGTGTGTGAGAAAATACACGAAAGTCTGCTGGTGGTCAAGGGGCACCAGAGTGGTACTTGCTTTGAGCAAACTTACACGGACAAGTTTCTGAAGCAAACAAAGTCGGCAACAATAAAAGCATTGCAAAAATAAATTGTGCGCCAGTGGAGTTTTTGCTCTTTACTCTCCAAGACATGGATTTCACTTGCAGTTGTGAAAATGTGAGTAAGCTTGTCGCAGAAGGTAAATCCCATAAAAAAAAGTGCTGCCACGCACCCCCCCTCCCCCCCCTCCCCCCTCTCACCGCCGCGATAGTTTTACGAATTTTCAAATCTTCAAGTTGGCAGGTATGAATTTCCATGAAAGGTAACAAATGGATTGCAGTCGCTACAGAATATACCATGCGATATGCACTTACTCGAGTGTTGAGTGTTGCCAACGAGCTGCACTACGGATGTAGCCGACTTCCTAGTGTACGACGTCATCCTCCAACCTGGTGCTCCATGTCACCTACCCACAGATTGCGGTGAGTATTTCCTGTCTCGTGTTGTTGGCAATCTACTTCGATCATGTGCTACTCATGACAACTTCACCACCTTGTATCACCCTCAAACCAATGGGCTCACCAAAAGCCTTAACCGTACATTGACCGATATGCTTTCCATGTACGTTTCTCATGATCACTACGATTCAGGCGTTGCCCTTCCGTTCGTCATATTTACATACAACTCATCACGTCATAACACTGCTGACTACTCACCCTTCTATTTTCTCTTTGGCCGCCATCCCTTATTACGATTTCACACTTTGCTCCTTTCTGATCCGGCATCCATGTCCACGGCTTCCTATGCGCAAGTCCATTTACGATCGTCGACACCAGGATACTGCTTTTCCACCGGGCTCACTTGTCCTTCTCTGGCACCCATCGCGTCGTGTCAGCCTCTGTGAAAAGTTAATATCGCGGTACGTCGGGCCCTACTGTGTGCTGCTCCAGGTGACTCCTGTCACCTATGAGATAACTTCCATGGCATCCACTTCCTCAATGGGCACACCTCGAAGTGACATCGTACATGTTGGCTGCCTCAAGCGTTACAACTGTGATAGCCCATTTGGACCACAACCAGCACCTGGACAGTGCGTCACCGGCCGGGGATAATGTCACGAACAGTGGCGAAGACAAAGATGTAGTAGGGTGGGGTCAGAGTCTCTCTTGTCGGACTGAAAGACCTGTTAAAACCTGTGTGCCCTGTGCATTCTTAACTAGCCAATTGCCAGCCATTTACTGTTGAGTGAATGCTCACCGTAGCAGTGTGTCTGGTGCGAGCTCCAGATATATTCAAGATATAAGAGATAGATCCATATTCAACTTTGGGACATCTGAGTGTTTTGTACACAAGCAGTTTAACGTGTTCTGGTGCATGTCAGAGATGTCATTTCAATAACCCCAGTGTATCATCAGCGGTGGATACGATGTTTGTGATGTGTGCTCGCCAGTTTAGATCATTAGAGAGGGTGATGCCTAAGTATTTAAATGTGTACGTATTAGTATAGTAGAATGTATTAGAAACGCAGTAAAGAATAGATAAAGGATTCTGACAACAAGATAAAGCTATTGGTTTACATTTAACAGTGTTAAGGGTCCTAAACCAGTTGTTGCATCAATCTTGTACCTTGTTGTGGTCGAGCTGTAGCTGCTGGTCAGTACTGTTGTGAAATGTTTGGTAAATGATGTAGTTGTCTGCAAACATTCGGATTTGTAAAGACACCTGTAGTGGAAGGTCATTAATATAAATTAGGAGGAGTAGCGGGCCAAGAATGCATCTTTGGGTAATGCCCAATGTTACTGGGAGAGAGTGGTTATTGATTTTTGCCGTAAGGAACTATGCTGTCCATTTTTAGGATGTCGGGGTGCAGGTTCAGTTGGGATAGTTTCAGTAGTAAGCGTTGGCGAGATACATTGTCAAATAAAAAACGGCATCAATTTATATGTTATGGTCCAGATTAGCATTTAAGTCAGAAATTGACATGGCTAGTTGTGTTGTGCATGATAATCCTTTACAGAAACCATGTTTTGAAAAATGGAGGAAGTTGTTGGTACCCAGGAGCTGCATTATTTAAGAGTAGATTATGTGCTCCGTGATCTTGCATAGTATACTGGTTAGTGAAATGGGGTGATAGTTTAAAGCAAAGCTTTTACTTCCAGATTTGTAGACTGCATTGACTGCTGCCATCTTCCATTCATGCAGGATGCTACTGCAAGACAATGACTGAGTGAAAGTAGGCATAAACATGCCATATATGTTTTTTTTTTGTTTGCTTTTCAGTAGCTTAGAGTTGATTTCATCGGTTTGGATGAAGATGATAGCGGCAAATGCTTCATTTGCCTCTCACTGCACTGAGTCACGAAAACTCTAGATTACACAAGCTTCAATACTAAACACTCGGGAAGACAGCTTACATGATGCCACGCCATCTCAACACGCCCGCTCTTTGTACACGCGGCAGATTACTTCTGAAGGAGAGTGCGGAGCTGCGCATGCACTCAGCCCCGCTTACAGCCATGTGCAGCCACGGCCGAGACGCGCACCAGCTTACCTCCTCCGCCCCGCCCCTCGCACGCTCTTGATCGCATTATCCTGAACTGTCTCCTCCCCCTCTTTCCCTTTGTTCTTGCGGGGAGGCAGCACTCGTGCGTGAGGCCACCATGTTTCTTCCTCACCCTCGCACCTAAAGCACAAAGTGCGCAGAGCGCGATAGGATCTTATCGCACTTGGATTTTATACGGAACATGATGTGGTCTTGCTTCGATGGTCGCTCTTGTTGCGCCGTGCATTATTTGAGAGGTGCATATGAAAGCAGCCGCTTGTAATTCAACAATTTGACCATCTGTGTCTGTGGAAGTTTCCATTTATTGTCTTGGCATTCCTTTGCTGCAGAAGCGAAATTTCATTATATTGAAATTGCATGCAAACACACTTCGTTACATTGAGGTTCTAATTACATGGTGTTGTATGGACAAGATGTTACGAAAAGTTAAAAACTTTGTTATATAGAAAATTTTCTTATACTAAAGTTTGTTATATCAAGGTTTAACTGTATTAGTATATAGCATCTGGATTAATAAGAGGCTAGATTACATAATTAATAGCTTGCATTTGGGGAGGAAACTACTTGCATTAGTATATAGATTGTAGGAAATGATATACTAGCACGACGGGTGGTATTAGCATAATGTGTGTGCTGACTACAACAGGGAGTTGCAATTGTGTTTTCTTTACATTTTCTGAGGCCTCGTTATAAACGTAGCATTTCATTCCGAGGAACATTGTAACGCAACATAAATGGAGCAGATTTGCTCTTTGCAAAGGCATAAGCAGGGTGTCTACCAACCGGGAAAACTGGGAATTCCCAGGGATTTTGAATAGTCTGGAAATACTCAGGGAATCTGTGCTTCTATCAGGGAAGATTAGCTGTAATTTTATTGAAAGGGAATGAAAGTCGCGGTAATGCTGGCTCGCGTTACAGAGAGGGATCGTAACGAATCGTCATTTGACGCCGTGTCGTCCGAGGAGTTGCCAGTGTACAGTCATCGGCCGACTTTCCGGACGCCCGATAATTCAGACGGCTTCGCGGCACCATAGCGGCATCACCATGCACGTACCTCATAGAGTCAGTGTATAAGAACATCTGAAATTTCGGACGCAAGAGCCCTTCGCCGTCCGATTTTCCACACTTTTTGCCGTGACGGCAGGTCCGAAACGGCATTAATCAAGGCCTAGCTGCTTCAACGTTTGTTCTTGCCGTTCGGCGCTGTGTTTTTCATTGAAAGAATTCGCCGCTGTCAGCAATGGCACCGGTTCCGCCTTTGTGGTCCTCGCGATTGGCTTCGAACCTCGGAAAGCATGGCGCGTTTCATAATGCCGGGTGCCGAAAGTAAGCTTCGCCTCAATGCAGTAATGTTATGCGGCGAAGCATACGCGTGGAAAGGGGCAATTGTCACGGGACACAGTATGTATTCCTTAATTATACACGGAAGAATTATACATCTCTAGAAAAACTGGCCACCCTGTATACGCAATGCCTCATGACCTCGAGCGTACCGGAATCTTGGAAGAACGCTAACATAATCCTAATCCATAAGAAAGGGGACGCCAAAGACTTGAAGAATTATAGACCGGTCAGCTTACTGTCCATTGCCTACAAACTATTTACTAAGGTAATTGCAAATAGAATCAGGAACACCTTAGACTTCTGTCAAGCAAAGGACCAGGCAGGATTCCGTAAAGGCTACTCAACAATAGACCATATTCACACTATCAATCAGGTGATAAAGAAATGTGCGGAATGTAACCAACCCTATATATAGCTTTCATTGATTACGAGAAAGCGTTTGATTCAGGGAGGATACTGCATTGGAGGCATTACGGAATCAGGGTGTAGACGAACCGTATGTAAAAATACTGAAAGATATCTTAGCGGCTCCACAGCCACCGTAGTCCTCCATAAAGAAAGCAACGAAATCCCAATAATGGAAGGCGTCAGGCAGGGAAATGCGATCTGAGACCCACAGCGTGTTTAAAGGAGGTATTCAGAGACCTGGATTGGGAAGAATTGGGGATAAGAGTTAATGAAGAATACCTTAGTAACTTGATTCGCTGATGATATTGCCTTGCTTAGTAACTCAGGGGACCAACTGCAATGCAAGCTCACTGACCTGGAGAGGCAAAGCAGAAGAGTGGGTCTAAAAATTAATCTGCAGAAAACTAAAGTATCTTTAAAGTAATGTTTAACAGTCTCGGAAGAGAACAGCAATTTACAATAGGTAGCGAGGCACTGGAAGGGGTAAGGGAATACATCTACATAGGGCAAGTAGTGACCGCGGATCCGGATCATGAGACGGAAATAATCAGAAGAATAAGGATGGGCTGGAGTGCATTTGACAGGCATTCTCAGATCATGAGCAGCAGGATGCCATTATCCCTTGTGTGGTTCTCCTCCGTGCTCTTGGGACAAAGGAACGACAACACAGTAGTGCAAACAATCACAAGGGCATTTATTGCACCTTTCATAGATCAATGCCTGCTAGCCGAGTTGCTATCCACAAAACATGCCGGTGGGCGCGCGACAAATCTAGAAGTCCGACTCACCACGACCGGATAACGAGCGAATATGTTCGCCCCATGCTGGATCCCAACGCCTCGTCGTTCGCGCGTACGGTCACGCGAACGGTGGTGCGTTCCAAGGCGGCCACGCGAGGCGGTCTCGCAGAAGCATGGGTCGGCGCGCGCGCGGGACGTCCACGCTGTTCGCCGATCCGCCGGGAAAGAGCCAGCGCCTTCTCTCTCGGCGCCCTGTCGGCGACGTTAGCAGCGCAACACTCGCGCCCTCTCTCGCACTGCGCCTCAACCACTCCGACCGCCGCGGGCGCCAGGCCACGCCGCGAAGCCGGATTACAGGAGACGCGCCATGCGGGAAAAACATATTAGGGGACGCGCGAGAGTCGCTCATCCCCACACCCTCAAGAGAAAAGTGTATAATAGCTGTGTCTTACCAGTACTCACGTACGGACGTTTTCGTGGCCCCAAGGCAGTCAGAAAAATTCGTCAGTTGACTGTGCAACTGACGGAGAGCATGCTTCAAATGGTCCGTTGGGCGAACGCGCAGTGGAAGGAAGATAGGAACAGAAACAACCTACACATTGAGCAATGAACGGAAAAGGAAACCTGCCGCCGCTTCTTTCAAGGAGCTTGAGCTCAAAAAAAACAAAGTGTTGGCTGATGCCCAGATGCAGCTGTCCCTTATCCAAACCAAAATAAGCTCTTTAAAGCAGTGAAATGCAACACTGCGGTGTTGTGTGAGGCTGAGAATATGTCAGGACAGTTGAAGTTGACACACCAGTTGTTGAAAATCTCACTTGTGACAAAGTTTGGGCCTCATACCAATGAGCTTGTTATCAATTGATAAAAATAGCTGATATTCGAAAACATTTGTTTCTATATGCATCTCCTCTTTATTCATACTTGAGAATGTTCGACTTGATTTGCAATAAGTTTTACCGTTTTTTCAGATATTTTATTCGCTGCGCATGTTACTTACCCCTCCCTTGTGCTTTCTTTTTGAATAAAATAAATGATGCTCCTTACTATTCAAACTGGATTAAGCCCTTCTTTTGCATTGGGCAACATGGTGTCAGCCGATCTTGGCATAAAACAAAGTTCTGTCACTCAGAAAATTTTGCAAAGGCACTCAGGGAAAATCTGGAAAACTCAGGGAAATTGTAAATGTCAATTTGGTAGACAACCTGCATAAGATACTTCCTAGCACATTGCACCGAACAAGGGAAATCCTCACAAATACTGTAGCCAGTTCCTCTCAACTTGGGGCCGTATGACAGGGTCTGTTGTTTTAGTTTAAAAAACAGAAACCTTACAGTTGTAGGATGATTGTGGCTATTGGTACAGAGGCAGAGGCAATGTGCTCGTTCAGTGTCTCTTGTTTCTAAGGCTATGTTGCCGTGAACCTGAAGCGCATTGCGACAGCAATTATCAATGGTGTCTGGTGCTCTGTGTGCCTAGAAAGTGACTGTGCACTCTCAGAGGTCTGTGTGAGCTCCATACTCTTGCAGAAAGTTTATACCTGAGAGCAGTTGCAGAGTGCTGGGCAGTTGGCTGGAAACGTAGACCCACAGGTTTGTTCTCTTGCCGTGTACGTGCCCAGCTGTGTTTCGATATGCCCGCCAGCAGTACGAATTTGCGTTCCAGCGCGATAACTTCTCTAAAATCTGTCGCTGGCTTTCTGCCGCAGGATTTATTAGTCAACACCCGTTTCCAATAAGGCACTAACGTCAAGCACAGCGGGTATATTGTAACGTAGGTTGGAGACGGAGTGTTACAAAAGAGATGTTTCTCTTTAATGGCGGGCCAGAAGAAGAGCGTGCAGCTTACGCACTTCATCGTCTTTCATGGAGCCGACCTTTGCGCATGCCGTTCTGCGGTGCAGGAGCCCCACATCGTTGTGTCAATTGCCCCCATGCGAAAAGTGACCGTCTCGGTTGCGTCACAAAGTTCTTTCAGCGGCAAAGAAGTAGAGCTCCTCAGGTGCATCTCGGCGTTCACGTAAGCGCATAGTATGGTTTCATGCGCACTACATGAACAACTTCAGCACGAGGACGACAGAGCGAACCGGGGTGAGAACTGCAGGGGACGACTTCGTAGGTCACGTCACTGAGGCGGCTCACAACCTTGTAGGGACCAAAATACCAGCGGATCAACTTTTCCGAGAGTCTACGGCGACAGGCAGGCGTCCAGACCCACACGCAGGCGCCGGTATTGTAATGGACGTCACATCGACCCTGGTTGTATTGAAGGGTGTCTGCATGCTGTTGGCTCCGGATACGATGCCGAGCAAGCTGGCGTGCCTCTTCAGCTCTTTGTACAAACTCTTCCGCATGTTTGCTGATGCTGATCGGGCTATTATCAGCCAGCGGTAGCATGGCGTCAAGTGTCGACGTGACGTGGCGCCCGTATATAAGTTCGAACGGCATAAACTGTGTAGTCTCCTGTACAGAAGTGTTATACGCAAAAGTCACATAGGGTAAAATTTCGTCCCACGTCTTGTGCTTTACGTCGACATACATGGAGAGCATATCAGCGAGCGTTCTGTTCAGACGTTCAGTTAATCCATTGGTTTGAGGGTGATACGCAGTGCTCTTGCGGTGAGAGCAATGCGTCAGCTGGAGAACATCCTGCATAAGTTCCGCTGTAAATGCTGTACCACGGTCGGTGATGAGAACAGACGATGCAGCGTGTCGTAGGACGATGTGGCGTACAAAGGACTTGGCCACTCCATACGAGTTTGCTTGAGGGATAGCTTCGGTTTCGGCGTACCGGGTTAAGTAGTCAGTAGCGACGACTATCTATCTGTTGCGTGAAGAGGTCAGTGGGAATGGCCCAAGTAAATCCATTCCTATTTGTTGGAACGGTGCTTGAGGAGGGTCTACAGGATGGAGGAAGCTGGCCGGTTTGACTGGTGGTTTCTTGTGGCGCTGACAATCGCGGCAGGTCTTCACGTACCATTGTACAGAAGAATAAAGCCGGGGCCAGTAATACTTCTGTCGTATCCTTGCTAATATCTTAGCGAATCCCAGGTGTCCCGCGCATGGCTCATCATGGCACGCTTGCAAAATATCTTGGCGCAGCGCCGACGGCACGACAAGGAGGTGGTACGTATTGGGACCATTTCCGCAGTTTTTCTTGTAAATGACGTTACTGTGCAAGTAGTATGATGATAAGCCACACACGAGCGAGCGGGGTAAAACACCTTCAACTCCTTCAAAGTGCTCGATCAGCGGCAGCAGCTCAGGGTCAGCACGCTGGTGCTCAGCCATTTTTATGGCGTCGATAACGCCGAGAAATGGCAAGTCATGGTCAGGGTCCGATGACGTCGTAGGGAGTGTTACGCGTGACAAACAATCAGCGTCACTGTGCTTCTTTCCAGATCGGTAGACAACTGTAATGTCGTTCTCTTGTAGGCGCAGGCTCCCGACGTGCTAGTCTGCCTGAAGGATCCTTGAGGTTGGCAAGCCAGCACAGCGCGTGGTGGTCACTGACTGCCTTAAAGGGTCTACTGTACAAGTAGGGTCGGAATTTACTAATGGCCCACACAACCGCTAAGCATTCTTTTTCAGTGGTTGAGTAGTTTTTCTCAGCCTTAGTGAGACTGCGGCTTACATAAGCAATGGTGCATTCCGCACCAGCTTGCCACTGCACAAGAACTGCGCCGAGACCCCCATTGCTGGCGACAGTATGAATTTTAGTGTCAGCGTTTCGTCGAAATGAGCAAGTATTGGGGCCTCGTGCACACGCTTGCGCAATTCATTGAACGACTGCTGCTGCTCATCCGCCCAAGTGAAAGGCACATCGTCGCGTGTGAGCCGTGTCAAAGGTTCAGCAATTCTCGAGAATACCTCGACGAAGCGCCTATAATATTGTTACGTAGGATGACCGTAGGCTACGTAGGCTCCAATTCCGTGACCGCTGGCATCAGTACGGACTTCGGTAGGCGCAGAAGGATCGAAATGGGCCAGAACGGGAGGCGTTGTGAGAATGTCGATTAGATGAGAGAATGCAGAGGCCTCGTTATCGCCCCACTGGAAAGGAGAGTCTTTTTTCAAAAGGTCGGTTAGTGGTCGCGCTATGGCGGCGAAATTCCTCACGAAACGGCGGAAGTACCAACAAAGGCCGATGAAGCTGCGCACATCCTTGACACACGTCGGAACAGGGAAGTGCGTAACAGCATGGATCTTGCCTGGGTCCGGTTGCACTCCGTTCGCGTCAACGAGATGTCCAAGGACGGTAATCTGGAGACGGCCGAATTGGCACTTCGATGCGTTGAGTTGCAGACCGGCTCGCCGAAAAACGTCCAGGACTGCTGAGAGGCGCTCGAGGTGCGTAGCGAACGTTGGGGAGAATACGATAACGTCGTCCAAGTAGCACAAGCACGTGGACCATTTGAAACCGTGAAGAAGGGAGTCCATCATGCGTTCAAAAGTGGCAGGAGCATTACACAGGCCGAACGGCATCACCTTGAATTGATAAAGACCGTCGGGTGTCACAAAGGCAGTCTTCTCGCGGTCGAGATCGTCCACGGCAATCTGCCAATAGCCGGAGCGAAAGTCAATAGAGGAGAAATAGCGAGCACCGTAGAGGCAGTCAAGGGCGTCATCAATCCGAGGTAGGGGGTACACGTCCTTTTTGGTAACCCTGTTAAGGTGCCGATAATCCACGCAAAAGCGCCATGAGCCATCCTTCTTTTTTACCAGCACAACCGGTGATGCCCAAGGACTACATGACGGTTCAATAATGTTCTTGGCAAGCATTTTGCGAACTTCTGCGTGAATAACTTGACGCTCAGCTGGTGGCACCCGATACGGGCGGCGATGAATAGGAGGGGCATCGCCGGTATTAATGCGATGTTTGACAGCTGTAGTTTGGGCCAAAGGACGATCGTTAAAGTCAAAAATATCGTGGTAGGAAAACAGAACGCGGTAGAGTTCACGAGCGTGCTCGGAGGGCAAGTCGGGCGCAATCATTTTCTGTAAGTCAGCGATGGAACAATTTGTCGACTGCGATGGTAGAGAAGTATCGGATGAAGTGTCGTCTACTGCAATCGATGCTACTGAGTGATCCTCGAACGAACAAAGCTGGGCCAAAGACATCCCACGTGGCAGCACTTGTGTCGTCAAGCCAAAGTTGACCACTGGCAGGCAGACGCAATTCGCCGTAATAGATAAAACTGTATGGGGTACTGTGATCCCGTGTGTAAGGAGGACATCTTGCATAGGAGCCGCGATGTAGTGACCATCGGGGACTGGTGGGGATGACACTAGGTCAACGTAGGTCAGTGACGAAGGTGGCAAGCGAACGAAGTCGGCGGAACTGAGGCGACTGGGGTGTGGTTCAGTAGGATCTAGAACAGGCAGGTCAAGGCGGAGAGTACTGGCGGAACAATCGATGAGAGCAGAATGTGCGGAGAGGAAGTCTAAGCCGAGGATGATGTCGTGGGGACAGTGGGCGATGACTGTGAATAGCACGATTGTTGAGCGATCGGCGAAGGAGACGCGGGCGGTACACATACCAATTACGGGGGCTGTTCCGCCATCGGCGACACGGACAACAGGCGTCGTGGCGGGCGTGATAATTTTCTTGAGCCGGTTACGAAGGTCAGCGCTCATTACGGACAAATGCGCCCCAGTGTCTATGAGAGCAGACACGGAAACACCATGGACGTGCAGGTCAAGAAGGTTCAGATGAGTGGGCAAAGTCAGTAGAGGATTTGGCGGCGTAGGGAGCAATGCAGCGTCGCCTCGAGGCGCTGCGTCGTCTAGTTTTCCGGCTGGGAGCGGCGCCCGAAGGGAGTCGGCGAATAGGAGCGACGGGGCTGGGGAGAGCGAGATTGTCGTCGTTGGGGCGAAGGCGAACGAGAATAGGGGCGGTTCGTTGCAGGAGAATCAGTGGCGGCATTATCGGAGCGTGCGGCATAGGGACGAGAAGGGCCACCTGAGGGGTGAGAGTAGGCAGTATAAGTAGACCGGATCGGGGAACTCCAGCGACTACGACAGTGCCGAGAAATGTGCCCGATTCGATGGCAGTGGAAACAAATAGGCTTGTCGTCAGCAGTGCGCCACTCAGATGGGTTGCGGAAACGTGGTGGGTAAGAAGATGCGGGACGGGGCGAAATCGAAGAAGCCGGGCGGGTATCAGGGCGATGGGCCGGGCGGGTATCAGGGCGATGGGACGAGCAGATGGTGTGAAGACCCATGTTTTCAAACTCCTGGCGGACAACTGCCTGGATCAGTGAGACCGTGACTGCAGATGTGTTGGTGGGACTGGAGTCGAAGGCAGCCGGATAGGCGGCCTCGATCTCACGCCGGACGATCCTGGTAACATCGGCAGTGTTGTTGGGACGAGGAGCGTCGGCACAGGAAGATGTCGCTGGGGTGTTGGGCAGACGGGCAAACTGCTGGTCAATACGTCGGCTTTTGGCGAGTTCCAGGCGGCGGCTCTCTTTTATAACAGCATCCACCGTGGCTACGTTGTTGCAAACGAGCAAGTTGAAGGCGTCATCGGCAATGCCTTTGAGGATGTGGGAAACCTTGTCTGACTCAGTCATGTGGGTGTCAACTTTGCGGCACAGAGCCAAGACGTCCTGAATGTACGTGACATAGGGCTCTGTTGACGTCTGCACACGGCCGGAAAGCGCCTTCTGCGCGGCAAGTTTTTGACCGTAGGGGTTGCCGAACAAGTCTCGAAGCTGTGTCTTAAGTGAATCCCAACTGGTGAGCTCATCTTCGTGCGTGCGATACCAAACTCGAGGTGTGCCACCGAGGTAAAAGACTACGTTGGCGAGCATAATAGTAGGGTCCCACCGGTTATTGCGGCTGACGTGTCCATAGAGGCTGATCCAGCCATCGACGTCTTCCCCATCGTGGCCCGAGAATACGCCAGGATCACGGGTAGCGGGGAGAGTGATGTAGGTCGTCGAAGGGGCAGCAGGTGTCGGAGCCGGCGGAGTCGGGTTGTCGTCGCCGGGAGCCATGAAGGAAGGCTCGACGTACCGTCCACTGCGAAGCTCCGTGACGAGGTACAGGGAACGTCCACCTCCACCAGATATGTTACGTAGGATGACGCAGGCGAAAAGCTATGTACAAATATATTTACAAGGAAAATACGCTGCGCTAGGCTAAGAGGCAACAGCCCGCGCTAGCATCTAATCGTCGTCGTCGTCTTCACACTGCTGGCCTTTCGTGATCGCACATATTGTGCCGTAGCAATATGCACACAAACCAAGGAAGCATTGGACAGCCTTCTTGTCTGTGGGTGGTGAAAACTCGGCTACGGCGGCTAACTTGTCGGGGTCTGTTCAGACGCCTTCAGGACCATCGACATGGCCATGAAATTTGAGCCCTTAGAACCCGAAGTAGCATTTTTCAGGCTTGATGGTAAGGCCGGCAGTATGGATCGCAGCGATGACACTCTCAAGTCATGCGAGATGTTCGTCAAACATGCTCGAGAACAGGACGGCGTCGTCCAAGTATACGAGGCAGGTTTGCCATTTGAGTTCAGCAAGCACGGTATCTATCATCCGCTGAAAGGTGGCAGGTGCAGAACAGAGACCGAAGGGGAGAACTTTGAACTCATAGAGCCCATCAGGTGTCGCAAACGCTCTTTTTTCACGATCCTGTTCATCAACTTCGATTTGCCAATACCCTGATTTAAGATCCAACGATGAAAAAAGCTTGGCATGTTGTAGACAATCCAGTGCATCGTCGATGCGTGGCAATGGATAAACATCTCGCTTGGTGACACGGTTCAACTTTCTGTAATCTACACAGAAGCGTAGTGTGTTGTCTTTCTTTCTGACTAACACTACAGAAGAGGCCCACGGGCTGGTGGACGGCTGGATCACGTCGTCTTGGAGCATCTTTCACCTGATGCTTGATCGCTTCGCTTTCCACTGGAGACACTCTGTAGGAATGATGACAGACAAGACATGCGGACTCGTCCGTAGTGATGTGGTGCTTTGTGATAGACGTGCACCGCACTTTGGATGACGTTGAAAAACAGTCCTCAAATTCATTCACGAGACTCAGTAGACGATCTTTCTAGTGGTCTGGCAGAGCGGCATTAACGTGAATCCATTCTTTTAGGCTGGGTAACCCAGTATGCTGACACGATGCGGTTTCAAATGTAGCAATGTCAGTTACATCAGTTGATTTCGCGAAGGAATGCGATTGTCGTTCCTCGTGGTACATGCCGATATTCGTTGCTAAAGTTCGTTAGCAAAACGACTGAACGTTTGTTTTGCACCTGAAGAAGCCCCCTGGCTATACAAATGTGGCGCTCAAGAAGCAGGGGCATGTTCGCCTCAGCAATTCCTTTGGCGTCGTCCTCCATGTCGCATCGGAGAAAGGTAAGCACACTGCTCTTGGGTGGCAATGTGACGTGATTGTCAGCTATGCGAAGCGCGGCGTCATGGTCATTGTCATTACTGTTCGCTATGGCTTGCGTAGTAGCGAAGCTGACTCTAGACTCTTGCAAGTCGATGATGGCACCGTTCGCCTGAAGGAAATCCATGCCGAGTATAAGGTCCTTTGAACATTCAGGAAGAGTGATGAAGTCGCCGATGTACGTGAAGCCCCGAATGTTGACTCGCACCGTGCACCGGCCCATTGGAGTTATGAGATGCCCTCCTGTGGTACGAATCTCAGTTCCAGTCCATTGCGTGGAAACTTTATTTAGTATACGCACGAGATTCTGACTCATAACAGACGTGTCCGCACCCGTGTAGATTAATGCCGTGACTTCGTGGTCATCTATGGTAACTGGTACGTCACAGGATACTGACACGGAATTACACTGCTTTCTCTGTGTCTCAATTACATCATATGGCGGTCGTTGTAGTGGAGGATCTTCAGTGTTCGCAACGTCACCCACCTCACCTCCGCAGGTCACTGGACTCAGTTTTCCTGGGAGGCTGAGCTGGGTGAGTGACGCCTCGTTGCTCTCGACGTGAAGAGGGGGCTGGAAGACCTGTTTCGGACAGGTGACGGTGACCGGGGTTCACGGAATCGTGGGGCAAACGAGGTCCTGGCGTCCTCGAGGTATGCTTCAATCTCCAGGGGGCGTTCACCATTGCGCGGGCATGGCGCATTCAGTGAAAATCCACGGAGCCCAGCTCGGCGGTAAGGACACACCCTGTAGAGGTGATCGGCTTCACCGCAATGAGAACACAAGGGCCTCCAGTCTGCGGTGCGCCATACGTTGCTCTTGCGGGGTGGTCGTGTTTCGGCAATGAATGGCGTGCGGCGGGGCCTGAAGTCGCCAGTTATTTGTTCAACGGCACGCACACCATGATAGTCCAGGACGTCGCGTGCATCGTGAAACGTCGGAGACAACGAACTTCGCACAGCTTCCGCATACAACATACGAGGCTCTGGCTGCCGTACCTCGTACTGTGGTTTCTCACTGCACTCCGGGATTTGTACTGCCTGTCTGATTTCTTCCTGGACGACCTCAGCCAGAGCGAGTCACTGTACCGATGCTGGAGCCACCTGAAGCCTTTGGAGCTCTTCTCGAACAACAAGCCTAATGAGCTCCCGCAAGGCGTCGGTATTGTCCAAGGGCATAGCGAGAAGGTCACGCGATAGGGTCGACACGTCGCGGTTGTATTGCCGTGTTCGCTGCTGCAGTGCCTTTTCCATAGATATGGCTTCTGCAAGAAACTCTGCAACGGTCTTTGGTGAATTGCGTATTAGGCCACCAAATAACTCTTGCTTGACACCGCGCATCAAGTTCCTGAGCTTCCTTTCTTCCAGCATGGAGGGATCCGCGCATCGGAAAAGTCGGCACATATCTTCAACAAACATTGCGACGCTTTCGTTCGGCCGCTGTACTCTCGACTGAATTGCAGATTCAGCTCGCTCCTTGTGATCGAGGCTGGCGTATGTGCCGATTAGCTGCCGTCGGAATTTGTCCCATGTCGATAGGGCCGCCTCACGGTTCTCGAACTATATCCGCGCATAGTCCTCGAGGGCAAAGTAGGCGTTGCGTAGCTTGTGCTCTGGAGTCCAGCCGTTGTATTCTGCGACATGCTCAAAGTGATCGAGCCAGTCCTCTACATCTTCGAAGGTGTCCCCATGGAAAGACGTGGGGATTTGCAGCTGGTTGAGGAAGAGCTCGGTCGGCGCGGTCGAAGAAGATGATGGAACCGACGTACTCATCTTTCTGAGTTGGTTGGGTAGCGGCTCGTGTTCAGGTGGCAGTCCTTGAAGCCGACGGCTTGTCCGTACGTGCACAGGAGTCAGCTCGACCGGACATCGTACTGGGCTTGTAGACATTGTTCGATCTGGGAGTGGTAGCATGTACGCAGCACCTCCACCAGAAAAATGTAATGTAGGTTGGAGGCAGAATGTTACAAAAGCGACATTTCTCTTTAATGGCAGGTCAGAAGAAGAGCGTGCAGCTTACTCACTTCGTCATTCATGGCGCCGACCTTCGCACGCGCCGTTCTGCGGTGCGGGAGCCCCACATCTTTGTGTCAATATCTAATGAGAGCCTATCACCGTGTTCAGCTGCGGTCCTTGTTGAATCTTGTTGATGGGAGATCTTGGGAAGGCTGTATTAGAGAACGGTAAAAAAGCAGTAAACATTTTAACACGAAGTGCATGCCTTGCTCTTTCTTTTTCACATTATAACCATGCCCACATCTGACTAGAACAACTCACCAGAGCCGTAAGAATCTTATTAAAGCTTCGTATGCAGTATCCTTTCTATTGACACCAAATACCAAGATTGCTGTCCCATGCAAAATGCAACACCTGGCATAACTAAGGGCTAAGGTAACGTTACGTAATGCATGAAGCCTCATACAAAATTTTGTATGCTGAATTCATGGATATTCTTATTGTGCAAAATTTGTGGACAGACACAGTGCTAGACATGCAAGCAGCAGATCCCTTCAATGCTACATAGCTTGTGATATCCAAGCCACAAATTTTCACAATTCTTGCTGTATCGGAAAAACAAAAATGCAGTTTAGGTGTGACAGCAAAAAGCAGCTGAAACATCCTTCAGGGAGTACGGTCAGAGTACCCAATACCCAGAGTATGTACAGAGCGGCAGCGAAGCCAGCAGAAGCAATGTCACTTGCGAGAGGGCGCCACTCGGACTTTTCACTGCTTTAGAGCGCTGTCTAATATAACAATTTTGTCCACTTCAGCTGTCTGTTAGGTAGAGTTTAAGTAATTGTGAGATAGTTTTTATTGCAGAGCTACCAAGTTGTAAATTTGATAACTTTCTTTTGTTAATCTAGCAACTTTCAATTTTTCTAAAGATGCGATGGCCTGCAGTCACTAGGTTATAGCTCTTTCTTTTAAATGCAACAGGCCATCAAAATCAGTGCAGTGGTTGCCGAGAAGAACGATTTCTTCATTCCCATGTGCTTAGATATGAGCTCCAGAGCTAAAGCTTCCTCTTAAGTCAAGTCTTGCGCCTTTTTTGCCATATTATCACTGAGTGGTCGGCCTCCCGCGCAGGGCCTCGAAAAAGTGTCGGCTCCAGTTTGAATCTATTCTTAGCCACCTATCGCATGTGATATGCAATGTCCAAGAGCATCAGGAGCAGGTGGTTTTGGTTTACTAAGATGCATTACAGGTCGGACTGTCTCGCCGAAACGAGACAGTGCAGTGCGTATGCAGCAGTTGATAATTGTCTCCCAGAAGAATCAACGCATATCCATCCATCCCCGTTGCAGGCAAGATCAAGGCGGACGACATTGAGCGCGTGGTGCAGCGGATGCTTCGAGCACGGGCATCAGTGGCTGCCTTAGGCAACCTGCGGGGCCTGCCAGCACTGGAGGACATCGAGGTGGGCCTGCTGAGTAAGGATGGTGCACTGCCTCCGCGCCGGTTCTCGCTGTTCGGACGCTGACTGTGCATTGTTTACTATGCATCCAAGCTGGCTGGTGACACCTTACCAGGGCGGGCCTACCAGTGTGCGCCGGAACCAGACATCACCATCGCACGAGGCTCAATAAATGTTTCCCACTACACGGTGGCCTGGCTTATTGCTCACCTTCTGCCACAGACTGCAAAGCACAGTGTGCTCAAATCTTGGTACAGTGAGTAACTGTTTGTTCAAGCTCTTGAACCACAGAAAGTGGTAGTTGCCCTCCAGTGTGCCATAGATCAATTCTTTTTGCAAGAAGGAGGAGCAGCACAGCTAAGGAAGAAACAGATAGCAGAATATCTTACAAGTGAGGTGGTGGTGATGCCGTTATTCCTGAAGAGCCAGGTTAGAGCATCGTGATGCCAGACCATAGCCTCCTTATACTGTGTGATGTGTGCAAGCTAGAAGGTGATGCATCTTCACTTCTGCAAGAGCTTGTCGCTGCTCTGTTTGCGCTGTATTTGGTTCAGTGAGTTGAACAGTAAACATGACACATGGTGCGAAAGAGGAGCATTTCATTGAGCTCCAGATGAGTCACACTAGGTAAAAGAGAAGCTCCAGTCTCCATGCGGAGGTGTACCTGAAATAGCGGCAGCTCGTTGCATCAGGTATTAAAAGCTGTCACACAGAGCTCATCCAGTTTTCACTTGTTAACTGTTCCAGTTGGACATTGACACCGCAAAGTCCTTCAATGTCTCTGGACTTTGAAGCCGCCCGACTGGAGTGGGAAGAAATAGCTTAAAAGCCTGAAGGTGCGTCTTGTGCCAGGTGATAATTTTGGTGATAAACGGTCAACGAAGACATGTGTGTCATGCCTCTTTCAGCATCACCCCAATACTGAAATTGGAACATGACAGCAAAAAATATACACGCAATAAAGGAAACTAACAAAGCAAGTAAGAAATAAATGCTTCAGAGATCATTAGCACACATTAGCACGCGATGTATCTCAATCAATGAATCAATCAATCAATCTTTATTTTCATTCTGTCAATGATACAGAAAGAAGGACTGTGACAAAAAGCTGTTTTTCAGAACAGCTTGACTAGGCCACAGCCCCATGGAAAAATTTCGGAGCAGTAACAGCACTACCGTAAAATAAATAAAAAATAGAAACTTAACAGACAGCATAGTACTATAGGGCACACACTAAGTAAAGGAAATGCTAAGGTAATACAGAAGGCAGTTTTTACAGTTGTCAGAAAATAAATACAAAACAGTTTCTTAGAAAAATGAATATCTGAAATGCTATCAAATTACAAATGTCTAGAATAAATACACTGAATGTACAGGAAAAAACAATATAGAAATAAATTTGTTACAAATAGTTACATAGAGCCAAATGAAACAATTCGATACGGTTGTGGATTTGATAAATGAGACAAAGTTTGTGGTATAACCAGTGTTAAGTAGTAGAAATATCAGAGCTATACATCACTGTGTATGACTTTCGGATATCCTGATGTGAACAATCAAATAAGTCAAAATTGTTAAGGTCATAGTGATTGAGGAGGGACAGAAGAGTGTAAGACAAGCGCTCTTTTCCGGAGTTTAATCGTACTGTGTCTACTTCCCAATTTTCTCCGTGACACGTGGGATAATTTAAAATGCCTAATTCTTAAATTGGCCAGAACACGCAAATTTGTTATGTTCTTACAAGTTTCTAATTCGAATTTTCTGCTTAGTGTATAATTGTATATCTGGTGTATTTTAACTATTCCTAAAGTGCAAAATAAAACATTAGTAGATGCGGCAAAAGGTGCATTGAAAATATGCCTAATACATTTTTTCTGAACCAAGTGTATTTGATTAAGATTTGTGACCGTCGTTGTACCCCATACTAGTTGGCAATAATTTAAACGAGAGCTTAAGAGCAAATGATAGAGTAGAAGCTTGATTCCAGTAGAAGCTTCCATGACTATTGTTCACATACTAGTGTCACAGCGCTAAAATATAATGCGAATCTAGAAACGAGACGTCAAAGTCCAGGGTCATTCTATATCACAAGTTTTATTTTGCTCCAATTGGCAACAGCGTCATATTGCATGCTCACCACCATTCATCCCGGACAAATCATTCAAAGTCATTATACCCCTCGCATGCGCGCACATCATCCCATTTGCATTCGTTTTTCCTGCGTACAGTGAGAGACTGAAATGATCTGCCTGAAGAAGCGGCGGACTACTCCAGTGCGACTGAGTTCAAGACTGCCATCGAACATTCTTCTTCGAAGCTGCCCACCCCTAATGTAAAACCCCTCTCCAAGGACATTTGAGGAATCAATAAATAAATAAATAAATAAATAAAAAGGCGCTACATGGATGACCAGGTTGTGCATGGTGCCGCTGGGATTGCACAACACCATCTGGCATCGCCTCGTAGTCCAGTGTGCCAATACATCAGAGTATCTTGTATGAGCCGAAATAATGCCGCAGTAGCTTTTCAGAGTCCATGTTGGCGGCATCCCTATCATCATCATCAGCCTATTTTTATGTTTCATCATCATCATCAGCCTGGTTACGCCCACTGCAGGGCAAAGGCCTCTCCAATGCTTCTCCAACTACCCCGGTTATGTACTAATTGTGGCTATGTTGTCCCTGCAAACTTCTTAATCTCATCCGCCCACCTAACTTTCTGCCACCCCCTGCTACGCTTCCCTTCCCTTGGAATCCAGTCCATAACCCTTAATGACCATCGGTTATCTTCCCTCCTCAGTACATATCCTGCCCATGCCCATTTCTTTTTCTTGATTTCAACTAAGATTTCATTAACTCGCGTTTGTTCTCTCACCCAGTCTGCTCTTTTCTTATCCCTTTTAAAGTTACACCCATCATTCTTCTTTCCGTAACTCGTTGCGTCGTCCTCAATTTAAGCAGAACCCTTTTCGTAAGCCTCCAGGTTTGTGCCCCATACGTGAGTACTGGTAAGACATAGCTGTTATACACTTTTCTCTTGAGGGATAATGGCAACCTGCTGTTCATGATCTGAGAATGCCTGCCAAATGCACCCCAGCCCATTCTTATTCTTCTGATTATTTCAGCCTCATGATCCGGATCCGTGGTCACTACATGCCCTAAGTAGATGTATTCCCTTACCACTTCCAGTGCCTCGCTACCTATCGTAAACTGCTGTTCTCTTCCAAGACAGTTAAACATTACTTTAGTTTTCTGCACATAAATTTTTAGACCTACCCTTCTGCTTTGCCTCTCCAGGTGCATTGCAATTTGTCCCCTGAGTTACTAAGCAAGGCAATATCATCAGCAAATCACAAGTTACTAAGGTATTCTCCATTAATTCTTATCCCCAATTCTTCCCAATCCAGGTCTCTGAATACCTCCTGTAAACACGCTGTGAATTGCATTGGAGAGATCCTATCTCCCTGCCTGTCCCCTTTCTTTATTGGGATTTTGTTGCTTGCTTTAGGTAGGACTATGGTGGCTGTGGAGCAGCTATAGATATCTTTCTGTATTTTTACATACAGCTCGTCTACACCCTGATTCCGTAATGCCTCCGTGACTGCTGAGGTTTTGACTGAATGAAACGCTTTCTCGTAATCAATGAAAGCTATATATAAGGGTTGGTTATATTCCGCACATTTCTCTATCACCTTATTGAGCTTTTTATGTCTACTGCAGGACAAAGGCCTCTCCCAGCAATCTCCAATTACCCCTGTCTTATACTAGCTGATTCCTAGCACATGTCTCAATTTCATTGTCCAACCTAATCTCCTGCCATCCTCGATTATGTTTCCCTTCCCTTGGCACCCATCCGGTAACTTATGGTCCACTGGTTATCTGCCTTACACATTACATGGCCTGCCCAACTCCATTGCTTTTTAATGTGAACTAGAATATTGGACATCCCTGTTTGCTCTCTCTCATTCACACCTCTCTTCCTGTCCCTTAATGTTGGCATGTAGGGGTCCAAATCCAAACATGGCTGCTGGGCTGGCATTCCATGTAGCGTTGTCAAAGATTCTTCGGCATGCTGGAGGTGGGCGGTGATGTCGAGGGTTTCTTCGTCGCTTACGTTTGGTAGCATGGCGTCAAGCACCGTTGCCAGGCTTCTTTGAACGGTGTCATCTGCATTGTTTTTTGCACTGCCGTTTTGTAAGCGAACATTACGTATGAAAGGATGGCGACCAACATCTTGTGTTCGACATCCACATACATTGACAGTTCGGCGAGGATTTTATTCAGAGACTCTGTAAGGCCATTCGTTGTCAGGTGTTAGGTGGTTGTCCTGTAGTGGCTAATCTGACTGTATTGTAGGATGGCCTAAGTAGGCTCCGCCGTAAAAGCCGTACCTCTCTCGGTGATCAGGACTTTTGATACACTATGCTGTAGGAGGATATTTTCTAAGAATTGCGTGACATCGGCCACACTACCACTACCTTCGGGCAGGGCTATCGTTTTGGTTTAGCGGCTAAGGTAACAGTAACCATGAACATCCATTTATTCCCGTATGTCATCGGTGATGGTCAGTGGTCTGTATATTGTATCTTACCTATTCATCACATTTAAAGAATAATAAACTGAAAGTGCCCCAATAAATCCATCCTGATCCGCTGAAACAGTTAACAAGGACGCTGGATTGGCTGTAGCCATCCTGCTGGCCTTGTCAGTCGTGTATTGCATCCCTGGCAGTCTCAGCACATCGTGATGTAATGGGCCACATCAGCGTTCAGGCGGGGCCAATAATACTTCTCCACGATCGTTGCCAGCGTACAGGAGACCCTGAGGTGCCCTGCCCTTGAGTCATCATGAAGGGCACGTGCCACAGTGCTGAAGGCACAATCAGAAGGTAGTTAGGGTTGACTCGCAACAAGTTTTTCTTTTTGAGGATGTCATTTTGCAATGAAAAAGAAGACAAGTTGCACTTAAATACATACCCTATGGACAAACTCAGTCTTCCTTTCCAAGAACTTGGCTAGGCTTCTTAGCTCTGGGTCAGCTCACTGCTACTTGGCGAAGTTGTCGGCACTTGTTGTCCCTAGAAAAGAGTAGTTATCCTACTTGTCTTGTGGCAGTGGGTCAATGGGTGCACAGGAGAGGCAGCCGGCATCAGAGTGTTTCTGTCCAAACTTATAGATCACTGTAGTGTGAACTCTTGCAGTCTGAGGAGGCTCCACTGTGTGAGACTGTGTGAAGGGCCCTTTTACGTTTGCCATCCAGCACAATGTGTGGTGGTTGTTAACGACTTTGAAGTACCTGCCATGTAGGTAAAGACGAAATTTTGCCATAGCCCACAGAATGGCAAGAGACTTTTTTTCCATTGTAGATTAATTGGCTTCCACCTTCGATAACAACCTGCTACGTAAACAATGACCCTTTGTAGTCCATATTTTTTCTGAACAAGCACGGCACCGAGCCTTATGCTACTTGTGTTGGTGTGAATTTCGGTATTACTATCTTTGTCCAAGTGTCAGAGTACCTGTGGCGACAGTAGGCGTCACGTAGGCTCTTGAAATGACTTGACCTGCAGCGTTTCCCACTTCTACATGGCCTCTGTTTTTGTTAAATGGGTCGGTGTCTCGGCAATGCATGAAAAGTTCTTGACAAAACGCTGTAATAGGCGTACAGACCAACAAATCTGCATGCTGCCTCTGTGTCTGCAGGCTGCAAAGAGTTAGCGATGGCAGCTGTCTTCTGCAGATCAGGACGGACTCCAGTACTTAAATTATATTGCGCGACAAAAAAAAAAACGACACGAACGTGAGAAAAGACGACACACCAAGCGCAAACTTTCAACTAAGTTTATTGTGCCACTGCATCGATTTTATACATGGGGGGCAGTGTAGACCGCACATGTGCTTACAAGAAAATGAAGTGCGAATTCGTGTAACATAGTTACGAGTCATGAGATGCTGCCTCCAAGAAACTTCATTCTTTTTCTGTGAGAGCCAGAGACAGGAAGCTAACACACTTATCGCCCAATTTCGCGATCATCTGCGCTTCAGATATATCACGGATGAGCTGCGTGCTACCACGGGAAACAATCATGCATTGATCCTCAAGAGGTTTGCGTCCATGATCGCAACAGTGGATCGACAAGAAACCACCAGAGCCGTTTTTTACATTGTTGCTGTGTTCGTGGAGCCGATCATTGAGGCAACGCCCAGTTTGTCTGATATATATTTCTTCCCACATGAAAGCGGGAAGTTGTACACCACCCGGTGGACACACTCGACAAACTTTTTGCGGTGATGCTTTCTGCACTCATCGGAAGCGGCGGCATTTCGATCCGTCAGCCTGCAAAGCCTGCCGAGCCTGTTGGGAGCAGAAAAACAACTCTTACATTTACCCTTTGGGCCATCTTTTTCAAGTTATGGAATATCCCATGCATGTAAGGTATGACACTTACTTTAGGGCGTATGCCGGGAGGGGCAATGGCAACTGACATCTGCGTGCTGGATCGCGCTTGTTTGTTGGCTTCTTATGATATTGCTATTTGCAAG